>NW_028141165.1:15610724-15810754 GCF_030444845.1 Prenolepis imparis | reverse complement strand
AAGCAGTGGTATCAACGCAGAGTACTATCAGTACCCAGGTAATGCAATGCTTGGAGTCAAATAAAGGTACGTATTATCAAAATGACAATTGCGATGATAACAATTCTCTTGTTATTATCAACGAAGCCCTTCTAGACAGTTCTTGTATACAAGAAAACTTGCCTGAAGGCCGTCGCATTGCCGATGATAATTGCGATAACAATTCTCTTGTTATTATCAACGAAGCCCTTCTAGACAGTTCTTGTATACAAGAAAACTTGCCTGAAGGCCGTCGCATTGCCGATGATAATTGCGATAACAATTCTCTTGTTATTATCAACGAAGCCCTTCTAGACAGTTCTTGTATACAAGAAAACTTGCCTGAAGGCCGTCGCATTGTCGATGATAATTGCGATAACAATTCTCTTGTTATTATCAACGAAGCCCTTCTAGACAGTTCTTGTATATAAGAAAACTTGCCTGAAGGCCGTCGCATTGTCGATGATAATTGCGATAACAATTCTCTTGTTATTATCAACGAAGCCCTTCTAGACAGTTCTTGTATACAAGAAAACTTGCATGAAGGCCGTCGCATTGTCGACAATTGCGATGATAACAATTCTCTTGTTATTGACAACGAAGCCCTTCCAGACAGTTGTTATATACAAGAAAACTTGCCTGAAGGCCGTCGCATTGTCGACATTTCTCATATGTGGAATGAAATCCAAACAACATTTAAGGATCATATGCAAGGAATAGAGTGCCATTTTAGAGATTGGAAACTCATGTATACTCTTTCCAAAGGGTTAAAGACGCAATTTTTCTTTAAGTGCCAAATGTGCAATACTAAAGCTAATTTCTGCTCAGAACCCGAAGAGCCAAAAACATTGGGCTATTATATAATTAATATGGCTGCTGTAGCAGGAACTATTACAGTGGGAATTGGCTATGCCCAGCTGGAAGAATTGTGTGCAGCCATAAATATTCCATGTATTTCCGATAAAACTTATATTAAAAATCGAGAAAAGTTAGTCGATGATTTTGAGAAAACAGCCATGGAAAATATGAAAATGGCTGGCGAAGTTGAAAAGCAACTCGCTCTCGAAAGGAACAATGTTATAAACGGTGTTCCGTACATAACTGTTATAGCGGATGGTAGTTGGATGAAGAGATCGTACGACACCGCCTACGATTCTCTTTCCGGTGTTGGTGCTATAATTGGTTACCGCACGAAAAAGATTCTCTTCGTCGGTGTCCGCAATAAATTTTGCACCATATGTGATATAGCGGAACGAAACAGAATCGAACCAAGAGATCATAAATGCTATAAAAATTTCGATCGTAACGCAAGCTTCACAACCATGGAAAGCGACGCCATTGCAGAAGGCTTTAAAAATAGCCTAGAAATGCATGGATTAATTTATAGAACGATTATTGCCGATGGTGATAGCAGCGTATATCAGACCATCGTTGATAGCAGACCATATCGGGAACATATGGTGACCGTGAAAAAAATAGAATGTACCAATCATTTGCTTCGAAATCTATGCAAAAAGCTGAAGGCTGTAGCAGAGACAACTCAACAAAAAACGCATAGAAAGCGTGGTTTCGTCCAGCTACGAAATGTTGTAAAAGACAATATTTCGAAGATACGAAAAGAAGTGATAGAAGCAATTGATTTATGAAGAGAACAAGAGCAATCTGACCATTATAAGGCTAGAAAATTACAAAAAGATATATTAAATATTCCTAGCTATATATTTGGTGAACATAAACGATGTAAGGAACGCTGTCGTATATGTGACCTTGATGAAACGAAGAAAAATTATGTACCGTTTCTCAAGTTGCACGGTCTTTACCAAAAAGTAGAGAATGCTATCATATATGTAAGCACTTATTCTGACAGCTTGTTGTTAAAATTCACCAACAATCCTGCAGAGTCGTTCAATTCGATAATCTGCAAAGAAATTGGTGGCAAGCGCATTAATTTTGATAACCGGGGCTCCTACAATGCTAGAATTGCGGGAGCAGTTGTGCAATTTAATACGCAACAAGTTCTCACGGAAGTACATAATAGCATGGGTAAAAATGTTCCTCCTGTTATCGAGACTCTGGAAAAGCGACGACAAGTAAAAGTTGCAAGAACTAGAAAATCTCGGGAAATAAATGGAAGGCAAAAGAAATTTAAAAGGGAGTCAGGAACAGATTGCCATTACGCAATCACAAAAACCTGATCTTCCATCTGATGTTTTTGAACAACTTCGACAAAATCATTTGGAAAAGTTGTTTGAAAATGGGAAAAATTGGAGACAAATTGAACATAATACAACGGAGCAAAGTGATTCAGATTTGTGGCATACATTAAGACAGGAATTGTTGACGGCATCTAATTTTGGAATCGTATGTCGCATGAGATCGACAACGTCTTGCGCCGCGACTGTAAAGAACATTATATTTTCTCCCTCTGTCGATACTGCGGCTATGAAATATGGTCGCGAAATGGAAAAAATTGCGAGAAAAGAATTGGCCGTAATATTGAAAAAGGAGATTAAAACTTGCGGATTATTTATTGATATTAAAAATCCATGCTTGGGTGCTTCTCCTGACGGATTCATAGATGAAGATGGTCTGGTAGAAATAAAATGTCCTCTATCAGCTGAGCATTTAACAGCGGAAGAGGCCATAAAGACATTGCCTCAACTGAAAGGCATCTTTGATAAGAAAAATCCAGATAATATTGTTACGTCCCTGGAATGCATCCCTTGAGTACTTTCATTTCATCCCCTAAGCATCATCACTAGGAGGGTTGTTGTTGATAACCCGCGGTTCGGTTGTTTTCCGACACCATATTAGATTTGGTCTAGCTGTCGCATCGTGCGGACGCATCCGAGACCATAGAACATTTTCCGCATATTATATGCATTCGTTATTATATTTCATCGTCTTTTTGTATTGGGTCGTGATATTAAAGGTCCTTGTTTCATTACGCGAGTCTATTTATTTCGGGCGCGTGGGTGAGTGAGTGCGAGTGAACCCCTTTTTGCGAGATATCGCAAAAGCCGTCCCGAGGACGTAACATTTTGGGGGCTCGTCCATGATCAAACGAGAGACGAGCCGATACAACGAGCTACGAAGGATTGATAAAAATGACAACGCAACATTCGCCGAGAGTAACCCGCTCACAGGCTCCGCTTCGAACACCATCGAATTCGGAGGCTCCTTCGGAGGAACATATTCTACAAACTGCGCTACAGGAAATCAGAGAACTGCGAGAACAACGAGAGCAGGAGCGCACACAATTCGAAGCTTTGCTGCGACAGCGCGACGAGGAACTCCGCCGGTTGGAACAGAGAATCGCTTCGCGGGAGGAAAATGAGCTAAGTCCTTCCAATAACATCGCTTCTTTTAACCCCGATAGTAGAGCTTGTGGAGATATTAACAGTGATCTTCGCGCTAGAATGGGTTTTAAATTAAAACCCGACACGTTTGACGGGAAAGTTCCGCTGCGAGAGTTCCTCTCGCAATTTCTTTTGATCGCGCGCGCGAATAATTGGGACGAATCCACAAAAACTGCTGCTTTGGCCACGAATCTAAGGGGAAAAGCGCGAACCGTTTTGGAAAGTATTGAGAATTTCGATAACTTTTGCCGAATTGAAATCAAAATTAGAATTGCTTTTCAGGGAAGGAAATCTTACACAAAATTATTATTCGTTATTTACGAATCGAAAACAAAAATTTGGGGAAGATCTTGCTTCTTTTGGTGCTGAGTTGGAAAGATTGTCACGACTTGCATATCCCGAATGTCCGTACGCAGTAAGAGATAAAATCGCGTGCGCGCAATTTATTTCGGCTCTCTTCGATGGTTTCTTGAGGAGGACCCTTCAGTTAGAAGGAATAACCTCCTTAAATTTGGCCGTTGAGAGAGCGAAAACGGTAAAAATTATTCAGGGAGAAAATTTTGAGAAAAGGAGAGAAAATTTCGCAAAATCTAACTACGGAAAATTTAATAGCGCAAATTTTTATCAAAAGGCGGAGAGGAACGGCGCGCGGAAAGATCACGATAAGAAAGATCCTTCGAAAGAGAAATGGCGAGGGAATAATTTTTCCTCGAAAGGCAGGGAATGCTGGACGTGCGGGAAAACAGGGCATTTCCGGTCAGAATGCCCTGAAGAGAAGGGAAACGCGGTTTAGTCGAGTTACGCGGGGTGAGCTCGACTTTCTCTCAAAAAGCCCCGACGGTGAATTGTTTTATTGATTTTGATATCGCTAGGATTAGACAAAATAATTTCTATTACAATGGAAGAATAAATGGTAAAGATTATTCTTTGAAAATAGACACGGGCTCCGATGTTTCTGTTATAAATAAAGAGTTAATAGATAAAGATATTAAAAAGGTTAGAGTTGAAAATTGTAATCTAAGATATCCGACGGGAGAAAAAGTATCAATTGAATTTCAAGTAGAGGTTAGAGTAGAGGTTGGAAAGGATTCGATTTTATTTCCTATGTTCATTGCCACCATAAAAGATAATTGTTTGTTGGGAGCTGATTTTCTTCAAAAAATTAACTTAGAAAATATTTTTGATTACGAATTTAAAGAATTGGAATCAAATAAAGAAATAATTTATAATTGCTCTCGAATCGAAGATTCTTATGAAATTCCATCTATTTTAAAAGAACTTTTCAAAAATAATTCAATAAATTTAAAAAATACAAAGAAAGAAATTTTTGCCAACTTTTTAAATAATTATTGTGATGTATTTTTTTAAAATATTGTGGCTGGCAATTGTAACGTCGTAGAACATGTCATTAACATAAAAGACTCTCTCCCCATAAAGCAGGTACCTCGTCGAATTCTTATACACATGAGAAAGGAGATAGATGAAATTATTGAGGATAGGAGGGTACAAGGAGTCATAAAGTCCCTGGATTTCTCCAGCCGTTATGGTGAGGAAAAAGGACGGCAGTTTGAGATTTTGTGTGGATTACCGAAAATTGAATAACGTGACGGTAAGGGATTCGTACCCTCTTCCCAGAATTGACGATATTTTAGATCAACTCTCAGGTAACTTTTGGTTTTTTACGCTTGATTTAAAAAGTGGTTATTGGCAATTAAAAGTCCGACCAGAGGACAAAGAAAAGACGGCTTTTTCAATCGGCAGGGGTCTTTGGCAATTCACTGTAATGCCTTTCGGTTTATGCAACGCTCCCGCTACATTTGAACGATTTATGGAAAGAGTTTTGCACGGTTTGTTATCAAAAAGATGTTTAGTATATTTAGATGACGTAATTATTTTTGGAAAAAGTTTTGACGAAATGCTTGAAAATTTAAATATGGTATTTTCACGGTTAAAAGAAGCTAATTTGAAAATCAATCCAAAAAAATGTATTTTCTTCCAAAATAATGTTAAATATTTGGGACATATAATTTCTGAAGAGGGAGTTACCACCGATCCGGAAAAGATTGTTGCCGTGAGAGATTGGCCGGTCCCCCATACGAAGAAACAGTTACGTAGTTTTCTCGGGTTCTGTTCATACTATCGAAAGTTTGTAAAAGGATTTTCTTCTTTGGCAAAACCCCTTTACGTATTAACAGAAAATCAAATTAAATTTGTTTGGGGAGATGAATGCCAAAATGCCTTCAATAGATTGAAGTCAATGTTATCGTCTTCTCCGATATTATCTTTTCCTAAGGGCGAAGACGAATTCATTTTAGATACAGACGCTTCTAATATCGGTAGCGGTGCGGTGTTGTCTCAAAGACAATCGGGAAAAGAAAAAGTAATTGCTTATTTTAGCAAAGTACTTAGCAAGGCCGAGCGGAATTATTGCGTGACTCGTAGAGAATTGTTAGCGATAGTAGATTCTTTGAAATTTTTCCGTCACTATCTTTTAGGACGAAAATTTATAATTCGCACCGATCATGTGTCCCTAAAATGGTTAATGTCTTTCAAGGAACTAGAAGGGCAATTGGCTCGATGGCTTGAAAGACTTCAAGAATTTGAGTTCGAAATTATTCACTGAAGAGGACAATCTCACGGGAATGCTGATGGACTATCCAGGCGATTATGTGAGAGTTTCGGATGCGAGTACTGCGCTAAGGTCGAGAAGAAGAGCGCAGAAGAAACACAGAAAATGGTCGCTCGTATTGTGCTTGCCGATGAAGATCTTGAAAAATGGCGTGAAGCACAGCGGAAAGATCCAAACATCTCATTTATTATACAAGGAAAAGAAACAGGAAGAAAACCATTGCATTCGGAAGTTCCTCTTAAAAACATTTCAGCTCAGATTTATTGGTCTTATTGGGACTCTCTCGTTCTGAAAAAAGGGATTCTCTATAAGAGATGGGAAGCCCCGAATCTACGAATTAGTTTTCTTCAATTGATAGTTCCCCAAGATCGGATTAGAGAAATTTTGCAGGAGACTCACGATTCTCCATCCGGAGGACATTTTGGAGTCAACAAGACCTTAGAGAAGATCCGAAAAAGATTCTATTGGGCAAATTGTAAACTGGACGTTGAGAAATGGTGCAGAACTTGCAAGGTCTGTGTATCGAGGAAAGGTCCTTCTGGAAAGGTAAAATCTCCTTTGCAAATATACAACGTTGAAGATCCATTAGAGAGAGTGCAAATGAATATCCTTGGTCCTCTTCCGTTGACTAAGTCAGGGAATAAATATCTCCTTGTTATGGTGGATTGTTTTACGAAGTGGGTAGAAGCTTTCCCTGTCAAGAATATTAAAACCAAGATAGTGGCTGAAGTTTTCGTGAATCAATTTGTTTCAAGGCATAGAGTGCCTCTGGAGATTCACACAGATCAGGGAAAGAATTTTGAGTCTCAGTTATTTAAAGAATTGATGCGACTTCTTGGGATAAAAAAGACAAGGACTACTGCTCTTCATCCTCAGTCAGATGGCCAAGTGGAACGCCATCAGACGATTATCAATTACCTGACGAAATACATTTCCGAAAATCAGAAAGATTGGGATGAATGGGTCCCTATGTTTCTCTTGGCTTATAGATCTTCGAAGCATGAAACCACAGGGGTGACCCCTGCAGAATTGTACTTCGCTCGAGAACTTAGGCTGCCAGGACTTGCTACAAGAAACTCCCAGATTTGACGAAGAGAGATTGCCTCCGGAAAACTTTGTCGAAAATTTGAAAGAGAAATTAGAAGAAATTCGTTCTTGTGTTAGGGAACGTATGGTTTTAAAGTCCTCTCTAATGAAAACCAGATATGATCGAAAAGTTAGAACAGTTCTTTTCAAGGAGGGAGAGAGAGTCTGGTTATTTAATCCTCGAAGAAGTAAAGGGAGGGCTCAAAAATTGCAGAACAATTGGGAAGGCCCTTATTTGATAATAATGAAGTTTAATGACGTAGTTTACTGCATTCAGAAGACATCTAAAGCTGCATTCTAGGCATAAAAAGAAAGTCGTATATGCAGATAGGATAGCTCCTTTTCTTGAAAGGAATTAGAATTGTTTTCTTTTTCAGAGCCTTTGATTTGAGAGAGGTTCTGCCTTGGAAAAGTTCTATTTTGGAGAGGTTCTGCTTGGGGAAGAGTTTTCTGGAAAAGGCGAACAAGCCGATCGTCGAATTAAGCTTTCCAGGAAGAAAGAAGTTTCGTCTTCGTCTGATTCTTAGAAGACTGCCTCACCCACGGTTTTTTTTTATCCGTGGTTTTCCCGTGTGGTCTTAGGGCAAATCCCGAGGCAGGGATTTGGGGAGTCCACGAGGGACGATGGGTCCACGAAAGTTACCCCCCCCTTATCCGAAAATTTCTTCAAGCTCGCAGGGAAACCAGGATGTAGCGGAACAAACATCGGAGGTCGATTGGGTTCGAAGATGGCGGATCGCTCTGTAACCCGAGGCAGCAGCCCGGGGTAGGGCAGGATAGTTCGTCGGAGCCCTGGAATCGACGTGTGGCTGTCGGTCGATTGGGACCGGAATGGCGAGTCGCTCGGTAACCTGTGACAACAGTCCAGGGTAGAGCAGGAAGACTCGTCGGTACCTGGAGACGTGTGCGGATGTGCGATGGGATCCGGAATTCTAAGGTCGACATCGGAGCACGGAATTCAAGGACAGCAATGGATGGCTCTCTGTTTCTGATTGTCGGGACGACAATTTTGAAGAAGGGGGGTAGTGTTACGTCCCTGGAATGCATCCCTTGAGTACCTTTATTTCATCCCCTGAGCATCATCACTAGGAGGGTTGTTGTTGACAACCCGCGATTCGGTTGTTTTCCGACATCATATTAGATTTGGTCTAGCTGTCGCATCGTGCGGACGCATCCGAGACCATAGAACATTTTCCGCATATTATATGCATTCGTTATTATATTTCATCGTCTTTTTGTATTGGGTCGTGATATTAAAGGTCCTTGTTTCATTACGCGAGTCTATTTATTTCGGGCGCGTGAGTGAGTGAGTGCGAGTGAACCCCTTTTTGCGAGATAAGCAAAAGCCGTCCCGAGGACGTAACAATATGAATCGAAACCACCGATTTTTCTATCAAATTCAAGGCCAGTTAAATATAACGCAGCGAGATTATTGTATTTTCGCTGTGTGGACGCCAAACAGCTTGAAAATAGTACGTGTTAATAAAGACAATGTATTTTGGAGTAATCAAATGCTGCCCTTTTTAACACGTTTCTATTACGATTGCATGCTTCCGGAAATCTTAGATAGTCGGCATAATAGACATATACCAATTAGAAATCCAAGCTATATAATAGAAGCTCAAGAAAAAGCAGCCAAAAAAAGAATTAACCGAACAAGTCTTCGACAGTGTAATGTAGAAGACGAAAACATTGCCAAAGAAAATAAATGTATCAAATCAAATATGTTATCGATGGAAGCAACTATTACTGCTTTGAATGCAGAACAAGATGATGATTGCATCGTAGTTAATTACTCGAAAAATACAGAAGAGCTAACTGAACACGATATGGCAAAACAAAAAGAGTTTCTAGATAATTCGGTAGCTCCTTTTTATTTAGTAAAGGATAATGTATTACCTTTACATAGTAAAATAAATTATGAATCATTGGATCGATTTTTGCGCGTCATAAGAGATAATTCTTGTTTTGAAAGACAAAGTGTGTTATATTTGGAATATCCTCATATAATTGAAGCAAGTCGTAGCGACAAAAGCTTACAAATTATTGGAGGAAATTGCAGTGATCACTGGCGATGTATTTCTTTTGATGGCACCAAGCTTCGAGTATACGATAGTCTACCCGGCTGTACATACGATAAATTGGTGCCTAAAGAAAAAAATTACGTTCATCGCCGTTATCCTCAAATAAATAAAAAAAATATAATATTTGAAAAGGTTCAAACACAACCTGATGATATATGTTGTGGAATCTTTGCTGCAGCATTTGCTACAATTATAGCTTTAGGAGGAAATCCTTGTAATGAGACATATTCTCATAATGTTAAATATATGAGGCAACATTTTCTTCAAATTGTAGCAGAAAATAAATTGTCGCCTTTTTTTAAATAATAAAAATTTACCATTATATCAGAAATTTATAATATTCCAATAAATATCGTTGCAAAAGACGCCTCAATGCAAATGTCTTGTTTACAATTAATCGGAGAGACGAAAAAAAATACATATAATGTGGTTGCGTTCTCACGGGAATGGGCGTTGGAGGGGCCCATTCTATCCTCAATATTTAAAAACATATTATATAATATAATATTCTATTATATTGTATATTTTATCGTTTTAAAAATATTTTATTCCAGAGGCGATCTATTCGTGAGCTGGTTGTTATATTTTCTATTTTCTCAATTATATTGATTAGAGAAAAAAAAGCAAACTGTGTACTGCAAACATTGTAACTTATAGAAAGTTACATGTAATATCAATATAATATATTTATCATACACATGTGTATATATATATTCCGGGTGTTCTGAATAAAATGTTACAAATTTTTATCTCTAAAAGTATTATTTCTAAAAAAAATGCTTTAAATAAAAGTTCTCGTTTTTCAAGGGAGATATAAGTTGATGTTACAGGAATGTTTGTAGGAGGCAATTTTCATGGTCAACTTGATTTTTTTATATGGAATTATTCTAAGTGTTTATGTAAATAGATTCCTTGTAACATTCTGCATAAAAAATTATAAGAGTAAAATAGACAATAATTGAACAGTTTACGAGATATTTTACATAATCTGACATATTTTGATATAAAATACAAAATATCTCGTAAAATATTTAGTTTTCGATAATCTTACCACTTTTATGTATAGAATAATTAGACTAATCCATTGGTATAAAAAAACATAGTTATTTTTGAGAAAAAATATACAATTTGCAACATATAGAGATAGAGCAATATATTTTTTCGTAAACTACGTGTTTTCTTTATACCAATTGATTCGTCTAATTATTCTATACATAAAAGTATTAAAATAAGATTATTAAAAAGTAAATATTTTACGAGATATTTTGTATTTTATATCAAAAATATGTTAGATTATGTAAAATGTCGCTCGTAAACTGTTCAATTATTGGCTACTTTTCCATATAATTTTTTATCCAGAATGTTACAAGGAATCTATGTACATACATAAACGCTTAGAATAATTCCATATAAAATAATCAAATTGATAAAAATAAGCTTGAAAACTGCCTCCTACAAATATTTCTATAACATCAACTTATGCCCCTTTTGAGATACTGAAACTTTTATTTAAAAAATATTTTTCTAGAAATAATACTTTTAGAGATAAAAATTTGTAACGCTTATTTTAAATACCTGGTATATATATATTTTTATATATCTATTCTTCCTATATATATAGTATATATATATTTTACATGTATACATACATGTATAGATGCATATATATATACCCAAGTAACACAGTCTGGCTATATTCGCTGCGACAGCAAAAATGTAGCTGGTATAACGCCCTGCCAGCCTTAATTACATCTATTTGGCAGCAAATGCTATTTTGCTGGATTTTTAACTGCAAAAGCGCTGTGATAGTTAATAAAAAAGTCAAAATACAGCCACAGCTATTTTAGCTGTATTAATAGCTGTAAAGTCGCTGTGACAGCGATCAGAAAAGCCAAAATGTAGCCACAGCTATTTTAGCTGTATTAATAGCTGTAAAGTCGCTGTGACAGCGATCAGAAAAGCCAAAATGTAGCCAAAGCTATTTTAGCTGTATTAACAGCTGTAAAGTCGCTGTGACAGCGATCAGAAAAGCCAAAATATAGCCGCAGCGATTTTAGCTGCATTAATTACTATGAATTCGTTGTGACAGCAATAATAAAAAGCCAAAATTTAGCCACAGCTATTTTAGCTGTATTAATGGTTGTAAAAACATCATGACAACTATTAAGAAATGTCAAAACTAGCCTCATCCATTTTGTTATTTTCATATTTATACATTTATGCAGAAAGTGAATAACTCTAAGTAAATAACAAAGTGAATAAGATGAAAAGAACACTAGAAACCGACTTACAAAAATTTTTAAAATTTAAGAAAAGTAGTACATTTTATAGAAAAGTTGAACATCATATGAAGAAAGCTGATATTGTAAAATCAAATTTTAAAAGTGCTCCAACATTGGATGAAACATATATAGCCTCAACATCAAATTTAAAGAATGTAGAAGGATCGACAGGAGCATCATCTATTTTGATTGAAGATTTATCGAAGCACGAAAATGTAAATTTTGACTGTTGGAGCAATTGTGATGCCGAATTATCAGATAATGATGATGTACTTGAAGATTTTAATTACGAGTGTATCGATATACGAGGGGCACTAAAAGAATGGGCACTGACATTTAATATATGCCATAATGCAATAAAGGCATTACTGGATATTTTGATTCTTTCAAAAATACCAAATATGCCTCGAGATCCGAGAACACTATTGGAAACACCAAGAACAGTGACTACTATAAAGATGGGAAGCGGACAATATTGGCACAATGGATTACAGACTTGTCTTGAAAAATGCTTATTTCATGTAGAGAATCCAATGGACATTGCACTTAATTTTAATATTGATGGATTGCCAATTCACAATAGTTCAAAGATGCAGTTCTGGCCAATATTGTTTTCAATATATGATTCAAATATTGAACCTATGATCATTGGAATTTATTGTGGAGAAAAAAAACCTCCAACTCCTGATGAATTTTTAACTCCTTTTGTCAACGAATTGTTAACTATTTTAAATAATGGCATTATCATCAACGGATATAAAATTAATATACGTATTCGAAGCTTTATATGTGATACTCCTGCCAGATCTTTTATTAAAGGTAATAAGCTACATAGAAAATAGATTTATTTCTTGTTAGGTAATATATAAAATAGAATGAATAAAATAAAACGAATAAAAATATTTATTATTATAGAATAATTATGTGCACTAAATATTTTTACATTGATTTTTAGTGTACATTATTTTCTTTTAAACAATTATATTTATAGTTTGATTTTAATCTTTTTTTACAGGTACTGTTAATTTTAATGGTTATAATTCGTGTCTAAAGTGTACGACTATAGGTGAATATTATCATAAAGAACATCGAATTAGTTTTCCACGTATAGATATGCCTAGAAGAACTGATGCAAGTTTTCGTAACAGAACCGATTCAGACCACCATAAAATGAATACACCTTTGGAAAAACTTCCAATTGACATGATAAAAAGTATTCCGGTATCCGATTCATTGCATTTATTAGATCTAGGTATAATAAAACGTTTATTAACTGGCTACGTGTACGGAACCTTAGGCTTGAAAACTAAGTGGTCTGCAAATGTAATTGAATTGGTGTCTGATTTTCTCCTTCGATGTAGAATGCTAAGCGAAATTCATCGAGCTGTTAGAGCACTTGATTGTTTAAAATTTTGGAAAGGGACAGAATATCGAACCTTTGGTTTGTATCTAGCACCCGTTATATTAAAAGATCATCTATCTAAAGAAATATATCAACATTTTATGTTATTTTTTTGTGGTGTTGTAATCTGTTATAGCAGGTCGTACTCAAACTATTTACATGTAGCAGACCAGTTATTTAAAACTTTCATAGAACGTTATATTAAAATTTACGGTATTACTTCTATTAGCAGCAATGTACATAATCTTTGCCATTTAGTTGATGAAGTAAAAGATTTCGGCGACTTATCTACCTTCAATGCATATCCATTTGAAAATTGTTTACAAAAAATAAAAAAATTGCTCCGAACGGGAAACAAGCCGTTGCCGCAGCTCGACGAATTTTTGAAATTAATAATTTAAAACAAACTCAAAATTATAATAATAAAAAATATCCTATTTTAAAGAATAAAAATTCTGGCAACAATTGTGATCAAAGTAAATATAAGCATTTTTTTTACAAAGTCGAATTAATGGACGGATTAACATTAACAAATGAAGATAGAAACAAATGGTTCTTAACAAAAAAAAATAAAATTATTGGTATGAAAAACGCTACGATTTTTGAAGATAAAATTTATATATTCGGTTCATGTTTGAAAGAAATAAGTAATTTTTGGAAACGCCAATTGCATCATCTTATTTAAATATATTTTGTACAAACTGCAAGGAATATTTGCCCAAATGGTATGATATAAAAGACATTAAATGTAAATTAGTGGCAGTAGAATATCATAAAGATACTGTATTTTTCCCACTGATACACACTTTAGATTTATGCAGCAAATTAAATGCATGATGTAGTTAAACGCTGAACAAAACTATATAATCTTTTATTTTATATTATCATTATATACAACAATACTTTAGAATAATCATAATTAACATAAATAAACACGAAGTAACTTTTTTTTTCGCTTTAAATAAAAGAACGCTTTAAATAAAATTTAAAAATTGAAACATTTATAATCTAATAATAAAACATAACTTTTACCTTTTAAAACTGCACAGTGTATTATACTAATAAATCTTATAACGAATCAGAACTTTTCATTACCATTATCATTTATCTACTTAAACAGTAATCAATATAATTCCATCAGTATTTTCGGCTCTTTCTTCCTCTACATTTTCATCATGATTGTTATCACATTCAAGGTTACCATTAGCTTCTTCAGAATTTTGTTTACTAAAAAATAATTACTTATAAGTAAAATATATACTATATATATATATTTTTGTAAAAATTTTATTTTTAACTCCTACTCACTTCTATTGCTTTTGAAGCTGTTTGCTTCGACTAACACTGTTTTTAAGAATCCGTTTCAAAAAAGCAATGTTATCGTCAATTGTATAACGTAAGTCGGCTAAGTGTATAATTTTATAAATTGCTTCAGTTATTCGATTGTATTTAAAAAAAGCAATCTTATTAATTTTTTCTTCTTTCCTTTTTGTAGAACCAGTCCATGAACACTGAGTTAGCAATTGCCTTCCAAATAATCGATCCATCAATAAATACGCTATTTTGTTTCCATCCTTCTTACCAGTCGTGCCTTCAATTTCACTCATCACTTTTATCTAAAAAATTATTAATATTAGTACTTATTTACGAAATATTGAAAATATACAAACAAGGAACTTACAAATGCCAATTCAAATTCTTGATTACACAGGTTATTTTCTCATTTATTCATATCTGATTCTATTGCTAGTGGTTTCATTTGTTTTATATCCCTTTCAAGGATATCACTTTGTGCGTCATTTTCAGGTTTCTCGATGATGTTATTGCTTTGATTTTTAATCAGAAGATCGATTAATTTGTCAAATTTGACATGTAGATATTTCTCGATGCATATGATTCTTCAAATTTTCAATATTTGAATTTATTGTATCAAATTGATCTTGTACTGAAAAAAAAAACATTTTTTAATGTGTTAAATAACATATCAAATAGATAAATATTTAAGCATATTTTGAACAGCGTCTAACGGTTTCTGGGAATTTCTCAAATCGGTTGCATCTATAATTTCTCTCGTAGTTTCCGATTCCTGTGAATTATTCTTTGGAATTTGAATACTATCAACTGAATTTTCTAGATTTTCAAAGAGAGTCACGTTATTATTAATAGTAGCTTCTTTAATTAAATTGTTAAAATCGATATTATTGTTATCGATATTATTCTCGGAACCCTGTGTTTGTTTTGAAGAATTCTGCGCCAAATAACTGTAAACAAATATTGTTTTAAATAATTTTATAAAATATAATAAATCAAATAAATTACATTAATTAAATTAATTAAATTTTAAAAAATAAATAAAATAATTTTGGTTTTAAATTAAATTTTTTTTATTTAACGGATTTTTCAGAAATATGTACTCGAATGAATTTCGTCTGAAGGTACAGTTTTATAAACATACTAACTACATTGCAAATCATTTTCAATATATCTGTACTTACTTTTCTTCGTCCTCGGTATCATCAAACCGACTTAAATATTTTTCTGCTTTGATAGCAGCTTGAAAGGTAGCAAAATTTTTTCTTTTTACAATGCATTTTTGTTTCGACCCATTATTAAAATCTGGTAAAATGCTATCATCTTTTCGAAGGTTCATTCCTTTTCGCCCTGGTGGCCAAAATAATATGCCGTTTTTTTCCCAACTCTCGGGCACAACACATAAATTTACTTCACCATCTTCAATCGTTTCTACGATGATAAACATTGTTAAAATTTTTCACTACACAGCACACACAGTACGCGCCACAGTGTCAATTTTCAGGTTATGGCTATAAAAACAATTATCATCACGCGTCGCGAGCACATAAGTCGTAAAAGACGCACGCGCACGGACAGAAACTAAAATTACAGCCAAAGTAGCTGTAATCTGGCTGTAATTTGTATAAGACAGCGAAAATAGCTGTAATCTGGCTGTAATTTGTATATGACAGCGAAAGACAAGGAGTAACATTACTATCAGTTTTATGTTAAATTTTGCATATATCAGCGATGGTCAGCGGACCTAATGCGTTCATTTATGCGGCTCTAAAATTATTACTTAAGGATTTGTATGTAGTTCTGTAATCACTGTACTTATGAATTTGCGTCCGCTCTAGTATACTTATATGTAAGTTATAAATTGTAATAATTTGCAATGATTAATTAATCTTTTTTTTTTTATCTAAGTTTACCTAAGTTTTTGAAGCGAAGGTTTCGGGTTGTCAGAAGTTCAATCCCAGTTAAAGTAAAAAAATTTTTTTAATATTCTTTTCAATCTTTTTACATAATTTTAAAATTAAAATTTAACTTTTATTGAATATTAATTTACCATATGATAAACATTATCCGTTTATTAATTATATCCGTTATTTTTATATCTTTACTCCGACTGCCATAATGTGGCTATGACAACGTCTTTATAGCAAAATAGCTGTGCAACCATATGGCTGTGACATCATTTTCAAAGCCTAAAAATGTTGTCCCATTTTTGCTGCTACAACTTTGTCAAAACGTCACAATGACGTTGTGGCAGTAGCTGTGGTAGACAAAAATGCTGCAGTTTAAGCTACGACAACGTTATCGCAGACGTTTTAAAGCTTTATGTGCTACTTGGGATATATATATATATATATATATATATATATATATATATATACAATATAGCTTATATATTGCTTATATTGACATGCAATTTTTCATGTAGCTTTCAAGGGGAAAATCTACTATTTATATATGTATTATATTATATGGGGTGAAATGTGGCCCCGCATGTTCAGTATCTGGCTGACATGCGGTGGGTCCCAGGTTCGAATCCTGTTCGAACCAATCACCCCATATGCCTGCTCGGGACTGATGGAAAGGAAAAACGGAGCCGGTGGAAAGAAGGAGAGCAGGATGAGTTAAGGAGAAGGAGTAAGGGAGAAAGGAGATGGGAGAGAAGGAGGAAAAAGGAAAGAGGCGGAGTCGGAAGGAGGAAAGAAGGGAGACAGGGAAAACGAGATGGAAAAGGAGAAAGGAGGTGGGACGAGAGACGAAGGAGGATAGGAGAGGAATCGGAGTAGAGGTGCTCAGGAGGATGATGGAAGAAGGAGAGAAAGGAGGATGTAAAGAGTTCTGGAGGAGAGGAAAAAAGAGGCGAAAGACGGTTAAGGTGTATTGGTTACTGTTACTGTAATGTTAAGTTGTAAGACGTGGAAGATAAGGAGATATGGAGGAAAAAGAGAAAGAGGCGGTTGTAAAGTGTATTTGTAATGTAATGTTGTACAAGTTGATATGGTAGAAGAGAGAGGAGTTTGTAAGAGGTTCGGGAACGCTCCTCAGAAAAAAGCGCCTTCAATCCTCAAGGGGACGAATAAAGATTGTTATGTTATATATGTATTATATATGTATTATATATATATATATATATATATATATATATATAAGCAATTGTGTTCAAACTTTGTGAAAAAGGTAGACACACATTTGTATATATCATTAGAGATATAAGAATACTCTATGGTATATATATGTTTTACTGTCATCGACACGCTTAGATAAATTTAAAAACACGTGCGATAGAACATAAAAATATATTATGTTGTCTAATTTTAATATGTTGAACATAATTCGAAATTGTTTTATGACATGCATGTAAATCTATAATATAGATTACTGTCGATAATAGCGGAATTAAAATTGTCGGTAATTACCGACGACAATTTTAATTCCGCTTAGATGAGGGCGCTAACCCGTTGGAGTTCGGCCGTCACTCCGATATCCCCTTAACATTGAAAATGAACGCATTTCACATTCATAATTTGCGCGACGAGTAACGAATCCGCGCTGCCCGGCCTACGGGCCAATCATAATTCAGCGCGCCCGCGCAGTAGCACGCTGCCTCAGACACCACGCGCTCGAAATGCCACGGCAGAGTTAAAACGCTCACGAGTGATTACTTCGAGAGCAAATAAACGCGGAAAACAAACAGCTTTGTCCTCCGACTTTCAAGAGAGCCCCTTATCGTTGTAACAAGACCAAAATTGATGATCTCATTTTGGGAAACTTTCTCGAAGGTCGGAAAGATAAAGATGCCCGTTCGGTGCCACCATACTCACTTGTCTCGACGTCGCTCGCATTCGAAGATCGCAGTCTTTTTCGAAAACGGTTCAGCAACCTCCGCTCTTTTCCGTCGGATAGTTATTCGCGCATTCGTTGCACTTCCCGCAATCGTCGGATAATTTCATTTCGCGTGACACTTTGCGCAGAAACTATTGTACATGCTGTAAATTACATTAAATATAGAACTGTGTAACTAACAACGCGTCGTTCCTCTTTTTTTGTCTCGACTCTGCTACTCGCGTTCGCGCACTCAGCCGCAATTCGCGCACTAAAATTACACAAATAATAAGTATTCATAACTAGAGTTAATGCATAAATTTAGATTTATATGCATATAAAAATTAGCGTAAAAATATGGTTTTTAATTTTTTGTTGCACCAATCAGAAAATTCTTTCTGAATAAATTGCGTAAATTATCAATTTATGGGAGGAATATTCGAAAATTTTTTTCAAGGCGTCCTCCATAAAAACCTTGTAAAAATCGCATTTTCTAATTTTAGGAATTTTTTAAAATTCAAACAATTTAATAAATCAATGTTTAAAAAATTTCTTGTAAAGAAGAAACATTTTTTCTTGTTAACATATTTTTTATATCAAGTATTTATAAACATGAAGCACATAAAAAAAATTAAATGAAAAAAAAACGTTTTTTTTACTATGTAGAAAAGGTAGGAGATGGAGAGTTATAAACTGCGCTAAAAAACATTTTTTTTGTTTAGAAGTATTGCACAAATATTTTTATATCATTTTGCGCGGGGGAACTTTTTACTATCTTATCCGGCTATAGCTTTTATCTGTGATGGTAAAATAATTTCTTATTGACTACATAGCATCTTACAATAAACCTAAATTAAACTTTATCATTTCAGGTTTATTTTTAAGATGCTATGGAATCATTGAAAGATTTTATTTTGATATGAAATTCTTTATCAGACCGGACTATGAATATCGGTCTTAAAATTAATTTTATATTTTAATGAATTTAATTCATATTTATTATTTATGCATGCACATGTTAATCATTGTTTCTAATGTCTGAAACAACATTAAATTATTCTAGTTAGAAAATAATATATCTAACATAAAAGCTATATCACATATATTTCATATACAGGGTGTCCGGTAATAGTCGCATCAACCGTCGTGTGCAGGTAGAGCTAGTTAAATCGAGTAGAAAAGTCCTCTACCATTTTGCGATATTCTCAATAATAAGAGAGATATTAATTAATAAAGATCGGCCAATTCGCGTGACGACGGCGAGAAGAGACAGCCCAGTTTTATGTCGTTACTAAGCATGCGGCGAAAAGAAACAGTATAATGTTACACGGTTGCTAAGCGCGCGATGAAGCGGGGAGGAGCGCTTTACAAAAGACAGTAACTCCATACGAGTAGCGCTAACTCTGGACCCCCGAGTGGGCTGTCTCTTCTCGCCGCACGCTTATCATCGCGCGAATTGGCTGATTTTCTTTAATTTATTTCTCTCTTATTATTGAGAATATCGCAAAATGGTAGAGGACTTTTCTACTCGGTTTAACTAGCTCTACCTGCGCACGACGGTTGATGCGACTATTACCGGACACCCTGTATAAATATATACATATCTCTTTCTAAAAGAATTAATTACAGAAAATCATAACTCCTAAACAGTTGCAGTTGTCATATTTTTTTATCACTGCCATATTTTAGCACTGCCATATTTAATTGTAAGTCTTCTGCTTAAACGCCGTTCAAACTCGTTAACCGGCCAAAAATTGGCGTTCACGATAAACGTCGTTCAACTGAGTTGAACTTTCACTAAAAACTTGGTGGAACGCAAAACGTCATTGATCGGAGTTTAAACTCGGTTTAAATTTTGAACCATGTTGGAGGAATCGGGCATTATACTGTATCAATGTACAAGTGCTACGAATAAATCTCTTTTTTACGAAAAGTACGGAGTGTCTCCACTTGTGCGTGGGTTTTAATCCTTTGGGCGTCAGGATCCCGATAAGTCCCTTTCCTTGCGGCTACGGGCACAACTAACATAAAGATATACCGATTTCATACATTTCCCTTACAGGCAAATTTCGGCCCTTTTTCAGCATTGTTCTTTAGCTACATATTATATATTCAGTTTGAGCTAACAACGCTAATATTAAACATTATAACATTATAACAAATAAACTTTTGTTAATAGCTTTTTAGTAAACAATGAGCGCCGGCTAAAACCTTTTGGATGTTACTCAGGACAGTGATCTTAACAACATATGTCAAGATCACAACCCTATCTCGTTGCTCCGTTCAACGTAACATTTACCGTATTTTTTGCTATCGCTAGAGTTCTTTAAGCCTTTGTGGATGAACTTAGATGTGGTGATTTAATGTCATCAACATAACGAGGTTTCCGTAGCCTTTTAGCTCTTTTAAGTGTTTCAAAAATTAAGCACTGTTCATCTTCATCTCTCAGTGATTAAGATCCAGTCTTTAGAGATATTTGGTAGTTCGATGATTGAGATCCATTCTTCGAATATGTTTGGTAGTTTGATGACTAACAAGAGTACTTTCAATATATAGTACTTGATCATAGTTAACTTTTATAGAAGTATCTAGAAGATTATTAATAATCATTGGTTAGATTTTTTTCAATTTATTTCAATCGAACAGGTATAAAGTCAGTCATCATTCATTATTATTGACGATGTGAAAAATATTTTTTTGCACTTCACGAATAATGCAGAATATAAAGCATTGTTCATAAAATTGTTAATATATAATGATACATTCTTTTATATAGGACTGATCGAAATACAATATTAAATGAATAAATATTAATTATAAATTTGATATAAAAATCTATTTAGTCAAGAATTTTTGAACTGCTTTATTTTATAATATCAAATTTGTATTATTTATTAGCTATTTTTTGTAAAAATATTATATAAATATCTTTAGCACCTCTAGGCCACTGCCTCTTTTTAACTTGCGCATTATCAATTTTGCGATCCAAGTATTAAGCTTACGGCACACGGTGCGTGTTTTCTTGCTAATTTTGCTGATAGATTCGTTACGCGCTATTCTGTGGGCTGCGTTGCGTGCTGTTACGATGGCAGTGTTGTTAGTTTTCGCTTCATACGATTATTATTATTATTACTCGAAATATTATATATAATAATAATATTGTGTATATATGTATATAATAATAATAATATATGTATATGTAACGACTTATTATCGTGCATTGCTAATTGACATGCCATGATATTTGATTTATTTCACAAATCACACAGCAAAAATAGCATCAGTTCTATCTTTGAAAACTAGCATGCTAACACGCATGACAGCACGCAGCGTACAAAAGTTCTAGCTTCATAGCTAGCATGTTAGCTAGCATGTTAGCTCGCATGGTCGCTCGCATATGATTTAACACGAAAACACGCACCGTGTGCTAGATAGTCCTTTTCTATATACAGGGTGATTCAAAACAACCGTTTGTCCTTAAAATGTCGTATTCCTGACTGAATTCTAAGACGATTTTTCCTTTGCCAAAATTTGATCCGAAGCTTAGTTTTCAAATTATTAAAAGAAATATTAAGCGAATTACGGCACGAGTACGGGCGGTAGGCAGGAGCGGCGCAACTCATTATCCGACGCGGGCGACTATGTGAGGCACTCGCTGCGATCAGCTGTTCGCTACACGCGATGTGTTAGTGTTTGTTTGTGTCTGTGTTTTGCGTGTGTGCGTACATACACACACACACACACACACACACACTCTCTCTCTCTCTCTCTCTCTCTCTCTCTCTCTCTCTCTCTCTCTCTCTCTCGCACTTACTCACTTTTATTCTTACCTTGAAGAGGTGTTTGATGACTTTACTTCTGATGAATAATTGTTGCACGACTGTTAACAATGAGACGTTCCCATCTGACACACCGAATAATAAACAAATTTTTCTTCTTTCAGAAATTGTATCCACATTTAGAACGAATACACTCACGCACTTGATCGAAAATAAAGAATATATTTATCGATTGTAACAGTTAATCACAATCTCGGTTACTACTGATTAATTATTAAAATCACTCACAAAAAACGCGTTAAATGCGCACGTTACTCGATGCGGATGACAATAGTCTGCGACGATGACAACAGACTGCGGTGACGCGACGTGACGGGATGACGCGACGCGACGCGACGATAACAATCACGGCGTTGCCGAACGTGAACGTGTACATGTACATACATTACATGTGATAATAATATGTATAATTTATAAGTTATTAAAAAAAAACATTATAACGTATTATAATACGTTATACTTTTTTTTTTAATAACTTAACATTATCTACTGTTTTGCTATTTTTCGCAAGCGAGACATGAGAAAAATTAATTTTATTGTTTTGCGAACAAGATGTTCCACGTATGAATGTGTTGGTCGCTATGAAAAGAGCGAGTTGTTTTTTGGTCGCTCTGAAAAGAGCGGATTGACTTTGGTCGCTCTAAAAAGAGCGGATTTTTAGTTTCAAAAAAATTTATAATAAGTGCTCAAAATGACCACCATCGATTCTAACGCAAGCTCTCAGGCGTTTTAATAGATTTCTTTGGACGTTCTCCAGGTTTTCTCCCTTACTAATAGGAGACTTCTTTTAAAAAATCCGATATTTGGAATGTCGAAGAAGAAGTAATGGAGAACGTCCAAAGAAATCTATTAAAACGCATGAGAGCTTGCGTTAGAATCGATGGTGGTCATTTTGAGCACTTATTATAAATTTTTTTGAAACTAAAAATCCGCTCTTTTCAGAGCGGCCAAAAAACAACTCGCTCTTTTCAGAGCAACCAACACATTCATACGTGGAATATCTTGTTCGCAAAAACCTAAAATTAATTTTTCTTATGTCTCGCTTGCGAAAAAAAGGCAAAACAGTAAATAATGTTGTTATTAAAAAAAAAAAAAGAAAAGCATAACGTATTATAATACGTTATAATATGTTTTTTTGTAATAACTTAAAAATTATACATATTATTATCACATGTAATGTATGTACGCGTTCACGTTCGGCAACGCCGTGATTGTTATCGTCGCGTCGCGTCGCATCGTCGCGTCGCGTCACCGCAGTCTGTTGTCATCGTCGCAGACTATTGTCATCCGCATCGAGTAACGTGCGCTTTGCATTTAACGCGTTTTTGTGAGTGATTTTAATAATCAATCAGTAGTAACCGAGATTGTGATTAACTGTTACAATCGATAAATAAATTCTTTATTTTCGATCAAGTGCGTGAGTGTATTCGTTCTAAATGTGGATACAACCCGTAGTGAAAAAGTACATAGAATAGTCAATGGCAACCAATGGTCCTCATACGAATTCATTGGATAATGAATGGGGATCCATTGGGATTTCCGCATTTGTCAATGGCGTATAGAAATGACCATTAAGTAGTCAATGGATATCCATTGAAAAAGTAGCTTTATCCAATGATATTCATTGGGAAGCAAATGCGGATGAACCAAATGATCAGTATTATCCAAAGATGTCCATTGAAAACCAAATGCAGTTGAACCGAATGATCATCATCTGTTAACGATGCCCATTGAATAATGAATGGCGATTGATTCAATGGTCAACATTTGTCAACGATATCCATTTCAGGTCAAATGCTGAACAACCGAATGATGAGCATTTGTCAATGATCTTTTGTACGGTGAATGTCAATTGAGCGAGAGTAGGTCTCTGGTGCGCATTAACCAAAAATTTTCATTCAGTGGTAATAAATGCCGATGATGACCAATTATCAATATATCTCGGAAATTGTTCAAATTACAAATAATTTTTAAAAATCATCATTGGAGAAAAAAGAATAATAATTATTCATTATATATACACGTATCAGGATTGCAATATGATTTATTATACCGTCTTTTTGCGTACATCACATATATCATTTTATCACAGCTAGTCCTTTTCAACTCGATTTGTGAGAGGAGAAACGTACATGCTTTCATCAATTATTATCTGAATACACTTACAATCTATTTTTTCAATTTCGCAACATATCGGTAAATGATTATCGTGGACAATTGGTAGAAAAGCAGAACTGCATATATTTAAGATCGCATCATTGACAACAATATCATTGCTCACAGTCAGCTGACGGCCTAAAATGAGGAATATTTTTGTTTCGTCTTGTTGTAAACATAACAACCGTTCAAGTATCATAAATCTGCCGTCATTTAATTTCAGTGTAGAATTATGTCTTCTCTGAAGTCGATTGTATAATGTAGTACTATACAGTACGTTCTTCCATATAAATCGGTGATAAACTTTAATTTCAAATGCACCCAGATCTTCTGCAACATAAATTTGGATCCAAACAATTTTCTATTCTTACAACAGTTTCTGGACTTGGTGTGTAAGATTCGGCGATACCAAGTACAATTAAATTTTGGTTTTCGTGTGTGCATTTTTTAACGTCTCGGTCATTGTATACAAGCTTACCGAACAATTGCGTCGACGATTCAAATGAAAGTTCGTTAAAAACAGACGAGGCTGTTTGTTCAATATAACAACTCAGCTCGTAATATCGGAAGATTTGATCAATGACATTTTGTGTACCATTGAAAAGCCGGACAAGTAGACCGTTTCCATGCTCGTAAGTAAATGCAGAACTTGCCCATGGCGCGCCCCAATCTTTCACATATCTTGGCATGTGTAATAATAAATGCATGTTAAAAGATAGATTTTCTATTCCATATAAACTTTCTGCCTTTTCAACGAATTTATTCAAAGCTACCTTTGCGATGGAAATGTCACATGCGGTAACTTTATCCTTCAATAAAGTTTGAAAAGCAAAGACTAACAAAAACCAATGTTTTAAGTACTTTTTTGGTAAAATTCCTCGTAAAACAGCCAATGAATAGTACAATAAAAACGACCGCCACTCAGAAGCTTTCCATAATGCTCGCATGTCTATATCCCTCGTGGTTCTATTTATTTCGCAAGATGTCATGATACCTAATAGACGTCGAGTTATTTCCTCACTCCGAAAACCTATATACCACGGAGCATCAGAATTCGTCGAATCAAACCAAAGATTGCAGAAAGTGCGGACGACCCCCAACAAAAGGGCATGCATATAATCGGGAACAAATGATTGTACGACATCAAAAATCGGTACTTCTGACAATGGCGAGAATCCTTTTACACCTCTGACTGGCTTATCTTGTAAAAGGGCGGATTCGGCATCAGCATACACTTGGTTTGCATCTCGTAATTGTTCAATATTAGGTCTGTATATGCGAGTATGACCGTTCCCTTTAGGCACAGTCTCGCCTTCGTTGAGACAAAATGAACATCCAAAACTGCCATTGTATTGAACCATATTTTGAATCTGTATTTTCATAAAAAGAAATTATTTAGAACTATAATATACCGGGTGTCCCATTTTAAAGGACCCACTCAAATATCTCAGAAACACTGCGTTAAATCAAAAAATGTTTCCTACAAAAGTTGTAGGGTTTCGAGGGGGACATAACATAGTAATATTCATGACCTTGGGCGGCGTCTCCACGGTATAATAATATATCAGGAGACAATATTATAAATTAATATATTAATTCGACATTAAACCTTTGGTCGGGCAACAGAGTCCACCGATGCTATTAAAGTGTGTACTTTGATATTTACATTCTCTTTGCCCAAAAATGAGCAAGTAATTCCTTTATTATGCAACGTTATAAGTTCTTCAATAAATGGTTTCAAAAAGACGTCCATTCTCGGGGATCCCTCCCCAATCCAAAGTCCTGCGAGGATCATGTTATTTTTCCGAAGGCTGTATGGCAATTCATTAACGGAAACTTGGATAGGCCACATTGATTTTTTTGACGAGTTAAAAACGCGTGCTCCATCGGTATTCCACTGCAGCGTTATGTAATTTGGTCCGATGACTCCTTCATGAATGAGTTTCTTGTAGATTCTCCCTGATGTTACTTCGCTAAAATCACTATTTTTTGTGAGATGCTTGGCAACGTTCGTTTTGGTTACAATGTTTTTAAGTTTTTTAGACAAGTTTCCCGTCAAGAAATATTTGCCATCTTTGTGCAACTTTTTTTTTACTCGTTAATAGACATGTACAAGTCACTTCCGGTTCATTTTCAGCAAACTCCAAGTATTCTTGGCAAGATGGGCATTGAAAATGCTTCTTGATATCATCGGTTGCCGGAAATTTTTTCATAAATTTGTACGTAGAAGAGTATATATTTGTCGGCAGATGACAATTTATTAATTCAAGGAGATATTCCAAGCATTTTATCGGAAGAGAAAAACGTAATAAAAATGCCATTATCATCAGCTCGCTCTCTCGAAAAGTAATTCGGGCATTATTATATAGTTTTTCATCCTGAAATAAATGAAAAACAAGGCAAATTAACATAAATTCAAATTTTCTAAGCCATCGATTTGATTTTTTTCAAACAATAAAAATGTTTTCGATATAGAAGAAGTTGAAAAAAAACCCTAAGTTTTATAGATAAACTTTCGTTTAGTCACAAACAAGCAAACATATTGAAAAGTTTCGCGATAAATGCATTCTAAAATTTTTGACTATATGCCCTTATTCGAAATTTCAAGACTCTGAGAGTTTCAGTTTTTTTTTGTAAGATATAGAATAATTTTAATGAGCAATGTAATCTAAAAATGGAGCTCTATTTAAACCGACTTAATGTATATCTTTAATTGAATATATATATATATATATATATATATATATATACCACACATTTTCATTGTCGTCAGCAGTTTCGTTCCCACTTTGTCTTTCTGCCTCGTGAATCTCGTCTGCTTGTTCATAATTATTATTCCACTGCGAAGTAAAATTAGAATGGTTTCATTATAGGAGTCATATATGTGTAGTACATATATTAGCATTCAAACTTCTATTTATACTTCTAACATATATTTTTATGGCCATTTAGTGTTTGCCCGAAATTTACCTGTATATTTTCATGTATTGAAAGTTCGGAATCGAATAAAACTGACAATGAGTCTTCGCTTAAAAATCTCTCTGATGCACGACCTGAATCAATATCTTCCAAATCTGCTGATGAGTGCATTGATGTAGAATTTTCATGACGCTGCGAAGAATTTATTGAGTTCATACTGCTGTCGCGGACTTCAGAACAGTGAGTAATAGGACTCGACTGCACTGTCTCATGGCTGGTTTCCTCATCGCTTGTTACTACATCTTCCCTACGATCTGATTCACTATTGGTGCTGTTGTTTATAATTGCAGAGAAGTCAGAAATTTCTTCCTGCGCTAACTCATCTTCACTTGTATTATCGTTCTGTACCGAGACTTCTCTTCGTTGTTTTGTTCTTTTTGGCATTGGAGTTTCCCCATAAAGAAAAGATTTATATCGCTTATTCTTTTCCGCCATAATTGCTATATAAATATACATGTATACGATGAAACTATTATTCACTCATTTTAACATTGGCATTTAATTTTAGCATTTGTGAAGACGACACATATGTATGATTGACTCCGGTAAAAGTAGAGGCACATGGAAGTCGAATATTAAATGTAAACCTATATCAATTTATATCAGTTTGTACGCGTACCGCAATCCTCTTGAAAAATCGTTCACAGAAAAACTGCTGTAAAATATTATCTGCACACACAATACTTATTATCTATTTACACGACATATGCTTATTACTTATTACGAGACATGCATGTGTGTGATTTCAAACACAACATAATCTCATAGAGTTGCATTTCATATTGGCTGCTGTTCGATACGTAAGCAATTTTTACATGTAAAAATATATGCGCAACGACACGTAACTATAACGGAATCGTTGTTATAAAGTTACAGAATAAGCTTCCTGACATCACTCGTAGAGTGATATGCCAGATTCGGGTCGCGGCTCACCGGCGCAGAGCGCTCTGCGCACATATGTACGCGGTTTCGCTTGTGTGCGTCATCCCCTCTACTGCGTGAGCCGGTGAGCTTGGTAGAGACCGCGCGTTTCTTGCGTCTTTCCCGAGTTTTCTCTTCCTTCGCCAGTATTCCCGGGCATACACTGTATGTTGTGTATTTCAATCCGCTTTTTAGTTTTGATAGAAAGTGATTCAAAAGTGATATCGTGCATTTCATCTGTGCTCTAAATATCGGCTCGTTCACGGATGAAACCAGAGTGAAATTCTTTATCAATTCTTCATAAATTTTGGAAAAAAAGTCAGCCATGTCAACATCAAAAGAAAAGAAAGATAAAGTAGCCTCTTCGAATTTGTTGACGAGAAGAAAGTCGGGGTTGCTTTTTTAAGCCAAATCCAAGATGTATTTTGGCAGAAATCAGATAAGAATCTCGATAATCTTACCGAAATTATTAAAAGAGAAACGGTGATTCGAGTTTCATGGCCAAATGATAAAAATGAAGCAAAAGAAACTGTTCCCGCAATTCTCCTAAAAACCGGCAGTAAGTATCTTCATACATTTCTCGAATTGTTGAAAAATTTAATTTTTGATAATTTTGTGCCGCTCTTGCAGAATGGGAGGTTATGTGCGAGCTTCGCGATAACGTTGATAAATATGATACTTTGGAGCCATCGAAAGAGGACCGCAGAGCATTTTCCGATATCCGTAAACGAAAGTCCGCAGAAAATACTACACAAACAACAATAAAAAAGAAAACAAATTCAGTAAGTACATGATTTCTTCAGCCATGCGACATTCGAGAATATATTAATATATCTGTAATGGTTTATATTCACAGAAAGAAGACCAGAAAAAAAAGGAAGCTTCGATTCGGGCATCGCAAGAAAAATTGATGTCTCGTGTAAAAGAAGAAGGTAGTAAGCGGAGAAGAATTGAGGTATCAAACACTAGCTCGGATGATTCTACGACCATTCGCAGCATCAACAATCGAAAGAAACAAAATTCAACCAAAAATTCAGGTAAAATTATGAATATATAAATGACTAGTTGGAGATAAAATTTTTGATTTGATATTGCTTTTTTTAGAATTATACAAGAAACAAGAATTATACAAGAAATAAGAATTATACAAGAGACTGAGTAAGCTCATTACCGATCAACATTTCAGTATTAAAAAAACTGTGGAAAAAAATATGGATATTATCGCTTCAAAAGTAACTAAAGTTGAAAAAGAAATTGCATCTCTTCGATCGCAATTGTCATCAGTTATCATTTCATCGTCTCTCAAATCTTCGCTCGACATATTGTCTTCTGGATCTGCTCATCAATCCAATGCAATAGAGGGCCTTCCAACTGCGAAAAAAATCAACTTATCACTTGATGAGAATGAAAAAATTTGCAACAGTACACCTTTGCTCTCTGATTCGCTAATGGATATTGTAAATATGGACATAGAAATGATAGACACAAGTACTGCGAATTTTCAGCCGGATGTATTGTCAGCTTTACAAACAACTACACAAACTGTTGACCCAGTTTCTGAATCGCCTTATATGCAAATGCATCACTTAGTTGCAATATCTACGTCACACGAGGGTGAGAATATCAATAAGTACAATTCTAAACTTTATTTTTTTATACTAATTCAATGTACAACTTTAATTTCAGTTTCAAACTCGGAACATACGCCTGTGAGACACGCGACAAAGACTGACATCGAAATTTCATCGATTGATGAGACAACGGTATATCTTAAACCGGGACAGTGCAGTAGTCTGCCAACGGATTGCTCAAACAAGCTGTCCGCACAAGCAGAAGACTCTTCTGCTAAGACTCTTCTAAAAGAACCGATAAATCAAGTGGCAGATACAAAAATTGTTCAGAATGGGATCAATTCGACAGTGAATCTAGAGCCAATCAAGTCAATTCCATCAGCGAATCATCCAAACAAATCCGAAGAAACAAAAGCTGCTACTTCTAGTACTCCAAACGAGCAGACAGACAAAGTGCAGGATGCGGAAAATGTTCAGACGGAATTGGATAACTCGGTAGATACAATAATAAAGCTTTCATATTAAGGAGGTACGTCCCGTGGCAAAGATACCAGAAATCCGATCAGCTGTTCCTACGCACACATAGAGACGCTCATGTATATGAGCGTTCAGCAGATCAGTGCTGCTGAACATTCATGTACGTGCGGTGCCTCTATGTGTGCGTAAAAACCGCTGGCCGGCGGATTTCTGGCTTTTCTGCCACGGAACCTCTTTAATGGACTATTGTTAAACTCTTCAGAAATAGTATTAACAAAAAGAATTATTTATTGCAATGAATATTAATAATAATTTATTTTCCAGAATTTTGTGAATTTCGGAGGAGTTCTCGTCAGTCAAAACAAGTTGAGCTTGTGCTACAGACATGGAAAATTATCGAAATTTGTCAACGATGTGATGATTTTGATATTTTCTCGTCAAGAAATGGCCGATTCATCTATTTCAGGAAAACGTGCAAATATCCATATTCATCGAGATGTCAACGAAATCAGGGAGAAAAAGCAATTGGATACAGTGAAAGTCAAGGCTCTGATCGGTACATTTATTTTATTTTATAGCAGCCAATGTTAATCAGAGCATATGTTCATAAATGATGAAAGAAAGAATGCATGATATAAATTATTTTTATCAGATTAAGTCAATTATTATTTATTCTAATTAATTAATTAATTGATTATTTTGACTTTATATTTATTATAAACTAAATTAATTATTTTATTTTTATAATTCATTTTTCTTAATAATGCAATTAAATAATTTATTGCAGAGTATATAAAAAAAGAAATGCCTGGTAGCGAGGAGAAAAAAATCCTCGAAGCTATTCGTTCGAAACTTAAATACGAAAGTACTCGTGTACATGGAGTTGGCTTTAGGAAGTCCGAGATGCCGAAGCCTAATTAAAAAATCTACGAACTCGCAGACTGCAAAACCATCAGCAACGGCATGGTATACTGCTAGTTAATTATTTCTATCTCATCCATATATATTTTTTTAACATATTCGATATGCAATGTACAATGAGTTTATAAAAATAATAGTCTAGAATAAATTCATAAAGGTCGGAACATGGCGGTCGGTTAGTGGACAGGCGGATTTAGGAGCTCGGAGCTCTGACGGGTTTGTCGGAGGTGAGAGTGAGGGTGGAGGCTGGAGGAGTGTTGGACGAAGGGATATAAGGAAGAGGAAGGTGGGCAAATGAAGATAGAGCTGGAGATGGAGTAGAAGAAAGGATCTAGAGGAAGGAAAAGTCGGAGCAAATAGAAGAATGACGGCAGGAGAGAGAGGTAGGAGGAGAGGAGGAAGGAAATGACTAAGTGGAACGGAGGCAGAAGAAAGCAGCAGAGAGGGCGCAAGGTGTATGGAGCGAAAGGAAAGAGTGTGGAAAGTAAAGAAGAGGGCGCTGGAGACGGGAAGGGAGAGTAAATGAGAGTGGATATGAGAGAAGGTAGGAGTCGACAAGGAAGGAGAGAGATGAAGGAACGGCGGTAGAAGAAGAACTAGGGAACGGATTGGTCGGTAGGGAAGGAACTGACGGAGGAGAGTGTTATCGGCCGGCGGTAGAACGAGATGCTGGGACTACAGGTGATGGCGACACAGGAAAGCCGGCGGGCCACGTGTGCGAGCACATGTTGCGAGGGGCTATTAGTGATACGCAGTAGTGCGTGGAGGTTACATGCGAAAGACAGACAGAGAGAAAGTGGTGTGATTATGGGTTGGGAAGAGGACTGGTTGAGTGAGATGAAGGAGATAAGGAAAGGCTTGAGTGGAATTGTGAAAGGAATGAGAGGGATTGAGAGGGAGCTGAGACTTTTGAGAGAGAGAGGAGAGAAAGCACGGGAAGAGGAGGAGAAAGAAGATGACAGGTTAGAAGGCAGGGGAGAGGAGGCAGCCACAGAGGAAGAGGCTGTAGGTGCAGACGTAGGGAGCGAGGAAAAGGGGAGGAAGAAGGAAGATGCTGAGAGGAGGAAGAAGGACGAAGGGAGAGAAGAGAAAAAAGGCCGTAGAGTGATCAGGGGTAGTGAGGGGGCGAGCGATAAGGGGATAGGGAAAATGATAGGGGGAGAAGCAGGGAAGAATAAGGTCGAAGAAGATAAGGAGGAGGATAGGATAGCAAAAGGGGGTCAAGAGGGGGATAGTTGGTGGAAGAGTGTGGAGGAAGAAGAGGAGGAGGAGGGGGGAAGGGAGTTATGGAAGAAGTTAGAGGGTAGAATAGAAAGAGAAAGGAAAAAAGAAGAGGAGAGGGAGAGAGAAAGGGAGGCGAGAGAGAAATCGGAGGAGAAGGTGAGGAGGGCAAGAAGAAGGAGGAACTTGGTGTGGAGGGGGATAGAGGGGGATAGTTTTGAAGAAAGGAGTAGGCTGCTAAAAATGATGATAGAAAGGATCCTGGGAAGAAAGGTGATGTTAAGGGGGGTGGAGGAGAGGATAGGGGAAGGGGGAAAGAGATGGCTACTGGTTATAATGGAGGAGAAGGGAGATAGGGATGAGATTTTAGAAAAAAGAGGGGAGATAGAGAGAAGGTGGAGAATGGAAGTGGACGAGGATCTAACGAGGGAAGAGAGGAAAATGAAATGGAGGATCAAGGAGTGAGCAAGGATGGAGAGGGGAAAGGGAAAAAGGGTAGAGTTTGATAGCAGGGAGTTATGGGTGGAAGGTAGGGAATGGAAGTGGGACGAGGAGATGGAGATGTGGAGAGAGGTTGAGGAGGTATAAAGTAGGAGGGGAAGGGAGGGGTGGAAGGGAGGTCAGAAGGGGGTGGAGATGGAGGGTGGTGATCATATAGTAATTGGTATCATGGTCTTGTCATATGTCTTGATTTACAGAGGAAGGATGTGCGGAGACGAGATGTTTTTGGACTGAGAGAAGGGGGAGGCGGTAGGAAGACAAGGGGAGGAGGAAACCGCAAGGAATAAGAAGGCCAAGGATAGAGGAATGCAGAAAGGAGAGAGAGAGGAAGGAGAGACGAGAGGCGGGAAGATTTGAAGAAGAAGGCAGGGAGAAGGGGAAGGGGATGGGAAACGTGAGGGAGGGGGGTAAGAGGATGTAAGGGTCGCATATGGCCAGGTCGCGAAGGGGAATGAGGCTATCTTGTAAAGGTTCGGGACCGCTCCTTAAAAGCGCCTTCAAATCCCTTTGGGGGACGAATAAACGAATCTAATCTAATCTAATCTAGAGTAAATTCATAAAAGACAACATATGAATAAGTAAATAAAATGTACTACCAACAAACCCAATGTATATTACTTACAATTAGATTTTTTCTCGAGAACTTATCGATATAGTCTATAAATTAAGTCTATTAAATATAAACATTAATAATGTAGAAAGATCGTTTCGTGTATCTCGGTCGTTTACGGTAGTAAAAAACTCCACTGATTGCCATTGAAAAATTGCCATTCATTCGCCATTGCAAAAAATGCCAATGACGATGAATGGCGAATTGCCTAAGGAGATTTTTTTCTATTAAATCCCCATTAAAAAATCCCCATTCCATTTTGAATGGGGAATTTTATGGAGAAAATCTCCTTTGGCAATTCGCCATTTATCGCTATTAGCATTTTCGGCAATGGCGAATGAATGGCAATTTTTCAATGGCGATAAAGGAGTTTTTTTACTACGGGAATTTCTGAAAGAAGAAAAATTTGTTTATTATTCGGTGTGTCAGATGGGAATGTCTCATTGTTAACAGTCGTGCAACAATTATTCATCAGAAGTAAAAGTCATCAAACACTTCTACAAGGTAAGAATAAAAGTGAGTAAGTGAGAGAGAGAGAGAGAGAAAGAAAGAGAGAGAAGAGAGAGAGAGAGAGAGAGAGAGAGAGAGAGAGAGAGAGAGAGAGAGAGAGAGAGAGAGAGAGAGAGAGAGTGTGTGTGTGTGTGTGTGTGTACGCACACACGCAAAACACAGACACACACACACACAAACACATCGCGTGTAGCGAACAGCTGATCGCAGCGAGCGCCTCACACAGTCGCCCGCGTCGGATAATGAGTTGCGCCGCTCCTGCCTACTGCCCGTACTCATACCGTAATTCGCTAAATATTTCTTTTAATAATTTGAAAACTAAGCTTCGGATCAAATTTTGGCAAAGGAAAAATTGTCTTAGAATTCAGTCAGGAATACGACATTTTAAGGACAAACGGTTGTTTTGAATCACCCTGTATACTTATATAATGACCTTCATCGATACACGAATCATCATGAAATATAGCATTCATCGTCTTGTACATATGTCCCGCTATTAATACTTTAATTATTGGAACAGCACATAAGTTAAGTTTAGTATTCTGCTTTTATTAATTTATCTTATGATAAAAATAGTATTAAACGAATAACAACTATTTCTCTTATTAATGTAACTTCATTTTTAAATATATATCATATCATTTCCTGTACAATATTCACATGATTCGTTGCGTGACTGATACCAATATGAAAACGGAGCATTTAATAAATCATTAAGATTATAACTTTTTGGTTTAAATTATCAAGAGAAATCGAAATAGCAATATTATCATCAACAATAGTTTTTGTATTACCACATGTTTTGCACCGCTTGGTAGAAGTTACCTAATATTGTATCCTTATGTAATCATATTTTTCGCAGAGTGCCGTAAGAAAATCATACGCATTTCGCGTTTTACGATGCTCGAAAAATATTCTCCTAAACATTCTTGTATTGCATATACATATATTTAGATTACGCATTCCATTTTCATATTAATGCATTAATATACGTAAAATATCTGTTTTGTCGCAATTAATCAACTGTTGCCTAATAACATTTAAATGTAATAAACATTGCAATACTGCATTTGCATAACATGAAACCTTGTATTTTGAAAACCATGTATGACCCCATGCATGAAGTAGTACTTTGAATTTCTTATTTGAAGCAGTACGTTGAATTTTTTGATCAGAACTTGATTTTTTTAACAGAAGCAATTACTTTTGATAACGCCCATAGAACATCTTTCACTTTACAACAACATTCTTTTGACACAGAAATTCTTTCTGCTTTTGATTTGTGTATTCGTTTTATATGATTATATTTCATAATAACGTTTTCGTTAGCTACTACTGCAAAAGGATCGAAATTAATTAAATGTAATCCTTCTAGAGATGTTACTCGCAACAAAGCAACATAAATTTGATCACAACTAAATACAAAGTTGCCAATACCCATAATAACACTCTGCAAACTTAATCCTTGACTTTTATGAATAGTGATGCCATAACTTAAAGATAATGGAAATTGTTTTCGAATAACATACACTCTATCCAACACCTGAACCCTTACTCTTTCAATTTCATATTCTAAATCTGATGGTAAAAGAAGTTTAATCTTTTCTACGTCATCAGTAGACGTTTGTCATGCAATTGAAATCACTTTAGCAATTGTACCGTTTACAAGACCCAAACTAGCATCGATATTACGCCGAATCATAACTTTTGCTCCAATTTTAATTGTAACTTGTTTCGAAAGTCCAGCTGTTCGAGAATTATCATCATCATTATTTGACAATACTTTTAATACTTTCTTTTTTACATACGGTATACAGTCAATCGTATCTTGAGCAATTAATAATATTTCTTTGGAAGCAATGCGACTTAACATTGCATCATTAAGGACATTACACATATTACAAGTTGGCAATAAACAAACAGTGTCCAATGGTAAACTGTTAATAAAATCACATAATCCATTTAATCTAGATTCGAAAGAATCAGCTTTGAAAGATATTTTTCTACTCTCTAGAATTTTACAATCAGATTTTATTGCTAAACCAATACGAATTCGCGACAATAACTCACGGTAAGAATTATCTCCTTGCTGGCGCATATTGATTGTCAATTCATCATACTCAAATAATGTAATCCATAAATTAACAGCATTTAAAGAACCAAAATGTTTAGAAATTTTTTTATCCGATAAATGTATAAAAACAGGATCTTCGCGTACAGGAGGTAATTGAAGCAAGTCTCCGAATAAAAGAATATGCTTTCGACCAAACCAACCATCATCGCAATCACTAGTGTCAAATATCTCACAAGGGGAGGTCGCGGTTGACTCTTCACCGATTTTGATCTCCTTTGGTATGGTGAATCTACATTGAAAAAAAGTTGCTCCGTGTTCGAGCTTTTCGTCCAATGCGCCTTGTAAAAAAAATTTTTTTTTTCCCGAAGTTTAGAGAAATTGTCAGGTTCGTTACGAGGCCTAAAGAAAGACTCACTTTCGATCGGTGCCGCTAGTGCAGCAGCAGAGCACAAGAATAGTAATGCCGGGATCCCAGGTTCAGAACTTTGGCTGTCATAATTTTTTTTTAACGTATTATTTATTATGATAAATAAATATTCGACATATTTTTATCGTTAGTTATGTATATATCTTTTTATATATTTAAAATTAATAAAATGATCGTAATATAAATAAAATATTTTTATAGAAAAATATTTTTAGAAATATTTTTACTTTTTACTATTCTTGTTCTCTGCCGCTGCACTAGCGGCACCGATCGAAAGTGTGTCTTTCTTTAGGCTTCGTAACGAACCTGACAATTTCTCTAAACTTCGGGAAAAAAAAAATTTTTTTTACAAGGTACATTGGACGAAAAGCTTGAACACGGAGCAACTTTTTTTCAATGTAGATTCACCATACCAAAGGAGATCAAAATCGGTGAAGAGTCAACCGCGACCTCCCCTTGTCAGATAATCGAAGATGTATATACATTAAAGTCAAATTAGATATCATTGACACTTCATCAATTACAAAAAAAATAACATCTTTAAGATCTGCTCGTAAAACTTTCAATACATGATTAGATAGTTGTTTATACTTAGGAGTTTGACCATGTTCAACGGGTAATTGAAGCAATCTATAAACTGTCAAAAGGTCTATATTAAATGCTGCTATACCAGTAGGTATAAAAACGCTGCTACAGCAGTATCTTTGTTGAGATTTTGTTTTATCCAGCATTTAATAGTCTTGATTAAGAAACTTTTTCCAGTACCACCTTCTCCGCTAACATGTACTCGTAATATTGATTTATCGGACTCTACAGCATTGATAACTTTATGAAATACTCGTTTTTGATCCGTATTTAATTTTACTATTATTTCAGATACATCTATTTCTCGAATCGCTCTATCACCAAGATCTTTAAAATCTTGCATTGCTTCACCACCCTCTATATTTTGAATACCTATCGCATTTTCAGGATCATCCTGAGACTGTTCTTTTTGTAAATCGTCATCTAAGCATTGCTGAACTAACTCTTTTGCAGTTTCAAATGCTTTTTGCAATTCTTCTAATCTTTCATGATATTGCAATGCTTCTACAATAAATGTAAATAAGGTGGGTGCGTAAATGGGTGAGTGGGAGCGTAAATGGGTGAGTGGGAGTGTAAAACTTTTAAAAAACCAAATAGTATCCATCCCCGAAAAATTTGCACAATTTTTATACCAATTTTGAGAAAATCGATTAATAAATATGAGTGCGTGAGTGGATGCGTGGGTGGGTAGGTGGGGGTGTAAAACTTAAATAAACCACATATTAGCCATCCCCGAAAAATTTGCAAAATTTTGGTACCAATTTTGATGAAATCGTTCAATAAATTTGTGAGTGCGTGGGTGGGTGCGTGGGTGGGAGTGTAAAACTTTTAAAAAACCAAATAGTATCCATTCCCGAAAAATTTGCACAATTTTGATACCAATTTCGAGAAAATCGGTCCATAAATGCGCATGCGCGTGGGTGGATGCGTGGGTGTATAAAAATTTAAAAAAAAACCCACACAGCAGCCACCGCCGAAAAATTTGCGAAATTTTGGTACCAATTTCGAGAAGATCGATCCACAAATGTGAAAGTAGTTCGCGGTCATATAGACAGACAGACACACAGACGGCACTTATATATATAGATATTGTTTTACATTTTAATTATTATTATATAATCATTGATTTTATTTTTAATATAAATTAGATATTTTTTCTTGCTGAAGAATGTAACTGATTTGAAAGACAATTACTCTAATAAAATAAATCTAAATAAAAAGTTAGTGACTTAATGAATTTTCCTTATTTTGTTCCTCTTGAAAATGTATATATATAATAGTACAAACAAACGCGTTAAAACAATTACATTTATTTATTTTAAGTAACAATGTAGGCTCCCTGCATTGATAAATTACAAATTCAAAAGGAGGCTATATGGAGCCACGCGTAGGGTGTAGGTACGCAAATATTAAAAACAAACTTGTTGGAAAAACAAATTTATTGAATCTAAACGTTTCGGTCCTTTCTTTGGACCTTCTTCAGTAAATTTAATACAATAAATAATAATGGGGAATCTACATACTACCGCACGTAGCGCAAAAGCCGTGAGCCCCCCCTATCGATATCCCATTAGATAGACAAAGTGACATAATATGTCATGAGGTCCTCAAAAGTGGACTCTAATGAAGAGTATAGTGAGGAATTTCCGAAAGGGGGCTCACTCTTACTCACACACTCATCCATCGCACGTTCACACGACCGTACGCGGACGCGCCCGACGCACGAGTGAAGAAGATATTCGTTCTGATGCTCTTTATAAGGCGCCCTACCACGGCTCATAACCTGTTATCGAAGTCAATGTCAAACAATGTGTGGAATTTATTTCTCCTTCTCTCTCTCTCCCTCTCCCTCTCCCTCTCCACTCTCTCTCTCTCCCTCTCTCTCCCCCCTCTCTCTCCCTTTCCCCCCTCCGTCTCTCTCCCTCTATCACTGTCCCCCCTTCCTCTCGCCCCCCCCTTTCTCTATCTCCCTCTCTCAAACATACGATGTATGGAGATTAATGTTACAAATGATTTATGGCTCTCTAAAGGAATTTGATAACAACTAAACGAAGACCGTCTTTCAAGAAATTTGAGGCATATTTGTCACAACAGATATATATGCTTGACTTAGACACTCTGTGTCTTCTTGTCGGTTTAAGCCATTTATCTGGCGCCTGATAAACAGCATCTCTGAAACAAGTCTCTTCCTTAGAAACGGTTCCTCATCCAAGATCTCAACGTTATCCCAATCAAATTCGTGGTTATTCAGCCTGTGATCCGTGATCACGGATTTTTGCGCGGTGTTTCTTTTTATGTGATTTCTGTGCTCCCTAATGCGTGTTCTCAACTGCCTGCTGGTCTGACCGACATAAGAGGCATTACAATTTTGACATGAAATTTTGTATCCAACGTTATTATGCCCATCTTTCTGCAGTGTGTCTTTATGCACGCGGATAAACGAGCGTAACTTATTCAAACCTGTGTAGGACATTTTTACATCTAGATCACGGACCACATGGCTAAACCGCTCGGACCATTTGGGTATGTATGGGACATTAAAATATGCAATGCGAGCCGAATTAGTATCAGGTGTTCTGTTAGCGTCACCTGAATTATTATTTTTATTTCTCGCAAACAAAGTCCTAAGCCTTTCGTGAAATGTTTCAAAAATCAGTTGTAATGGATACCCATTATCACGTAACACCCCAATGACCAATTCGAGGTTCTTTTGGTGATATCTTGGATGTGATAACCAGAAAGCCCTATCTATTAGGCCAAATATTGTGCCTCTCTTGTGGCAGGGAGGGTGACAGGAGTAATAATTCAGATATCTTCCCGAAAATGTTGGTTTATGATACCAATCGAATTCAACGTATCCCCGGTTTAGAATGAATGTAACATCCAAAAAATCGAATCTATTGCCCCCCTTTTCCAAAGTAAACTGTAATCTGTTATGACACGCGTTAAACCATCTTAGTATCTCCCGGCTCGTCCCGGGAGGGACGGCCAACGCGATATCATCAACATAGCGTACGTAGATCGGGAGTTCAAAAGGAAGGTCTCCTATCACCCTGCTCTCCAAATCGCGCATGGTTAAATCGGCTACTATGGGAGACAGCGGAGAACCCATGGGCGCTCCGAAGGTTTGTTGATAGATTATGCCATCAAAGGTGAAAAAAGTTGAGTGAAGAACAAGCCGGACTGCCCCCAAAAATTCCACGCGCGGTATCGTACAGTTATTTTCTATGAAATTCCACCTCGCGGCTATGCCGTCGACTGCCAAATCCAATGGGACGTTAGTGAATAGAGAGACCACATCCAGTGAAATAAGTTCACAATTGTCACCAACGTAAGTTCCATCGAGTTTGTTGACCAGTCGAAAGCTATTCTCCACATGACTGTCCGCCGCCGGGACCGACTTGTATATGATTTTGTGGAGAAACGTCGCAAGACGGTGCAGTGGCGTGTTCAGTGAGGAGACGATGATTCGCAGGGGGCAGCCCGACTTGTGAATCTTAGGGAGCCCATAGGCTCTCGGCAGTACTCCCTCCGAACAATTCAACGACCTGTATGTCGTATCGGATATATAATCTAAGTTTTTCCACCTTGTAAGCAATTCATGCAAACTGTTGATAATTCTTCTGGTGGGATCCTTCTTTACTCTAATGTAAGTATTTGTATCACCAAGGAGGACCTTCATCTTGTCCAAATAAGATGTCTTTTCTAAAGCGACTGTTATATTGCCCTTATCGGCTCGCGTAAAAATGATATTAGGATTATCGCGTATAAACGTTCTCGCTGCTAGGGACGTGTCCGAGAGCTCCTTATCAAACAAAAATTCTTCAGGGTTGCAACTGGCCAACTTGTTAACAATTGCCGACGACCTCTGGCGAACCAAAGGCCGAACGCCAACTTCCACTCTGTCGATACTATATTCTATACTTTTGATAAATTCCATAAGAACTCGATCTTTATTCTTACTTGGCAAACAAAAGTTGTCGCCCAGTTGCAAAACTCCCTGTATTTCTAATGGAATATCTGTTGAGGAAAGGTTTTTAAACCACTTCTCCCTGATGTGCAAAGGGGAGACTGTGTGGTTGTCAAAGGATAAGGGGTTCAAGTTAATAGTAAAGGAGGAGGAAGTAGAAGGAGCGTTTAGAGGTGTGAAGGAAAATTCGGATCCCCCGGACGGTCGCGCACGACGCCCGTTAAACGGAATCAATGACGCGCCAAGATTAACTCCTCCCTGCTGATCACGTGCCACAGAAAAATATTGGACTGGACGAATATTAGCTCTAATCAATCGTTCTTTTTTGGCAATGAGCCAATTTAATTTCTTATCCAGTCTGCTACTTTCACTCACAAAGTGGAAACAAAGAGACCTGTTTTGTCTAGCAAAAAACTCATTGCAGATGGTGATTGGTAGTGCGCGCGCGACGCTACGTGCCAGTCTGCAACTATGCGTACGTATCGCCTGAATACGCCTATGAGTATCACAGATCTCTACGTGTGTCATACTTTTGGTAAACCGATCAATAATATGATTCAACTTATTTATTGATCTAAAATGGTACAGATTGTTTTTGTAGCATGCACCTCGTTCTAAGTGCGGCGGTGTAATGTTGTACTTGAGGCAACTTTTTAGAAATTTAATCCCCAATCTAAATTTTGAAATAGACTTCTGTAAGTCTATCCACTTCTTCATATTCTTAACCACGTCGTTACCAAAATTAAATTTAATAAATTGGAAAAATGTTACGGGACGCATAGTTTCAGCCAGCGTATAAATAATAAGTAACAATGTAGGCTCCCTGCATTGATAAATTACAAATTCAAAAGGAGGCTATATGGAGCCACGCGTAGGATGTAGGTACGCAAATATTAAAAACAAACTTGTTGGAAAAACAAATTTATTGAATCTAAACGTTTCGGTCCTTTCTTTGGACCTTCTTCAGTAAATTTAATACAATAAATAATAATGGGGAATCTACATACTACCGCACGTAGCGCAAAAGCCGTGAGCCCCCCCCATCGATATCCCATTAGATAGACAAAGTGACATAATATGTCATGAGGTCCTCAAAAGTGGACTCTAATGAAGAGTATAGTGAAGAATTTCCGAAAGGGGGCTCACTCTTACTCACACACTCATCCATCGCACGTTCACACGACCGTACGCGGACGCGCCCGACGCACGAGTGAAGAAGATATTCGTTCTGATGCTCTTTATAAGGCGCCCTACCACGGCATTTATTTATTTATTTACTATATACACGTTTCATGTATTTTTTCATTTTAAGTTTATAGAGCATATTTAGATTAAGGGTTCTAAAGCAAACGATTTATTTTCTGCATGTATTTTTATTTTTCAACACAAACTTGGATATATGCGCATGTAAAATAATAAATGTGTTATTTCTTATGATACACGTTTCTCACATATAGTATATGCATTGTTTTACATTTTAATTATTAAAATTACTGATTTTATATGTTAATTGTTTAAAATACATTAATTAAATTTGTTCTAATTACATTACATTGCATAATGTAATGACATACTTAATGCACAATAAATTAGAATTATGAGTTTCCTTATTTTGTTTCTCTCGAAAATGAATGAAGTACAAACAACACGTTTATATATAAATATAGATTATATAGTTATATATAAAATATCATATAGTTTAGTTTATATAGCGATTTATCGTAGTAATAAAGATATTGCAGTATAATAAAAGTACGGCAGTGATATTTTTTTTAATAAGTGCAATATAATAAGAATGTACGTGATAATGTATATATATATATATATATATATATATATATATATATATATATATATTATCACAGTACATTCTTATTATCACTGCACATATAATATCACTGCACTGCAATATCTTTATTACTATGATAAATCGCTATATAAACTAAATTATATGTATATATATATATATATATATATATTGTAATATATATAAACGCGTTTGTACTGAATACATTTTCGAGACAATTTCAAGTTTTGCAGAATTCTAATTTATATGAATGTAATAATCTTTGGTCAATTGTGTATTAAGTATGTCATTACATTATGCAATGTGATGTAATTAGAACACATTTAATTATAATTTTGAACAAATAATAATATATTATACTATCAGCTTCTTGCTTTGCCAGTTTTCCACCTTGAGGTTTCCCAATTTTAGTTCCAGAATCTAAATGATTTTCAGCATCTGCCAAATTTTCACGCCGTTTCTTGCACAGTAACTTCTCGTGTCTACAATTAAAGATTATATTAGTCAATATCAATATTATTCTTTCTATGTTTTTTATTATTATTACTACGTTCTTTTACTCTAACTGAATTCTGATATGTACCGGAATGTCTACTTACATTTATGCTTCCAATTGTTTTGCATTACCAGGAATCTTCTCATAAAAGCATTCTTCCGAAATTCATGTCAATAAGAGCTCCAGCTTCTCGTCTAGTAATATTATATCGGCATCGGCTCCAAAATTGAGAATACCTTTATAGAAATCGATACCGAGGCATCTCGCGGAATGCAAAGTCGCCGCTTTCAAAAGGCTTCGACTATCGTGCAACCTACACAAAGCAATCATATGTACATAATTAATATAATAAATGTGATTTTTAAATCCGGCCAATAGAGCCAAGCACGAAAATTAATTCTAATTTTCCAGAACTGTATCTCTTGGTTTGAGATTACTAAGTTTCATCAATTGACAATCCTCGAACTTACAACGGGAGAATAGGCGAGAAAAATATTGGTCCGAAATTTACTAACATCCATTATAAGGCAAATGAAAAATATAGAATCGAAAGGGTCTGAATAGCTTAGTGGTAAGAGCAGTCGCCCGGCAAGCGAAAGACGCGGGTTCAATTCCCGCTTCAGCGACTTTTCGGACCAATATTTTTCTCGCCTATTCTCCCGTTGTAAGTTCGAAGATTGTCAATTGATGGAATTTAGTAATCTCAAACCAAGAGATACAGTTCTGGAAAATTAGAATTAATTTTCGTGCTTGGCTCTATTGGCCGGATTTAAAAATCACATTTATTATATACTGAGAGCCGATAAAAATATTTCTTAATTTATAATTAATATATTTGTTTTATTATTATTTGATTATTTATAAAGACATTACTTTACCTGTAGCATCTTTAAAGTGTCTCACACACTTGGACATCTCGACTATACTATCATACAGTGTCCATTCCAGCGATATATACACATCCTTTACGTATCTCTATTTTAAACTGTTCCAGTTGATGGATTCCCTCCTCTAATCTAAATTGAACGCTGATATCGCGTCTGTTACAAGTACGAATTATATATAAGATTATTTTAAAATATAAAAATTGATTATATAGAACTATATATTTTATAGCTTACAGGTAACATAGCATTGAATAAATGAGTAATAAATGATGCTCCATGTTTAACTGCCTCTTCTCCCTCGTTTAAATTCGCTATAGAATGTCCTAGTATGTAACATACATACATTATTCAGATCATCGTATCGAAAACTGATTTAAATCCCTGAAATACAATATAATTATTAAAAATTATATGAATTAAGTAACATGTTGAATATGATTTTACAAAGATATATTCTGAATATAAATGAAAACAGATTTAATTATATATCTCTGTTACCTGATCAAATTTTTTAATATACTGCTCCGCATGGACACCTTTCTTATTTAGGCTAATAAATGGGCCTTCTACGAGAACACGCAGTACAGAAGCACCATGCTTACCACCATTTCGCTTTTTTATTCTTGGTAATACTTTGTGATATACTTCACTCTGGGATGTTACTCAAAGATGTTACTCCGCGATCCCTTTGCCACCCTATTAATGCCCTCTTCCACTTTATCGACATCTATGCATCTATGTAAATCCACCTAAAATACGAATATTTATATATATATATATATGTATATATATATATATATACATATAATATAAATAATATATCTATATACAATATATCTATATAATATTAAAATTGTTTATATTTATTTAACTTTTATAATTGATTTATTAATAATCTAACCTAATTATAGTTTTAAAAAAGTTGAGTTTCAACGTATGAAAATCAATTTAAATATGTTAACTTACCTTTTTAATATCAAAAGTATATTTAATCCACCGGGGACAACGGATCCTTAACTTTATTATTTATTATTATTAGTCATCACATCACACACATCTCACGCATCATAACAGTAAGGCTGCGTTCGGAAACGTCACCCGAGTGCATTCCCTCTCTTTCTATATCACTGAGAGAGTAGTGATATAGAAAGAGAGGGAATGCACTCGGGTGACGTTTCCGAACGCAGCCTAACTGTGGTATAATCATGAATAGAAACGCCTCCAGCGCAGTCTTGTGTCAAACGCTCCAACTGTACAGAATTTGACGCACGCGATTGGATACTTGCGTGAATGACGATGACGACGGTGACGTGGACGTTTCTTAAAGGAAAATTTTCACTTTGAGACTTTGCATAATGATATCTATTATAAAAAAGCACGTAGAGCAAAAATAAAGAAACTTTCATTATATAATTCGACCTCAATTTATCGATTAAGCGTAATAAGAACTCGATAGTTTCAGCCGTTATTGAGTATCCGAAATCTATGATACTCTCAACTATCCGACTCGCGTAAAGATACACGGCCGGTGGGTCGCTGCTGGGATGGAGCTTCGCTCTTAATTAGCGCGAGACACTACCGTGTCTCTTGATAATGACGATCAAATAAATCCCATTGTACATGATAATGCGGTAAATTTAGGTAATGAAAAAAGAAATAGAATTATGAATGCCTTGCCAATGAGAGTGTAAGAGAAAGTTATATATACATATGTATATGTTTAATAAAGTTTTTTTCTTATTTGAATTCTTTTGATTTCTTATTTGACATTTTTCTTCTTACATTTTTAAATTTTTATAATAATATTATAAATATACACTAAGAATATAAAGGCTCGATATATATCAAATATAAATCAGTAATAGATAGGCTATTCGAGCCGTACGCGGATGTCGGTGCGTCGATTCCAACGAAAATTAATTTTTCATTGGAATTAACTAATTGTGCACGGGGCACAAATTTTGCTTGGTACACCGCCAAGACTTTATTACGGAACAATCTCAATTCGAGATTTTTAATTCCAAAGATCCCCTCTGTCCCCTCTAAAGAAATGTAGGCGAGAAAAATTTTTCTATATTTTAGGGGGACAGAGGGGATCTTTGGAATTAAAAATCTCGAATTGAGATTGTTCCGTAATAAAGTTTTGGCGGTGTACCAAGCAAAATTTGTGCCCCGTGCACAATTAGTTAATTCCAACGAAAAATTAATTTTCGTTGGAATCGACGCACCGACATCCGCGTACGGCTCGAATAGCCTATCTATTACCGAATTATAAATATATATTATTATATTTATATATATTTTAATCTTCTTTATTAATTTTCAAATTATTTTTTTTTATTCAAAATTTTGGAATAATTGAAAAATACAATAAAAGAACAATAATTAATAAACTCTTAACTTTTAAACTCTTAACTACTTATAAATAACTCTTGAAAATAGTAATAGGATAATTAGAATATAAATAGGATAAATAAAGTAATAGCTAGGATAAAAAGATACATTTTACTTCTTCGCAGCAACTATAATAGCTTTTGTAAAATATTTACTAATGATTGCTCTATTTTCATTCGATCTTCGTGCATTTTTTCACGTTCAGCTCTTCTTTTTTCGTGCCTTTTTTGTCTACGTTGTTCACGACATTGATTCTCTTCATTCCTTTGAGTCTTCATTATTTCTCTTTCTTGACGAATATTTTCAATGTAATTTTCTAAAATGGTTTCAACTCTCCTTTTTTTAACTGGATCTAACGTATAATTTATAAGATGTAAGAAAATAATATTAAGAAAGTAAAAGCCCTTGCACAATGTCAAGTATAATAGACAATAGAAACAGAGAATAGAAAATATCCATCAATAGGAAAAGGGAATAGATTTTATTACTTTGGACTTCACGAGCTGGTGACAATGAGGCACTCGACATAGCCGAGGTCGAGGGTACAGGTGATGTTGGACCATCACTCGAAGCCTCAGAAACAGGTTTAATACTAGCTTTCTTTCCAAATATCGAATCCATCACCTAATCAAATAACAAAAGATATAATGTAAGAAATAGTTTCTTACAATTGAAACGTTAGTATATTAAATGTGTGCATGTTTATAAAACATATAATTACTGATAAAAACGGCCATGAGCTATATGGCAATTGCCGTGGCCATTGCTCCGTTTGTTTTGATCAGAAATACTTTTATATGTATGCTTTAGTCCTGCCAACTTATTTGAACACTGCTGTCCACTTAAATTATATTTCTGATTGGTTTCCTTCATCGCCATAGCAATTTCTGCTCACAAAATATTATGACGCTTAAAACCTAATAGAAATTCTTCTTCTCTCTCTCGATATAAATCTAAAAGCAGAAACACTGCACTCTCCGGCCATGAGAAACCCTTTCCAAGTTCATTTAAAAATATCATTAAACTACATTTTAATTGTATATATTTTTATATCGAATTGTATATAATTGTATATCAAATATATCATTGGAAGAGTGCTTAAAAAAACTAACCTGAGTCTTTCAAATTGTTTGTATCACAATTATTTTCATTAGAACAACTTTCATCAGGCTGCGGAGTATTTGGTGTTTTTATCACAGTATTCCCTGGTGGAAATAATTTTACAACAATTTACATACTTCTATGAAAAATTAAAACTTTCAACAACAAATCTCAATTTTTTACAAATTCATGAAAATTGTAAAAATTCATGGTAAGTTGTAATAAGTTGTACTCAGTTGTAAAAAATATTTACAAATTTTTAGGAGTTTCAACAATTTTTTATGAACATTTTTAGTATATTGTAAAAGTTGTAGAATTTTCTTAAAAATTACAAATTTTTACAATATATCACTAAACGTAATGTAGTTGTAGAAAATCATAACTTTCTAAGTAAATTTATGAAAAATTACAAATATCTGATGGAATAATTTTACAATAATTTATGTATTTCTACTAAAAATAATAATTTTTAACAACAAATCATAACTTTACAAATTTTAGAAAATTGGAGAAATTCATGTTAAGTTGTAATAATATTGTTGTGAGTTGTAAAAAATTTTTACAAAGTTTCTACAAACATTTTTAAAAGTATTGTAATAGTAAGTTGTAGAAATTGTAATTATCAAAAATCACAACCATTCACATTATTCTACAACTTTTCACAAACATTTTTAAGAGCAAATATATAACTATTTAAGGCGAATGAGGGAACATTGATCATAGTCATCATACTTCTGCATGAAAAATATCTAGAAAGAGGTCACTGCTCGCATCCGAAAAATGTTCATATGCTTTGTGTATCGTAACATCATCTATGCGTGGACGAATGGACTTTGTAGATATTTTTCATGCAGAAGTATGATGATACTGTATCAATGTTCCTACTGTAATAATATTCCCCCACTACCCCTACAACTTTTTACAACAGAAAAAAACAACATTAAAAAAATTATCATGATATAAAGCCAAGTAGCAAAGAAATGTTTCAAAAAATGTTTGAAACTCATTTTCTAAGATATTTTAAAAACGTTAAAATAATTGGTTAAGTCCCTTTTTATTCATTAAAAAAACGTTTATTTTAATGTTAATAATGTAAATATTTATTTAACGTTTATTAAATATTTTAAATAAAATTTATATTATATTAATATTAAAAAACGTTTTTTAATGAATAAAGAGACTTAATCAATTATTTTAATGTTTGTAAAATATCTTTGAAAAATGAGTTTCAAAAATTTTTTAAATATTTCTTTGCTACTTGGGAAGAAGGTATTTCATAAGGAATTTTTACATCAGTACATTCTCTATTATATATGTAATTTTATTGATTAATATTTTATTGAGCATTATGTGAGTGTGTAAATCAATAAAAAGTTCAATACTATTTTTTTTCTATTTTCTTTATTAAAGTTGACCAGTTGTAATAAGTTATAATAAATTATAAGAAATGTTCATTACTTTCTACATTTTACAATAATATTATAAGTTGATGTTTTCTTCTAAGACTTACACTAATATTTACCTCATGTTTACTTGTAGTTTTATTGTTTACTTTAGTTTTATTAGATAGTGTTTTATATTTGTAATTTTATTAGAACTGTAAGAAAAAAAATAGATTGTAAATTAATTTTTGATTTAAATTTTATTCACTTCAAAAATATTAAAAAAATTAATTACAAAATTTAATTTATTTAATCGTGTAAACAACCATAGGGCATTTTACATACATATTTAAAATTATCTATTTGCATAAATATACATGGTCTGACTAAATTTACTGGCTTATATACTGTTAAAATACTATTACTGGCATCGCATTCCTTTATATGCTCAATAGGATTCAAAGATGTTAAATTTAATGTTTTTAATCTAAAAATGTTTACAAATAATACTACTTCTTCCACGTTTCCAAATTTCATCAAACAAATTTTATGAATATGACCAATTGAACCATTATCTAATTGTACAATTGAATCATTAATTTTCTTGCAGCATTGTTGTTGATAAGAAATTGTTGTGTATCTTACATCTTTATAAATAAGTTTATCAAAAAATAAGCACTTTTCTACTGGCTCGTTAAGTAATTCTATTTCTTCTGCTGTTAAAACGTAATTTTTTCCAGAACCTACTAAAACAGAATTGTCATTTAATTTTGTAGCTGTTTTTAATCTTACTTCAAAAAGAGAGTTACAAAATTCACTTACATGATGACTTATTGTTGTCTTATCAGAAAATGAAGTTATATTTTGGAATAATAATATTCTTTTTGTAAACTGAGGTATAATACGAGCTGGACTATGTTTATTTTTTAATAGTAATCTGTTCGCATTTTCAAATGAAAATGTATTATGTGCCCATAATGGACCATAATTTTCAACACTTTGACATAAATGTAACAATAAATGAACATTGTATGTCATTGCCTGTTTACCATAAAATGATTGGAATTTGACAACAAATTTAACAAGTAATGATTTCGCTTTGGTAAGAGCAATATGTGTTATTGAATCTTGTAACAGAGTATTAATTGTTATTACAAAAAGTGACCAGTGTTGCAAATATTTATTTGGTAATATTCCGCGTAAACAAGTAAGTGAATAAAATAAAAGCCAAGATCGCCATTCTGATGCTCTCCATAACTTTCGTTCTGTCAAAGGCCTTGGTGTTCTCGTTATTATTTTTGGTGGTGATATGGATAACAAACGATTATTAATTATGTCCACTTTATAAGATTGTCCAATATAGTATTTTTTATTCACTGAAGTAAGAATGATTTCAGTAAATTGTCGTGTTACACCTAATAACACGGAATGCATATAATCAGGCGGCAAAGACTGCGCTAAATCAAAATATTTTAAATTCATCAAAAAGGACGGTCCTTTTATACCGAAAGTGTCCTCTACAGTAATCGTTTCTGATGTAATACTTTTCTTCATTAATTCTTTTATATCATTATCAGATCTAAGTGATGGAATATTTGCAGAAATTGGAAACTTAACAAAATTATTAATTTGTTCTGTTGGATGCAAACAGTATGTACAACCAAATAAACCGTTAAATTGTTTCATATTTAACATTTTACAACGAGCAACCGAATCGACAGAAGATAGTAATGGAAAAATTTTTGATATAACATCTTTTCCTTTATAATTCCATGAAATTCCTTCTGTAGACAATTCATTTGCTTGCTTGACAAAAATATCACCAAATACATTCATATTAGGTTGTGATTTATCAACCCATAATCCAGCTGGTATTATATATTTTGTGCGAATATGTGGTGGCAATTCATTAATCATTATGAAATAGGACCATATAGCTACTTTAGAAGTATCTGCTAGTTGGCACCCATCAGTATTAAATATGTAAGATAAATGTAACGTATCTTTTAAATATTCATTTTTTTTATAATTTTTACCATCAAAAATATCCTCCAATGCTTCATTGTTCTTTTTTTTCTTTTAAATTTATAGTCGAGATATTTTATTACCAATTTGTTTGATAATAATTTTTTAAATTGATCTTTTAAATTAAACTCAACAAAGAAAGACATTGTTGCTGCTGTTTTTATGTTAAATCCACACTCACAGATGTTTAAATTCCGAACAGATTCTTGTATACCTAAATATTTAGTGCAATTTGGACAATAAACATGATAATTCGCGGTTTTAATTTCTGCCGAAAAATATTTATGTAAGAGGAATTTAGTATCTGGTACTATTCGTTTACCAAATATCACGTTTATCATTTTTAATATATGTGATCGCTGTCCATGGTAAAGAATGGCGCAATCCTATTGTTAAACTCATCAATAAAACTTTGCCTTTAGATACAGTTGTAGATGTACTCAATTGCTCTTCCAAGAATGAATATTTATGATCCAAATTTTCTTCACTCTAAAATTAGAAATATTATATTAATTTCATGAAATTTTTTTATAAAACAAAAACATTTTTGCTAAGGAAAAATAAGCATACATATACAACAGAATTACATACTTGATTTGTATTTTCTCTTTCATCATTAATATTACTATTAATATTAGATAAATTAGTTGCTTCAGAATCACTTGTACTCAGAACATCATCTTTCTGTGAAAAAATGTTCTTATTATCATTTGTAGTACTAATATAGAAATAATAAAAATTACAATTATAAATATAAAAATTTTTTTACATTACATTCAAAATAGATTTTATCTTTATCAACATTGGCTGATGTCTTCATAATAATATTTTCTTCTATAAACTCGGTTATTATCATTATCATAATTGTTATCATTACCATAGTCATAGTGTCATTGTCACCACTATCATCTTTAACTTTATCATCATTATCATCAATATTATTGCTTTCATCGTCATGGAATACAGATTCTTCATATACTCTTGAGGAACAATTAGATTCATTAATTTCAGAATTACCAGATTCTTCAAGTATATATGAATCATGCTGAAAGATTGATAGAATTAAATTTATAATTGTATGAAGGCAATTATTTGCTTAATTTATAAAAATTAAATTTATAAATATTTATAAAAATTATCTATAATTCTGTAGGGGGGTTAGAGGGGATTCGGGAAATTAAATCTCGAATTGAGATTATTCCCAAATAAAGTCTTATAATATAAGAATTAGTCTTAGCCAGTGTTGGTCAATAAAATATTCTTAACCTTGTTTTAAAAATTCGACTGGCAAATCACATCTTACATATTAAATTTATAAAACTTAATTTATAAAAATATTTGAAACATTTTATTAAAAACTTTACCTGTTCATTAATTTGTGAGTTACTTGATTGTAATGGGTCAAAGTTCTCAGAAAGACAAGCTTTCTTTCTTCGTTTTATAGTAGATCGCGGAATGTCTGCTGTACACCCCGGTACCAAATAATTTTTGTATGGTCCTCCTTTTGGCATAATTTTTAATTAATTAATAACATTAATTGGCATTAAATAACATGAAATAAACACTTCTTATATTCTACTATTAAAATATTTATTTGTTTATTATAATTCTCAAAACAAGTTAGGTTAAAATTTATTAACATCGATAAAAACGTACTGCTAGTACTAAACATCTGTAGTTTATATCACGGCAGTGAATAACAAAACATAGCTATGTTGGGAAATGTCACCCGAGTGCACTGTCTCTCTCTCTCTTTTATATCACGGAGACAGAAGTGATAGAGAGAGAGAGAGAGAGAGGGAGTGCATTCGGGTGACATTTCCGAACGCAACCCAGATGCTATGCAATCTACGTCGAACCAAGCAACGTGATTGGTCGAATATGTTTATGTTAGGCTGCGTTCGGAAATCACACTCTGATACATCGGAGTGTCAGAGTATAATTTCCGAACGCAGCCCTACGGTTACGATTATGAAAAGTGACTGTGCCCGCCTTAAGTATTAATAATCAATTGTTGCTAACTTTATGTGCGTCTGTTAGGTTAGATAAGGTATTGAGTGATCCAGTGTTAAATTGTTCTGTGTGTTTCTGTGATTACTTGTGAATAAGTACAGTTTATATATGTAATGATATATTTCATTTATTTATCATATTCCATGCTAATATAGGCTGGATTCCGTAAAGCGCATATGCACGCATTTTCTATAGTAAACGTGACGTGTACTATAGGTAAATGCGCGCATATGCGCTTTACGAAATCCAGCCATTATAATTAATAATGAATAATAAATTAAAGCTAGATAATATAAGGTGGACATGTGGGCTTACGTGTGCGTTTTAAATACAAAACAATTGTTATACGTATCTGTAACAGAATTGCTTAATTTTTCGTCAAACGATGAAGATTCATATAAAAAAAAAGTTTTTTTTTTGGCAAGACGAAGCCAATAAATCGCCAGTGTACATTTTATTGATATCAAGTAAGTATAGCTTTCACAATTTATTAATTGTGTTAATAACTATATATATAAAAGTGTCTAATGCTTATTTAAAAAATCTCTATACACATAAAGTGTAAAATATTTGTAAATAATCTGAAAATATGTAATTTTTTCAGATAGTTTATCACTTCTTAAGATACAAGTATCTAAGAAGAGACCTGCTGTGCCAAAAATTCGTTATTCCGATTGTAATGCAAAATATGAACGAGAAAATGAAGTGGTTAAATATGTAAAAAAGAAACAGAAGGTAAATTAACAAATATTAATAAAATAACATAGAAAATACTTTTTATTATTTATAAAATTAAATATTAATTTTAGGTAATAGATGTTACCACAGCAAGAAAAAAGAAAGAGAGTGAAATTGTAAAAGCACATTTAGATGCTGAGAAACAAAAAATGGAAGAAAATAAAGAGGTATATTTTGATGAATTTAATATTAATAAAGTATTGGAAATTAATATATTAGAAATTAAAATATTGTTTATATTTAATAATAATAATTTAATGTTATCTTCCTAGCTGATATAAGGCCTCAACAGACTTTGAGTTCCTCACCTCTGCTTTAATCTTACTCCATTCCTTTCTGATTGTTCCTGCTTCCTCTTCCATATGTTATTCCTGGTTTTCTTTTACGTCTGTTATGCCTGCTATTTTATAGATTCCATTCAAATACCATTGTTTATATTTAAAGTGAGAAAGATGGTACTCAGTACGCTCTGAAATATTAAATTTAATATACTTAAAAATTTTAATTAATTAATATATGTAATGTATAATTATTTTTATACTAAAAGAAAATATTGAAACAATTTGGATAAAATCATGAAATAGTTTTGCCATAAGCTAAAACATTAATATTAATTTTAATAGTATTATTTACAATCGTAATTATTCAACTTAAAAATTTATATTTCAGTATATTTATCTTTTTAATTTTAGAATGTCATCGACGAGAAGAATAATAATTCTGATTCAAATTTTTCACTACATAATATGGTAAAAACATTCAAATATTTATAATAGATTTAAAGTTATTTTGCAATGCTACTGCTTTGCTTTATTCATTAACTAACAATAAGTATTATTCATTTTGTTTTTTTTTTATTAATATTATATTTTTTCAGAAATCCAAATATGATAATAAGTTGGTTGATATTATTTCTGCTATTAATGATGACGAAATATTAAAGAAAATTAGGTATTTATTCAGCGATTTTCAAATATGCTTAGCAGAACTTGATGAATTAAAAAAAAAAATGTTGAGGCGAAAGAAACGAATAGAATTTTAACAGAAATACGTGATAATTTAGAAAAGGTTAATAATGAAAACAAGAAATTGAATGAAATATTTGATTTGCTCAAAGAAGTAGCCGATAATACATTATCTGGTAAGACTATATATAGTTCACTTATGTTAGCAGATTTTCTCATTTAAATAAAAAGGATTTATTTATATTTTTTATTATAATTACAATTAAACAAAATGTTTTTTTAATTTTTAATATTTTATAATTTTTTCAATCTTTAATAGGTATAAGCCAAGATGAAAACTACAAACAGAAAATGTCGGAGAATAATAAAGATGGGGAAATTACCTGCGACATAGACATACCGGAACCTATATATAATCACATTATGAGAGAAAAGGAACCCAGCTCCTTTATTACTAATATGTCATATGCAATCTGGGGACCAGAAGTATTGGCCAATCGTTGCGTTCGATCGCAAGTTAATGTAGCAGAACCAGAGCTGACTCCAACTAAAAAGTTTTCCGTTATTAATGAGTTCGAAAAATGGATGCGAGTCAAACGTAAAATGCCACAAATGTTAATTGATGAACAATTAGATCGTTCAAAAGTTAACAAGTATTTCAATGGGGCAATAACTGCTGCCCGCAAGAAAACTAACTACAATAGTAAAGAAAAATGGAGCGGAAAAAAAACAATTAAAAAAGCAGAAACAACAGAGGACAAATCAAATAATCAAAAACATAGGTTGTATCATCGAACACAAAAAGTAGAAACAACAGAAGAAGAAACGAGCGATGATACAAATGAAGAAAAGAGCATGTTTGATAGTAATGATGATGAGAGGTTAAAAAATAACAGTAATAAGAAAAACAAGTTAAAATTAGTGAAAAACAAGTAAAAATTTAAGATTTTAATTTTTTTTATTACTTACCTGAATAATATTTGAATAACAAAATTACTTTTTGAAAATAAGACTTAATAAGATTTTAATTTTTTTTAAATTTTGTTACTTACCTGAATAAAATTTGTATAACTGCTATTATTATTTAAAAATAAGAATTAATAGACTTTAATTTGTTTTTTTTAATTTACTTATCTAAATTTAGATAACTATTATTACTTTTTTAAAATAAGAATTGATGTCTTTAATTTTTTTTAAATGTTACTATGAGTAAAATTTGGGTAATTATTATTTCTTAAAAATAAGAATTGATAAGACTTTAATTTTTTTAAAAATGTTGTTACTTATATGAGTAAAAGGGTAACTATTATTACTTTTTTTAAATAAGAATTGATGACTTTAATTTTTTAAAACATGTTACTTATATGAGTAAAATTTAGGTAACTATTATTACTTGTTTAAAATAAGAATTGATAAGACTAATTTTTTTAATTTTGTGACTTATATGAATAAAATTTGGATAACTAAAATTACTTTTTAAAAATAATAAAAATAAATTTAATATTACCGTTTATATAATTATAAATAATTATGTTTTTAAAACTTCATATTTTAATACATATGTATATATTTATAAATATTTTAATAAATATATTCATAAATTATTTTTTCGTAGTTATTTTCATATTTTTTCAATATACATAATAAAATGTATAATGTAGCTCAATCACAGAATACATGTAAAAAGTTCATTTTTAAGGACTTATTTGTATATACAATCGCATATGTATAATGAAATTAATTGATCCATAAGCAAATGCATAAAATAGACCAATCAAGTTCCTCATGGATGTGATTATACAAATCTGGGTGCTTTCCAGCAATGACACAGTCCGACACAGAGTATCATTCTATCTTTTTTCAATACCAGTGAACATGAAAGGTAGAATGATACACTGTGCCGTAATGTGTCGTTGCTGGAAAGCACCCTTTGTTTGCATAAGTCCTTAGGATACGTTTTCACCTGACGCTATAACATTACGTGTCCGATTACAATTGTCAGTCGGCAAAAAATTAAAAATTAATCCTCTGACAACCGCAACTGCCAAGCGCAACTAAAATAACTTTTCAAAATTGCTACCTTTACGACTGGCGACGGGATATTTGCAATCTATTGTAAAATGACCTTTATAGTTGGTTATAGAAAGTTGTAGATCTCAGATTTTACATAGAAAGTTGTAATTTTCTACAACTAAATTACGTAATGTGGTTGTAGAAAATCATAACTTTTTACATAAATTTATAAAAAACTATAAACATGGACCAAATCGCGTCAAATCGCGTAGATTTGACGTAAAAATCACGTTGAAATAATTCAAAAACTTGTAATTATATAATAAAAAATCATAGTTTTCACATAATTTCGCGTAAAAAATTGTAAAGTTATTTTCACTAGGGTTTGATTTTTTTATCACAGTATTTTGTATAAGTTTTACCAAGGAACTTTTGTCTTTATAGAAAAATATTTATATATATATACGTTAAAAAATTTTTTAAATATAATTTATTTATTTATTTAGAATACATTTTGTAACTGTATATATATCAAATACGTTAAAGAGTACTTCAAAAATAACTAACCTGAGCCTGAGCTTTTCAAATTATTTGTATCACAATTTTTATTCAAATAACTTTCATCAGGCTGTAGAGTATTTGATTTTTTTATCACAGTATTTTGTATGAGTTTTATCAAGGAACTTTTGTCTTTATAGAAAAATATTTATATATATACCGGGTGTCCCATTTTAAAGGACTCACTCAAATATCTCAGAAACACTGCGTTAAATAAAAAAATGTTTCCTACAAAAGTTGTAGGGTTTCGAGGGGGACATAACATAGTAATATTCATATGACCTTGGGCGGCGTCTCCAAGGTCAAGTGAAGGTGAGAATAAATTTTTTTAATGGAAACCCATATTTTTTATTATAACATCTTTTTCTACTAATTAATTTGAACAACTTTTATCTGAAGCATTTTTTTATTTTCTTTAAAATTCACCTTCTCACCTTCAAATTCTCACCTTTACTTGACCTTGGAGATGCCGCCCAAGGTCAAATGAATATTACTATGTTATGTCCCCCTCGAAACCCTACAACTTTTGTAAGAAACATTTTTCGATTTAACGCAGTGTTTCTGACAATGAGATATTTGAGTGGGTCCTTTAAAATGGGACACCTGGTATACGTTAATTTAAAAATATAATTTATTTATTTATAGAATACATTTTGTAACTGTATATTTCAAAAATAACTAACCTGAGCCTGAGCTTTTCAAATTATTTGTATCACAATTTTTATTCGAATAATTTTTATCAGGCTGTAGAGTATTTGATTTTTTTATTACAGTATTTTGTACAACTTTTATCAAAGAACTTTTGTCTTTATAGAAAAATATTCATATACATACCATTAATTTAAAATATATAATTAAAAATATAATTTATTTATTTATAGAATATATCATTGTATAATCATATATATCAAATACATTAAAGAGTTCTTAAAAAAAAAAAAAAACTAACCTGAGCTTTTCAAATTATGTGCATCACAATTTTCATTCGAACAACTTTCATCATCAAACTGCAGGGTATTTGATTTTTTCATTACAGTATTTTCCACAAGTTTTTTCAAGAAATTTTTGTTTATATAGAAAAATATTCACATATATATTAATATTATTAAGTTAATTTAAAAATATTATTTATTTATAAAATAACTTTTAAAAACTTCAATTTTACTTTTCGATGCTCTTTCAGCGGTTTCTTCTTTAAGAAACAACGTAATAACCTCGTTGTTTAGTAATACAGGAAATTCAATTAAATTATCCATCTTTGCGTGGACCAAGGACAGAAACACGGGATGAAATAAATTCATATATTTAAAAAATAAATGAGCAAATACGTATCTGCGCATGCGCGCATTAACTGCTTCAAGTCCGAGCTGTAGTAGCTGATGCGTGTTTGATGCGTTGGGGATGGGGAGATTCTAGGGAATTCTTTGCGCTATCAATGCGCACATTAGCTGAAACGGAACGGTTGTCTATGCAATGCATGCACATGATGCGTGAAACGGAACGGACCCTTATATTCAAAGTTTCAGTAACGGGACGAGGAAATCCAAAACGACACCGACGAGTAACTTTACGTCTTACTTTTTTAGAGTGAAGACAATAATCATTATGTATAAGTTGCTGATGCGTATTAACACGTCTGTACAATAATGGCGAAATATTTTAATCCGGCATCTTGCAACTTATATGTTGTAAAATAAATTTGGAGACTTCAATAGTAGATTCACCGAAAATTAGTGAATTTTTAATCCAAATTAATAAGTGGAAATGTTGTATACCTTTACCTTGGTATTCTCGTCGTCAGAAATAATGCGTTACTTCTCTAATTGAATGATCTTTAGAGCTAATAAAGTCAAGCATTGCTCGAAACTTATTATCGAGAAACCTGGATGTTGATACAGGATCTCTAGCAACAAAAACGCTAACGCATAAAGAAGTGTCATGCCATCCATTTACTTCGCGAATATATTCACCCAAATCTTTCCATAACCATTCACTCGGACTTAATGTTAAAAACCATGTCGCAGGCCCCTAATGCTGCGTCATACATTTTAAATCACTTCTCGGTTTATGCCAATATTGCTCTGTATTTTGAAGTGTTGAAAATATTGTACTTAGGTTAGATTCCAACAATTCTTTCGACATTGCGTCTAAATATTCTGCAGCTGTATAATGAACTCGTGGATTAGTTACGTTCATTTTATGAAAAATTCCACGACTTAATTAACGCATATTTGCATCATTCAATACATAAAATAAATATTGTTGATTTAATCTGTATTGTGGATGTTTAGATGTCAAACGACATTTGATAAATTCATGATCATATAGTTTGACTGGTCTAGTCTCGTGTTGTCCATTAATACCAAAAGGGTATATATCTGGAAAACACATCTAAACATTTTTCACGATTATCCAAAGGCAAATCCTGAATTTTTAACATTTGATATAAGCTTGTTGCAGTTTTATTTGCTTTTTCTCCATATAAGGGATAGATAGTATATTAATACGATTTATTGCTAACGGGCTAATTAAGAGCCAAGCGCGGGAATCGGTGCGCGATTGTTTAAATGGGGCTCGTTGTGTGAATTTTTAATCCTTTATTTTGAACGTTTCGGTCCCTTTCGGATTGGACTCTCTTCAGCATCTATTGATTATATATGTGAAATATTGTGAATTAATTTGATTACAAAAGCTTTTTTTTTAAATTAATTTACATACGCTAAGTTAGTTTTGTCTGCGTCGACTTTTGGCAAATCGTCCAACTGTTTCTTTTTCGAAGTCATTTCCCGGTTCCAACCGTAAAGGACGTTAAAATTCTTGTCGGGTTGTGGATTTTAAGCACCATTTTTAGTCCTTTATTAATAATACAAATTTTTGTGTTATGTGATATATAACTATCGATTGGTGTAATATATAACAATCGCGCACCGATTGGCTCTTAATTAGCCCGTTAGCAATTAATCGTATTAATAATATTTGAGCCTTATTTTATTTAGATAGTATATTGTTCGTAATAGCCATCATTTTCGTCAGTAACCTGAGTTAATATTTTGTTGATCCTCTAATGCCCGATTCCTCCAACATGGTTCAAAATTTAAACCGAGTTTAAACTCCGATCAATGACATTTTGCGTTCCACCAAGTTTTTAGTGAAAGTTCAACTCAGTTGAACGGCGTTTATCGTGAACGCCAATTTTTGACCGGTTAACGAGTTTGAACGGCGTTTAAGCAGAAGACTTACAATTAAATATGGCAGTGCTAAAAAAATATGACAACTGCAACTGTTTAGGAGTTATGATTTTCTGTAATTAATTCTTTTAGAAAGAGATATATATATGATATAGCTTTTATGTTAAATATATTATTTTCTAACTAGAATAATTCAATGTTGTTTCAGATATTAGAAACAATGATTAACATGTGCATGCATAAATAATAAATATAAATTAAATTCATTAAAATATATAATTAATTTTAAGACCGATATTCATAGTTTAATCTGATAAAGAATTTCATATCAAAATAAAATCTTTCATTAATTCCATAGCATCTTAAAAATAAACCTGTGTTAGAACAAAGATAAGTTTACTTTAATCAATCCGATCTTCTAGGTAAAACCAAAGACGTTTGTTTCTTTTCTATTGGTAAGTCGTGCCATCCTAAACGCTCTAGTTCGCGATTCACCCTACCCATAGCGCTTCCTTTTCTCTTCCGGCGTGGTCTAGCTTCTTTTTCCGCGTTAGAACGTACGCACACGTGCGTTAATACTCTTTTGTGTAATCTCTTTTTTACTCTAAATATATGTAGTTATACAATAAAATGTGTGCTACTTTAACCTAATCCAAACAACCTGAAATGATAAAATTTATTTTAGGTTTATTGTAAGATGCTATGTAGTCAATAAGAAATTATTTTACCATCACAGATAAAAGCTATAGCCGGATAAGATAGTAAAAAGTTCCCCCGCGCAAAATGACATAAAAATATTTGTGCAATACTTCTAAACAAAAAAAATTTTTTTTTAGCGCAGTTTATAACTCTCCATCTCCTACCTTTTCTACATAGTAAAAAAAACGTTTTTTTTCATTTAATTTTTTTTTTATGTGCTTCATGTTTATAAATACTTGATATAAAAAATATGTTAACAAGAAAAAATGTTTCTTCTTTACAAGAATTTTTTTAACAATTGATTTATTAAATTGTTTGAATTTTAAAAAATTCCTAAAATTAGAAAATGCGATTTTTACAAGGTTTTTATAGACGCCTTGAAAAAAATTTTCGAATATTCCTCCCATAAATTGATAATTTACGCAATTTATTCAGAAAGAATTTTCTGATTGGTGCAACAAAAAATTAAAAACCATATTTTTACGCTATTTTTTATATGCATATAAATCTAAATGTATGCATTAAAATTAGTTATGAATACTTATTATTAATATAACTGTTTATTAATATAACTATCTATTTTAATGCATATATTATAAACTTTTTATCGCTTATATTTATTAAAACATATTTCAATAAGTTTATAAAATAATTTATAAAATATGATTAAAATATTTATGTTATATTTATATTAAAATATTTATATTTAACTAGATTAAATGTATAAGTTTAGATTTATATGTATTTTATGTGAATAATAACGTTATGTAAAAATAGTTTTTAAAATGGTTAAAAATGGTTATAAAAGTAATCTTTAATTTTTTTAACTATTTTGCATTAATCGGAAAATTCTGAATAAATTGCATAAATTATAATTTTTTTGAAAGAAATATTCGAGAATTTTTTTAAGGCACCACTTCTATAAGAACCTTGTGAAAATCGCATTTTTTAATTTTAGGATTTTTTTAAAATTTAAACAATTCAGTAAAACAATTCAAAAAAAATTTTTTTTAAACAAATAACATTTTTTCTTATTAACATATCTTTTATATCAAGAATTCTTACTTATAAATTTATATCAAAAATAAGTATAAACACGTTAAAAAAATTAAATTTAAAAAAACATGTTTTTGCTATGTAGAAAAGAGAAGGGATGAGGGTTATGAACCGTTAAAAAAATTTTCTTTTTAGTTTAGAAGTATTGTGCAAATACTTTTTAAAAAATAATTTCGCACTAGGGCACTTTTTACCATCTTATCCGGTTACAAGTTTTAAGACAATTTTCACTGTTAGATCCGTCTATAAATGCTAACTTTAATAATATATTTGGATTAATTTTTCTCTTCTCCTCGCAGCAGAATAAACATGACATTGGTTTACCAATGCAATCGAGAGAAAACACCATTTTATGTGAACAATCAAGCTGCCTCAGATCAAATAAGCAATTTCGTTAAGGACAATTTTTATCGTATTTTGATTTTTATTAGAAAATTTCTACGTGTATTTCATTAATACGAGGGTTGTCTGAAAAGTTTCCGACCTAATAAAGATACAAGACATTTTTTCTTCAAATTAATTTTTATTTTTCTACATAGTCTCCTTGTAAGTCTATACACTTCTCCCAGCGATGCTCCCATCTCTTCAACCCGTCCAAATAGTACTCGGCGTCTTTCTCTGCAAAATAGTTGTTTACGAAGGTGATGGCCTCCTCATTCGACGAAAATCTCTGTCCTCCGAGCGCAACTTTTAGCTTAGGGAACAAAAAAAAGTCGCTTGGGGCTAGATCTGGTGAGTAAGGAGGGTGGTCAAGCAGTTCAAACCGTAATTCGTGGATTTTCGCCATGGCAACCGCTGAGTTGTGAGACGGCGCATTGTCTTGGTGAAACAAAATTTTTTTTTTCTGCAAATGTGGCCGTTTTTCCGCAATTTCTGTCTTCAGCTTGTCAAGTACTGATGCGTAGTATGCTTCTGTAATGGTTTTTCCTTTTTGAAGATAATCGATTAAGATAACTCCATGACTATCCCAGAAAACAGTTGCCATCACTTTCCCAGCCGAAGGAACAACCTTTGCTTTTTTTGGAGCCGATTCCCCCTTCGCAGTCCACTGTTTTGACTGTGTTTTTGTTTCTGGAGTTTAATGGTGTATCCAAGTTTCATCTACAGTAATCGGTGCCAAAACTCTGATTTATTGCGCCTAAACTGCGCCAACAGAGCGTTGGAAATGTTCATTCGAACACGTTTTTGGTCCAAAGTGAGCAAACGCGGCACCCAACGCGCGGATAGCTTTCTCATGCCTAAATCTTGATTCAATATGTGACAAACACGTTCTTTGGACATGTTCATAGCCTCTGCTATCTCTCTAACTTTAATTCGACGGTTGTCTAGCACCATTTGGTGAACTTGAGCGATATTATCGTCAGTGGTTGCAGTTTTTGGACGTCCCGAACGTTCATCGTCACCCAAGCTGGTACGGCCACGTTTAAATTCAGCAGCCCAAAATTTCACGGTGGTAAATGATGGTGCAGAGTCCCCGTACACAGCGTCCAACTCGTCTTTGATTTGCGTAGGCGTATTGCCTTTCAAAAACAAATATTTAATGACAGCTCGATACTCGATTTTTTCCATTTTCACAAAAACACTCACATCGACTCACTCAAATGATTGTCAAACAACAACTGCGCGTCCAAAATGGCTGAAATTTTGGTGAGTACCTTTCAAAGCATGCGCAAACACATTCCCCAACTTTTGTTTACGAGTGCTGCCATCTTCATGTTGAGGTCGAAAACTTTTCAGACAACCCTCGTATATTTTGATTTCTTCACAAAATAATTATTAATTACTGTCCATTTCGTTTACTTTACAACTTATATTTACTTGTTAAAATTATAAATATTTTTAACACATTTCCATCACAACTAATCAACTAATCATTTATAGCTTGAAATAATATTTTTTATTATAATCTGAAATGTATATTTAATTATTTTTATTTATCCTTATTTTATAATTTAATTTTTATCAATTTTTTCCGTGATTTTTTTTACCTATTCATTTATTTCATCAATTAGAACTCTACGAATATACATATAAGAAATTTTTAAATTACTTTTAAATTACTTTTTTTATTTTTTTTTTAATTTAATAAAATACTATAAAAGTTTCAAGGACTTCCGTTTCCGGTGTGAGAATGACAGTCACGAGTAAAATCGGTGCGAATTTTGTGAGTGTAAGGAGCGAGATTAAGAAGAGAAAGGAGTGAGAGAGTAGTAAGAGTGAAAGAGTGAAGTGAGTGGAATAAGGGAAAGTGTAGGAGAGAGAGAAGAAACAGATTAAAAGGGTTAAATAGGAGAATAAAATTGCAACGGCGAATGAGTCAGCAATAAGTAAGGGTGCCGTCACATGGGGCGTAACTTGCGTAAGCGTAACCAGCGGATCGCCAATCACCGAGTTATTCCGATAGAGCCCTTCGTCGAGCTCTATCGGAATAACTCGGTGATTGGCGATCCGCTGGTTACGCTTACGCAAGTTACGCCCCATGTGACGGCACCCTAACTTGGTGATTGGCGATCCGCTGGTTACGCTTACGCAAGTTACGCCCCATGTGACGGCACCCTAAGACCAGGGTAGTGGGGAGGAGTGGTGCGGGAAAGAAGCAGTAACGGTAGGAACAGGTAGAGGGAGCAAAAATTACTAGGGAGAAGAAACGACGGATAGGTGGCGTAGGGATATAGACGGGCATAGAATACGAAGAATAAAGAAAGGAAAATGGAAGAGATATCTAGAGTAAAAGGAGAATGTCCTAAAGATAGGAGGGGAAGTATGGGGAGACTAGAGGAATTTTTACTAAAGAGAAAAAGGGTAGATATGGATGAAAAAGAATTCGGAAAAACGGAAAGAATGGAAGGAGAGGAAGATTTAGTTTTTAGAAAAAGTAAAAGAGTGATAAGATCACCAAAGGAGGCATATATGGAAAAGGAAGAGGGGAGTATAGGTATAATATTAAAAGAGACTAGAGAATTGAGAGTAGAGGGAAAGCTGGGAAGAGAAGATCTAAAGGGGGGAATAGATGTTATAAGAAGTGAAATAAAGAGGTCAAAAGAGGAGAAATGGGAGAGAGAGAGAGAGAGAGAGAGAGAGAGAGAGAGAGAGAGAGGAGATGAAGGAAAGAATTAGTAAGTTAGAGAGAAGTTTGGAGAAGGGAGTAAGCAGTTGGAAGTGTGAGGAAAGGAATAGAGATATAGAGGGGAAATTAGAGAGAGAGGAAAGACAGAGGAGAAAGAAAAACTTGATATTTAAAGGGGCGAGAGGAGAGAAAGGGAAGGTAAAAGAAAATATTGAAGAAATTTGTAAAGAAATAGGAGCGGAAGTAGAAATTGAGGATATTAAAGAGATAAGGGCAGGAAATGAGGAGAGAGGAAAGATAGTGTTAGTTAAATTAAAATCTGAGAAAGATAAGAGGAAAGTTTTAGAAAATAAGAGAAAGTTAAAAAAGAAAGAGATCTGGATAGATGAAGACTTGACTTTCAAAGAAAGAAAAATGAAATGGAAACTGAGACAGATAGCAGAAGAGGTGGAGAAAAAAGGAGGGAGAGTAAAGGTAGGATATGGAAGGATATGGATTGAAAACGAGTTATGGCTTTGGCATAAGAAAGTAGAAGAGTTAAGAGATGGAAAGGTGAAGGAGGGAAGAGGTAGGGAAAGAGAGAATAGGGAAGGGGGAAGAAATAGGGGGCGCATAGAAAAGAGTGAGGAAAATACGAGAGTGCATAATGAGGGAAGGAGAGTAGGGAAGGAGATTAATAGAGAGGAAAAAAATAGGGAAGGGGAATCAGAGAGAAGAGAAGGAGATAATGGAAAAGGGAGAAATATATAAAATAGCGTTCTGGAATGTGGCAGGTTTGGGAAATAAAGATAAAGATTTTTGGAAAGAGCTAGAGGAATGGGATGTGATGGTCTTAATTGAAACTTGGATAGATGAAAAGAGATGGGAGAGGATTAAGGGGATACTTCCAAAGAAGTATGTATGGGTGATTCAGTGGGCTGGGAGAAAAAATAGGAAAGGAAGAGCAATAGGAGGAATGCTTATAGGAGTTCGTGTAGGAATAAAAATAGAAAGGGAAAAAAGGATGGAAAACAAAGAAGGACTGTTAGTTATAAGGGTGAATTTAGGGGGAGAAGAGTGGGGAGTGATAGGAGTATATATAAATAAGGATATAGAAGAAAAACTGGAGATTTTAAAAGAATGGATAGAGGAGAAGGGTGATAATAGAAGAATGTTAATAGGAGGGGATTTTAACGAGGACAGGAAGGGAGGGAGGAAAGGTAAGGGAAGAAGAGGAAGAAGAGGGTAGGAAGTCGAAAGATGGAAAAATAAATGGGGAGGGAAGAAAGTTATGCTTTTTAGAGGAACAGGGATGGTTTATTTTTAACGGAAATGTAAAGGGAGATGAGAAAGGGGAATGGACATATACAGGAGAAAGGAGAAACTCAGTGATCGACCATGTGATAGGGGATGACAGAGCAGAAGAAAGGGTAGTGAATTTTAAGGTTGAGGATAGGATTGACTCGGACCATCAACCAGTGACAGTATGGGTCAAAGGGGAAAGGAAGAGTAGAAAAGAAGGTAATGTAAGAAAGAAAGTAAGTAGAGGAATATGGTCAGAGGAGGGGAGGAAAAAGTTTATGGACACGTTCGGGAAGAGATCAAAGGAGGAAGGAAGAGGGGTACAAAAAGAATGGGGAGATTTAAAAGAGGGAATCAGAAGAGCGTTAAAGAAAATAGAGGAGAATAGAAAAGAAGAAAGGAAAGGAGGGTGGTGGGATAAAAAGTGTAGAAAGAAAAAGAAAAAAGTTAGAAGAGAATTTAGAAAATGGAGAAAGGAGAGGGGATCAGGTAGGAGTTATAAAGAGGAGAAAAGGGATTATAAAATTATGTGTGAGAAAAAGAAAATGGAGGAATTAGAGAGATAGGAAAAAGAAATAAGAGAAATTAAAACGGAGGGTCAGGTATGGAAGGTTGTGAATAGAGAGAGAAAAAGGAGAAAAAGAAATGAGGAGATTAAGATGGAGGAATGGGATGGTTATTTTAGAGAATTGCTAGGAGAATGGAAGACGGTGTGGGGTAGAAGGGAGAAAAATGATGAAGAAGAAGAGTTAGGGAGAGAGGAATTAAAAAGGGCAATTAGAAAAATGAAAGATGGGAAGGCAACGGGAGAAGATGGAATAGCAAATGAGATATGGAAATATGGAGGGAAAGAAATAGAAGAAGGATTATGGGAAATATGCAGGAAAGTATGGAGGGGAGAAGGATGGCCAAGTGATTAGAATGAAGGTGAGATCGTCCCAATTGTGAAGAAAGGAGAGGGAGAAAGGGTAGAGGAGTATAGGGGGATGACGTTAACACAAATGGCGTATAGAATATACGCTACGGTATTAGCAAAGATGTTAAGGAAGGAAATAGAAGGAAAAGGTTTACTATCACCGAATCAGAAGGGATTTAGGAAGGGAATGGGAACGATGGATAATATATATGTGTTGAATTATCTAATTAATAGACAGATTAGACGGCGAAGAAAGGCGGGAAAATGGTAGTTTTATTCGTAGACATGAAAGCGGCATTTGATTCGGTAGACAGAGGAAAGTTAGTAGAATTGATGGTGAAGAGGAGTATAAGGGAAGGATTAGTAAAGAGGTGTGCAGAGATTTTAAGGGAAACAAGTAGCAGGGTGAGGGTGGATGACATGGAAGGCGAAAGATTTTGGACAGTAAGAGGGATTAGACAGGGGTGCCCTTTGAGCCCAAGCCTATTTATTTTGCTATTAGCGGATATAGATGAGGAGTTACAAAAAGGGAGAAGGGGAGGGGTAAAGGTAGAAGGAAGAAAAATATACACTTTGGCATATGCAGACGATATAGCAATTTTGGTGGAAGATGAGGAGGGGATAAAGGAGGTAATAGAAAAATTGGAAAAATACTTAGAGGAAAAGGGATTGGAATTAAATATAGGAAAAACAAAAATTATGAGATGTAGGAACGGGGGAGGAAGGTGGAAAAAGGTTAACTGGAGATGGAGGGGAAGGGAAATAGAGGAAGTAAGAGAATTTAAATATTTAGGGTACGTATTAAAATATAATGGGAGACAGGAAGCACAAATTAAAGAAAAAGTAAAAAGAGGAGCTGCTTTGTTAGGACAAGTATGGGGAATTGGAAAGAGAAGATTTGGAAGGGATTGGGGAAGAAGAATATGGCTGTTTGATAAATTGATATGGGTGGTAATTAATTATGGAGTAGAGATATGGGGTTGGAAGGAAAGGGAGGGGATAGAAAAAATCCATGAAAGGTATTTGAGATGGGTGTTAGGAGTAGGAAGACACATAACAGGCTATATGGTCAGAGAGGAATTACAAAGGGAAAGGTTGAAAGGGAGAGCAGGTCTGAGGGCATGGAGATATGAAAAGAGGTTAGAAGAAGGAAGAGGAGGAGAATTGGCAAGGGCATGCTGGGAGGAGATGAGGAAAAGAGCGAGGAAAAGAAAAACAATATCAGGATGGGAAGAAGAGAGAAGGGAATTTTTTGAAAGGAGGGGGTGGAAACTGGAAGAGGTAGAAGAGTTAAGGGAAGTAGGACAGTTGAGGGGAGAGGATATAAGGGAAAAAGAAAGGAAGATACAGAGATAGGATAGATGGGAAAGAATAGGATAATTGAGGTCAAATGAATGATATAAGATGATTAAAACAGAAGGAATACCGAGCTATTTAAAAAAAGGATGGGGAGAAACTAGGTGCCAGAAGATAGCCAGATTTAGATTGGGAGGAGAAATGAGAGGAGGGAGATTCTGGGAGGAAGAAGAGAGAAGGAAGTGCAGGATATGTGGATGGGCTATGGAAACGTGGCAGCACGTATGGGAGGAATGTATGGTAAGGGAAATAAAGGAACCATGGCGGGAGAAGGTTAGAGAGATATTAGAAGAAGAAGGAGAGGGAGAGGAATGGTTAAAAGAACTGGAAAGGGTAAGAGAGAATGAAGGAGTGGTTGAGTGAGGGATTAATGAAGGAACGGATAGAAAATTGAAATATGTAAACGGAAACGGAAGTCCGATTAGGGTTTAGGGATTAGCTTAGGGCAGAGATGTGTGTGTATGCGTATAGTTAGGAGGCGTGTTGTAAAAGATTTACTTTGTTGCGTAGCGAGTAAGCGATATAATGCGAAGAAATAAGAAGCGAGCGTTTAGTTATACATTACTTATAATTTTTGTATATTTTTTATTTTATTTTTATTGTTATTTTTTTTGTATGATTATTAGTATTATATTTTTATAGTTTTATTTTTTTATGTTTATTTTTTGTAATTTCCACGCGGAGAAAAGAATTTGTACTGATAACGGGGATAATTCCCTTATGTAATCTCTTTGGAGACACAATAAATATATCTATCTATCTATCTATCTATAAAAGTTTCAAACAGATCCATGAAGTTGTTTTATAAAAAATTGATAAAAGCTATTTTTAGCAAGTTAAACAAAATTCCCCCCTTAAATATATGCTGCACCAATCACATCATTCGATACAAATATAGTTTGAGTTAGCACGCATAAGGTATACGTTCAGTTGATCGTAACGAAAGTAATGTTGGTGGAAAGCAAAACAAGTTGATCGAAGATTAAACTGCGATCAAAATTGAACACAGTTGAGTTGAACGCTGAACTGAACCACGTTGGAGGAACCGGGCATAAATCTTCTTTATCGTTTTTCGTCTCTTTTATCGAATTATTTAATAATTCAGATTTGTCATCCAATATTGCTTCTGTATTATTTTCTGTCTCTTCCACTTGGAATACTAAATTTTTTAATTTTTCCAAACATAACTCATTGTGATTATTTGGCAGTATAATGTGAGAGTATAAAGCATTGTTGTACTTTAACCATTTTAAAGCATCAAATACTTTTTTAACATTAACTATCTCTTCCCAAATAATCTTTGATTTTGTTGGGATACCTCTAACTAATATGTATAATTCATGATTAATATTTATTGGATCAGTATCACAATTTATTCAATGTCTCCTGTAACGGAAGTGGTAAATGAAATGTTCTACCTTTAACTTTTTGTATCATTTGCCATTGAGGCAACATTTTATTCATAACAGTTCTCATTTTGAGAACAGTTTGAAATGCTTTAGCTCTCTGTATAAGAATTTTTTTAAATGTGTTAAGAGATGATATTACTTCGGGCACAACATCTGTGAAGAGATTATTCAAGATGCAATATGCAGCTATTAGGCCTTTACGAAATTTGCCACAATAATTACATATATATTCTGCATTAATTTTTTGTTGTACATGTGCCATTAAATCTTTCAAATTTGAATGTCTACTTGTATTTGAATGCTACTAACATTAAATACATTTTTTTATAACACAATCTCTCACATGATACGCAAATATGCCGTGGTGTGTCTTCTGAACGTTTAGTTAAAGCCTTAAATGCTTCATGATATTTAAAAAAAATATCATTATTGCTCAGAATTGTATCTGTCTGTTGATGTTTGTACATATCTGCTTTTTCTTGTGCAGAAGTTACAATTTCATTCAATGCGTTCAAACCAGTGTCAGCTAATGCTTCATCAAGATTTTCCATCTTTCGATAAAAAGTTGTCATTTGATAAATTAAACGCTTAATATATCTTACTTTTGGAAAATGAGGTGATAATAATTGAACTGGAAGAAACATTCCTTTACAAAGTGTTAAATCAATATGACAGCTACGCGTATGACCCAATTTCTCATTTGAGGTTTTCATAGTACACTCATGAATGTTTTGTATCAATCCTGGTACATTCTTGAAAGTACATTTATCTATAGTTTGCAGGAACTTTTGATACCGATCAATTACAGACGGATCAGTTTTACATGAACTATTGCACAACCACGATCTTTTTGCTTGTAATTCTTTTAAGGTAATATATTCACAACTCGTCCTTTCGTATCTGTTACTAAAGATTTCGATGAAGTTACATTTTTTATTAACGGTAATATATTCGGAACTTCTTCTTTCATATCCAAAGGTTCTTTTGAAGTTACATGATGATATGTAGAATCAATAAAATAATTTTCGGATAAGGCTGTATGTCTAGATTCGCCACATAACACGTTTATTTTTTCTTTAATTGTAGAACATTCAGCGACAAGTGTCAAACTCACTTCTGATTTCTTTTTAATTAAAGCTAACAATTTGTATATATTGCTAACATGATTGTACCTAATACACATACACCACCGTACGATTTTTTCGGCTTAGTCGTTTTTCAATATGGCCTTTAATATTGAGTTTTTCTGTAATATTTTCTATAATTATTTCTAAAGAATAACGAAATTTCATAGAGTTTTTCGATAAAATTTTTTTATATTTTTTAATAACTTTTTTCGCAAAATTGAAATTTTTTATTGTAGGTACAGATTTTGTGTTTATTTTAGAATTTTGCTTATATACATATATATGTTGATTTCCTTTTTTAACACAATTATTTTGTGAATCCTATTTATATTGATTTCTCAAATTTTTTGCATATTGCTATCGCTTTTTAGCGCGATTATTTTGTAAATCTTGTGCATATCGCTGTCGCTTTTTAGCGCGATTATATTCCAAATTCTGTGCATATAGTTGCCGCTTTTTAGCGCGATTATTTACCAAATTCCGTGCATATAGCTGCCGCTTTTTAACGCGTTTATTCTCCAAAACTTGTGCATATTTGCTGCGACATTTTAGCACAATTATTTTCTAAATTGGCACAATTATTTTCTAAATTTGGATCTTTTTTTAAATACAAAATCTGTATTTTTTATCTTGATTTTCCTAATTATATTTGATTCTATTGTTTTGGGATAAAGTAAGCTAAAGACTTCGCTAGTAAAAATAAAACGTTTTATTATAATGGCAGGTACAATATCTTTCTGACTCGAAAGAGGAAGACTCGACTGTATATCGGATTGTTAACTAACTAAACAGTGATACAAACCCCCAGAAGAATAGAATTACTGAGACTCTTACATTAGGCACGAAACTTTAAAAATATAAATTGCTAAAACATATTTATTGCAACACCCCCTCTCAATTTGAGGTTTTTAAAGTTACTGATTTTTCAACTCCCATATAGCTCCTTAGTTTTTCAAATTGTGGAGCTGGTAAAGCTTTCGTGAGACAATCGGCAATCTGATTCTTTGTTGAGATATACTCCACGCTGATTTCTTGAGAGAGTACCAGGTCTCTGATGAAGTTGTATTTCACGTCCACGCGTTTAAGCCTTTGATGCTCAAACCTGTGCACCAGATGAATGTACGATTGATTATCTTCATGTATTGTAACGGCTCCTGTTTCGATTTGAAACTTTTTCAGTAGATTTTTCAGCCAAACAAGCTCAGCTGCAGCCATAGCCAATGCAACCTACTCCGCTTTCGTGGATGAGAGTGCAACCGAGGTTTGCCTTTTGGTCACTCAACAAATCGTAGCTCCATATACTTTAAATAGGTAGCCCGTGGTAGATTTTCTGCTCTTGTCACTGGCCCAGTCTGAATCTGTGTAACCAATCAAGGCTTCTTTTGGAATCTTCTTGAAGAATAAACCAAAATCCATAGTTCCACGTAGGTAACGTAATATTATTTTTAGTCCATTCTCCAATGAGATTCATTTGCATTATTCTGAAAATGACTTTAAAAATTAATAGCTGCACAAATATCTGGCCTTGTATTTAACATGAGATAACTTAAACAGCCGACCAGTTCTCTATAGGGCTTTTCCTCAGTGACGATTTTTCCACTTTCAGTTTCTTCTGTGTAGTTTGTATTCAGTAGCGTTCGCGTAGAATTACAATTTTCCATTTCAAACTGTCTTAGCAAATTTTTAACATAAATCTTTTGACTTAAGAACATTCCATCCGGTCTAAATTCGATTTTATGCCGAGAAAGCTTTTCAACTTTCCCATATCGGTCATATCAAATTCCAGACTTAACATCCTTCTGATCGAATTTAGCTCATCTTTATTGTTGCCAGTCAGAATTATATCGTCGACATAGAGTAACAAATAAAGTTTATTTCCTTGAATAATTTTTAAGTACAAACACATGTCATGCTCAGATCTCTTAAATCCAATTTTTCTCATGTATGTGTTAAAACGATAATTCCACGCACGAGGAGCCTGCTTCAATCCATATAGTGATTTATGTAGACGACAGACGAGACTCGGATCTTTGGTAACGAAACTTTCAGGCTGTACCATATATCTCTTCTTTGATGGTTCCATATAGAAATGCGTTCTTAACATCGAGTTGAACTGCAAACAACTTCTTTTCATTAATTATTGACAATAATACTCTTACCGTCGTCAGTTTGGCCACAGGCGCGTAGGTTTCTTTATAATCGAAGTTCTTCCGCTGTGAACAGCCTTTTATCACCAATCTGGTCTTACATCTATCAATATGTCCTTCTTCATTTCTTTTTGTCTTGAAGATCCATTTATTTTGTATCGCTTTTCTTCCAGGAGGTAGTTTCATAAGTTTCTAGGAAATTTATTTCCTTTTTTATTGCTTTATACCATTTACCTCTATCTTCTCTTTTAGTTATTTCCTATACAGTTTGTGGAAGATCTTCAACGTAGTGCTCTGCATTTAAAGCCATAATTACATAATCTTCAAGACGTCGCGGTAAGTTTTTCTTTCTTTCGCTTCTTCGTATTACTGCTTCTTTTCTTGTTTCTTGACTATCTTGTTGACTTTCTTCATCTTGACTATTTTCTTGATTCTCTTCGACTTGACCATTTTCTTGATCTTCGTCAGAATTTCCGCCCTTTTCAATTATTAAATTTTCTTCAATTTCTTTTCCTGTGATTTCTTCTTGATAATCATATTCTACAAGATCTTTAATGTTCTTAGATTTGTCAAAAATCACATCGCTTCCATAAAGAATCTTGCTTTCTTTTGGATTCCATAACCTATATCCATTTGGGCAGTAACCGACAAAGATACACGTTAAAGTTCTTGAGTCAAATTTTCCCGGGTTTAGTTCTTTAGGCAAATGTAAGTAACAATGTATTCAATCGTACATTCCATTTGAATTCCTTTCTTGTCAAAGAAATCTTTAATTTCATTCGTCAAATACTCACGTCCATTGTCGCATCGAAAACGGCTAATCTTTTTGTCAAAATGTGCTGTTACTATTGCTTCATACATTTTTAAGTATTTAAAGACTTCCGTTATACTTTTCAATGCGTAAACGACAGAAAAATACATGAAGTCATCTATAAATTTCAGAATGTACCGATTTCCATTATAGGATTCAGGCTTCGCAGGACGAGAGGGGAGAACCCAAACCAAAATGGGCTCTCAAAAAATTAGATCGGGACAGGCTGGAGGCCGCCATCCTTTCGACGACCTGGCCGGTACTAACATTCCTCAAGAGGACATACAGGGCCGGGTGGATTGGCTCAGAGGCATAATGTTCGACGCATGCAACATCGCGATGCCCCGAGTCAAGTCCTCGTCGCGAAGAGCGGCGTACTGGTAGATGGAAGAAATCTCCGAACTTCGAAGAAAATCCGTCCAAGCCAGACGCCGTTTTACAAAATGCAGAAGGAAACGCTCTCAGAAGGTCAAAAGCCAGAATGTGGGATGAGCAGTTGCTCTCCCTCAAATCGGACCCATGGGGACGACCATATAAACTTGTGATGAACAAATTAAAATACTGGTCGCCCCCTGTGCCTTGTGACGGAGTTTCTGGATCCTTGAGTCCTCGAAGATACTCTATCAACTCTTTTCCCGAGGGTTCCCGGCGCCCAACATGAGCGCGGGGGTCAGCGGAGTGGGACGAGGACTTCGAGGTGACGGGAAACGAAATGGCCGGGATTGTCAAGAGACTCAGGGCAAGGGGCAATAAAGCTCCGGGCCCTGATAGCATTCCCGGCCGGGTCTGGGTACTGGCCATGAACTATCTGTCCAGGTTTATTCGACAGCTTTTCACGGAGTGCCTGAGACAAGGGTATTTCCCCCCAGTCTAGGAGAGGGCCAACGTGGTCCTCATCCCAAAGGGGGACAGACTTGCGGGGATGCCTTCCGCATACAGACCCATATGCTTGCTGGACGAGGCTGGCAAACTTCTCGAAAGAGTTATTGCGAACCGTTTCATCCGGCACTTATCTCGAGTAGGACCGAACCTCCGCGAGGACCAGTACGGATTCCGCGAGGGACGTTCCACAACGGACGCAATATTGTGAGTGATGAAGTCCTTCGTGAAATCCGTGGTGGAGGTGGGCAGATTGTGGTACTAGCGGTGTCCTTGGACATCGTAAATGCTTTTAACACTCTGCCCTGGGGGAGGATGGACGCGATGAATTACCATCACATTCCCCAATACCTTGTGAAGGTCGTGAAGTCTTACTTCGAAAATAGGGGCCTGGAGTACCGGGACAAGTACGGTACTCAATGCGGAAGAGAAATGTATTGCGGGATTCCACAGGGATCAGTACTCGATTCACTACTGTAGGATCTCGCATACGATAGCGTCCTGCGCACTGCCCTCCCGCCCGGCTGCAGAGCCGTCTGCTATGCAGACGACACTCTAATATTGGCCGGGGGAAAAACTGGGGGAAAACCCGCATGATGGGATCGGTAGCGGTGACATGCGCTGTGCGAGCAATAAGTGGTATGGGTCTGAGAGTGGCGCCTCGGAAGACCGAGGCGACCTTCCTACACGACGGCTCCCATGGGAAGCCGCCTCACAAGGGAAGTTAGGCAACCCGGAAATTCAAAAAATTTTGAAACTTGGTGTACAAGTATAGTAGTTTATCCACAACAGAAACCTTTTTTTTGTGCTGAATTTTGTTCTGAGGAGATGAAACCATCCCATATAAGTAAAATGGGTTTCTGCTTTTCTCGATATATCTCGAAAATTATTCAAGATATCAAAAAATATTTTAGACAAAAGTCTTATAGTAAAAACACTTCTATTTAACCACATTAATAAAACTTTGAAAAAAAAATTTAAGGGGAAAATTTTTTCAAAAATTGTTGCAAAAATTTTGTTTTTAAAATTTTAATAATGTGATTACATAGAGGTCCTTTTACCATGAAACTTTTGTCTAAAACATTTTTTTATATTTCGAATAATTTTTGAGATATATCGAGAAAAGCGAAAAGCTTCTCTACATATAAGGGCAGTTTTTCCTTTTAATTTATTTACATACTTTCCTACAGATGTGCGTAAAGTTTCTCATCATAAAAACAGCTCCATTTAATTACATTAATTTAATTTTTTAAAGATAATGTTGTTACCAAAGAAAGTTAGGCAACCCGAAAAATCAGAAAATTGTGAAACATGAAAAATAAAACTAATCAATCCTACGAGTAATCTAATTAATTAAAACTAATCAATGACGTATATGAATCATAATAACAACAACATAGATATATATAATAACAGGAATATAATAACAGGAAGTGTTATTTTATTAAACAATTTTGCAAACCGCACGATAAATAAGATATTGCAATTCTTTAAACATTAAATAACACAGAGTCACATTAATGCGTCGATAACCTTGTCGATCACTTTCCGATTTAAATGATGCAGACGTGTTTGACTCCTGACCATTAATATATATTGATAAGATAATCTTAAGGAAAAACAATTCGTCATTATAAAACATTTGCATTCATTTGTTGTACATGCTTTGTTGTTTAATTACGACGAAATGTCAGTAGGCATCCAAAGCCTCCTACAGATTAGGGAGGACTTCGTCCAGGGACTAAGGTCCAGAGACGGAGCCCCCCCCTCACAGACAAGACAAACCAGGGCGGGCAACACCCCAAAAACCCCGAAAGGGGCTAATGAGAGGAAGCCCGCCACCGGACCCCGAGGAAAGGCTGGGGAAAACACCCAACGTGTCGCTCCCCCCAAGACGGCGAAAGTGGCAGCAGGACAAGGTCCAAAAGGACCAAGCCCCGGCACTAATGCCGCACAAAGGAAGAGCGCGAAGCCCTCCCAGAAAGGGGAGGGGGCTAGTAAGGGGAAACCCCCGAGCGACCCCCTTCCCCCCAGGAAGGACACCACGCGTGCCCCCTGACGCCTACCCGCGGTAGCCTCCCAAACCGGCTCCCCATCCCCACCGCAAGCCGTTGTCCAAGAAGAAACCTGGGCAATGGTGATGGGGAGAAGGGGAAAGAAGAAGCAAGAGGCCCAAGGCAAGCCCGACCAGCCGGCAACAAATCCCCCCCATGCGGCGGGAAACAACGCCGCCAAAGTCTCCCCCCCCTCCAGCAGTGGAGGGCAGAAGGGGAGCGCCGATAAGGCGGCGAAAAAGAAGGGGAAGAGGAAGGTGCAGAGGACGGCAGCCGTCGTCCTCACTTGCCCGGAGGGCCGATATAAGGAGGTAGTGGATCTCGCAAGATCCCAAATAAACGTTTCGGAGATGGGGATCTCCGGGATGAGGGCCACCAGGGCTGTCACTGGTGGCCTGAAATACGAGGTCGCCGGCGAAGGAAGGGTGGAGAAGGCTGACGCGTTTGCGCGCCGGCTGAGGGACGTCCTAACCAACATCGAGGGCGTAAGAGTCTCTCGGCCGGTGCAGAAAGAAGAACTCTGAGTCAGAGGGGTCGACGACTCAGTCACCTCGGACGAAATCCGTGCCGAGGTGGCCAGGGTAGGGGGCTGTGACCCCTCCGACGTCAAGGTGGGGAACATAAAGTTCCAGAGGGGGACGATGGGCACAGCATGGGTCCAATGCCCCCTAGTTGCCGCCAACAGGGTGGCAAAAAAAGGAAAGCTCACCCTGGAGTGGGTCCGAGCGGGGGTCCAGTTACTGGACGCGAGGCCCCTGCAGTGTCATCGATGCCTACGCAAAGGGCATGTCCAGGGGCAATGCCAGGACCAGACAGACAGGCGCGGCCTGTGTTATAACTGCGGGGCCCCTGGACATCTGGCACGGGACTGCGGGGGCCAAGTCAAGTGCCCCATCTGTGCTGACCTTGGATTAAGGTCAGACCACAGGGTGGGGAACGCTAAATGCACCCCACCCAAACAGAGGGGCGGGAAGGCTTCCCCTCCATCATCATCGGGGAAGAAGGGGAATCCGACCAAGGAGAATACCTCCCGGGCGGATGGCCCTAAAGTAGTTACGCCCACAGGGGCAAAGGAGCAACCGACAAATGCTCCGGAGAACATGGAGGTTGAGGAGGACAGCAGGAACACCAACTAAGATGTCCTATGCTGTCCTCCAGGCAAACCTCCACGCTCGCAGGGCACAAGACCTATTTGTACAAGCCCTTAGCGAGCGTGGTTGTGGTCTGGGGATCGTGGCCGAGCCATACGTCCCGGGGGTGCCTTGTGGCCACCCCTGCTGAGCGTTCAACGCGACTGGCTCGGTCGCGGTCCATTGGAAGTACGAGGAAGTCGCCCCCCTGCAGCAAGGCAGGGGAGGGTGACGCATACGTATCGGTGGACTGGGGGCCCATCACGATGGTGGGGGTGTATATCCCCCCCAGCTGGGACTCTGCCACGTACGAGGGAGCGTTGGACGAGTTATCAGAATACGTCCGCGGGAGGCTCCCTCGTCCAGTAATCCTGGCCGGGGACTTCAACGCGTGGTCAACGCGTTGGGGTTCCCGTGCCACGAACCAAAGAGGCAGGGTCCTGGAGATGTGGGCCGCGGCACTCGACCTGTGTCTCATTAACACAGGATCGAGGAGCACCCTTGTACGGCCGCAGGGGGAATCAATCGTGGACCTAATGTGGTCCACGCCCTCTGCGGCTGGCAAAATAAAAAACTGGCGGGTGTCAGATCAGGAGACCCTGTCCGACCACCTCTACATTGAATTTGATGTAGAGGTGACCCGCCAGCGGGTGCTCAGCCGCGGCAACAGGGAGGGTAATACCCGCCCCAAGAGATGGGCTCTCAGGAAGATGGACCCGGACAAGCTGATGGTGGCTGCCTCCTCAGCCATCTGGCCTGGCATACAGATACCGGGGACAGATACAGGAGGACGTGCCAGGACAGGTAAACTGGCTCCGGGGCATAATGGCGGATGCGTGTGATTTCGCCATGCCCCGGGCCAGATCGTTGTCGCGCCGCGCGGCGTATTGGTGGACGGGGGAGATAGCGGAACTCCGCAGGACCTCCGTCCAGGCAAGGCGCCGCTTCACGAGAGAAAGGAGGAGGCGCAACAACGAAGAGGAGACGGCAGACGCGCTGGGGAGATATCGGGAAGCCAGGAAATCCCTCAGCGCAGCCATCAGGAAGTCTAAGACCAAAGCGTGGGGCGAGCAGTTGCTCGCCCTTAACGCGGACCCCTGGGGGCGCCCATATAAGTTTGTGATGAACAAGCTAAAACCATGGGCGCCCCCCGCGACGGAAGTTATGGATCTCCAGCTCCTGAAGGAAACAATAAGTAAATTGTTTCCCGCGACCCGGGCGCCTCCAATCCCGGAGGAGCTCATAGGATGGGACCAGGAACTGGAGATCACGGCGCGTGAGATGGCCGGGGTGTTTAAGAGACTGAGGGCCAGGGGAAATAAAGCCCCTGGCCCCGACGGAATACCCGGCCGGATCTGGGGGTTGGTCGAAAGACAATTGTCCAGGTTCATGAGGCAGTTGTATAACAACTGCCTCCGCGAGGGAACTTTCCCAAAGGAATGGGAATCGGCACGACTAGTGCTGATCCCGAAGGGAGGAAGACCGGAGGGCTCCCCTCCCGCATTTAGGCCGATATGCCTGTTAGACGAGGCGGGTAAATTATTTGAAAGAATAATAGTAAACCGCCTCGTCGGGCATCTGTCTCGGGACGGAATAGACCTCCATGAGGAGCAATATGGGTTCCGCGAGGGACGATCCACCGTCGATGCTATACGACGGGTGAGATCCCTCGGGAAGTCCCAGATAGAAAAGGGCAGGGTAGTTGTCGCTATATCGTTAGACATTGTAAATGCGTTCAACCCCCTGCCCTGGGACAGGATCGGGGACGCGATGATCTACCATCGCGTCCCTGGCTACCTCATGGGGGTAATTAGGAGTTATTTCGCCAACAGACGAATAATGTTCCGAGACAGAAACGGCACGGAATGCGGGAGGGAGATGTATTGCGGGGTCCCACAGGGATCAGTACTTGGCCCCATGTTGTGGGACTTCGCTTACGACAGAGTCCTCCGGTCGGCGCTTCCCCCCGGCTGTAGTGTCGTCTGCTATGCAGACGACACACTAGTGCTAGCCGGGGGGAGGGACTGGCAGGAAGCGATAAATATCGCGAACGTGGCAGTGGCATGCGCCGTGCGCGCGATAAGCGACATGGGCTTAAAAATAGCGCCTCAAAAAACGAAGGCGCTATTCATCCATGACGGGACTCGAAAAACAAAAAAAGAAGTGCCGCCAAGAGCCCATATCGCAGTAAACGGCGTCTCCGTCCAGGTTGGGAAGGATCTGAAGTACTTGGGTCTCTACCTGGACGGAACCTGGAATTTCACCGGGCACTTCGACCGTCTGGCAGGTAAAGTAGAAAGGGTAGCAGGTGCGCTTTGCCGCCTGCTGCCCAACTTGGGAGGGCCGGACGGCCGAGTGCGCCGCCTGTATGCGGGCATTGTAAACTCGATGGCCCTGTACGGGGCCCCGGTTTGAGCGGATGCGGCGATGGCCACACGGAAAATCCGGGATACGCTGAGGCGTACCCAAAGGAAAGTGGCCATCCGCTGCATCCGCGGATATCGGACGGTGTCCCATGCGGCGGCAATTACCCTGGCTGGGATGCCTCCCATGGAGCTCACGGCAGAGATGTACGAGGAATCGTACTTGCAAGGAAGGGAGCTCCGTGGGAGGGGTATCAAACTCTCGGCTGGGGTGAGAGAAAAGGTGAGACTTTGGGCCCGGCGACGCATGATAGAGAGGTGGAAGAATTACCTCTCCAATGTGCCCCTAACGCACTCGGGGGCACGCGACGTCGGGGCCGTGGGCCCGTTCTTAGAAGAATTGGCGGAGAGGGCTCACGGCGAGACGTCGTTTAGATCCACACAGGTGCTCACAGGCCATGGATGCTTTCAAGAGTACCTGTGTAGGATAGGAAGGGCGCGCACGGCGCATTGTTACCACTGCCTGGAAGAGGAGGACACGGCGCAACACACCTTCGAACATTGTAATGCGTTCGAGGGTGAGCGCCGTGTCCTAATAGAAAAGGTCGGCGAAAACTTGTCGCTCTCCTAGTATCATTGGAGCGATGCTGGAGAGCGAAGAGAAATGGAACTCCGTCACCTCCTTTTGTAATACTGTTATGCTTACTAAGGAGGTGACGGAGAGGGAGCGAGAGCGGGAGGAGAGACTTCTCCAAGACGGAGGAGACGAAGGAGGAGCGGGCGGACGCCCCCCAGTTCCGAATAGAAGGAGAAGGAGACGTCCGCCCAGATAAGGAACAAGTCCCCCTTGGGGGGCTGACTCGGCGGGAAGGGGCGCGGTGCCCCCCTCGCCCGATGTTAGAGTAAGGGAGGAGGAGTAGTCGGGCGAGGGGCGCTGTGCTTCCCTCGCCCGATGATAGTGCAAGGGAGGAGTAGCTGGGCGAGAGGCGCTATGCCCCCCTTACCCGAAGCAATGGCAGGCCCATAAGGGCGTAGTAGTCCTAGGAGGAGGGCGGGGACGGGTGTCGCCCGGCTGGCGGCCGCACGGCGTGGGCCCTGCGGCCGGGAGTCGGGCGGCATCCGTCCCCGCCCCCTGCCGGGTTCCTCCCCTAGGGGAGGGCCTAGGCGGTGCCCCCGGGCCGCTGGTCGAATCCCGTAAAGGGAGGGAACCGCGGCCCGGGGGCACGGGGGGATCACAGGAGCCCAGATATACAAGGCTCCATTGCATGTGATCCCACCCGGGAAGGGACGCGGCAGGGGGCGGCCCTTTCACCGATGCCTTAGAGCGCCAGTGGGCACCACTGCCTGCGGCGAGGGTTCCCCCCCTTTTGGGGGGAATCCTCGGGAGAAGAACTTCCGGAGCGCCGGCCAAATCTCCCGTCCCTTTAGGGAGGGAGAGGGAGCCCCGTTCCGGGAGCGGGGGGTGGCGGTTCGAGCGGGAACCCTTGAGCCGTGACCTCGCCCCCAAACTTTTTGGGAGGGCGTGGCGTGGGGGCGGTGCCCCCCTGCGTCACAACCGGGAAGGCCCGCACGATTATTCGCGGGGGGGAGTATCTTCCTTTCGGGGAAGATGCTCCCCTGAGAAGGTAAGGCCAGGGGATGGCAAGAAGTAATGCTTCGGCAGTTCCTTGTCATCCCCGTAAGCGCCAGCGTAGGCACCCGCTGTGGTTTTAGTGCGGTAGGTCTTGGACCCCACCGCCGATCCATACGTGGGTCGGTGATGGGGAACAAGGAGTCCCACATAACCCTCGTTTCTACCCGGGAGCGAGTGGTACCATGAGGTTTCCACAGCGCCAAAAAAAAAGGCCGTTCACTATCACTGCCACTCATTGTAGTTAGATAGTAGTTCGATAATCCTTCGTAGCTGTTCGATAATTGTTCGATAGCAGTTCCTAACCCGTTCACTGCTGCTCATTCAGGTTGATAGCCGTTTCTGAGTTAGCGTTAGCGTTAGCCGCGCGTTGAAGTTCGTTTATCACAATCTGTATTGCCCGTACATCCTTCTCGAACGAAGTCAGCTTCTCATCTGATTCTTTCTGTTGATTCATCAATCTTTTAACGCAGGATTCCACATACAGTTTGTTGACGGCATCGGTGTCAGCCTCAGGTTGCGCTACACGACGAATCTTCCGCGACCTTGCGTCATAGTCCGTAACGACGCGACACAGAGCGTTTTCGTGCACATAACTTTTCACAAATCTATCCCAAGAACCGCTTGTGCCGGTTGCATCATTTCTTGGTTCGAATAATCCAAATTTGTTGATAGGCATTTTTTTTCGATACGAGTGACGCTGATCGACTGATTAGATTTGTCGAGACACCATTCAATTTATAATAATGCCTGCTTCGCGAAGTTCCTCGATGATCGACAGGATCTCATTGTCGTGAGCATTGTGGCCAGCTCGGCGCGAAGCGTCCAGCAATCGTACCCGATCCACTAGCTCGTTGGGGTCATCCCAGTGTATGTAATCGATCTTATTGTCGGTTAGTGCCATCGCGTGAGGCATGAATACTCCCTTTCCAGATTTTTTCTTTTCAATCGATATCAATGGTGCGATTATATATTTGTACTTGTATCCCCTGTTGCTTCGTCGTTTATGCGCGTTCGTCGCCAATAATATGTTCTTGTATTTATGCATATCATTCTCCGTGTAAATGTCATCATCGGGAATTCTCTTGAAGATCAACTCGTATAATCCTGGTGTACCAATGTACCTCACTTTGTCTATAATTATAGAGTCATATTTGTCAATGTCGAATCGTTTGTTACCGAGACGCATTTGATCCTTGTCGAAATAGACACCGTACACGTGATCGATTTTCCTTTCTTTCTCGCCACCGAGGAGAGTGCTCATGTACTCTTGTCCCGGTACAGTGGTCCCAAGTGCTTTCGCAACATTTCTTGACCTTCCAGCGTTTGTAATGTGTTTCGAACAAACGATATTTCGAGCGTGCTGCCCGAGGTTTCGAAAACATTTCGTTTGCGAGTGTTTCGGGTATCATAGGTTGTACGATTCTCGTTGTCGCGAACGGTGTGGAGGTTATCATCGGTTCATCCAGTAAAGCATCCGATGTACGCGGTGTCGATGAGCGATTCGGGTTTGACCGTTTCCTCTTTTTCGGTGTCGCATCATCCTTCTTCTCTTCCTCCTCCTCCTCCTCCTCCTCTTCCTCCTTGTATCGCTTGATGGGTAAGATTTTAATCTTTGCGGTACTTTCTGGCTCGTTTTCCATCGCGATCGAGTTATCGACAATCTTTTGTAGCGGCTCAATAATAGGTCTACAATGGGTCTTGACCGCGATATCGTCATCGATCTTACCGGTCTTCAAAGCGCGATGTTTCTTGCGGATTGATTCACTCGTTCTCGCAATCTCCTTCGCTATCTTTTCACGCTCGCGAATATTATCGTTCTCAGCCATGTCGGTAGAGTGTCGAACGCTCATAGTTCACCCCTCTTGACAGAACATCGGCAACGACTAATTGTTTTGCGGTATCGCGAACACGTTAAATCCGTTTCTGTATCGGCCGTTCGTAAGCGAGCTATCCTTGTCTATTACTAGGAATCCATACTTTTGCTGCCAACAAGTACGACATAATTCACTAAAATCCTCGTATGACATGTCGGTATTCACGTGATCGTTGTACACATGTTTCAAGTTGGTACCATCCTGTTTAAACAAGATTAGCAGGTTTGCGTTGTCGCGTATAAGATGTTTCGGTATTCTTGCGTATGTTTGACAGAGATAGAAGCAGTCGACGTTCGAGTGGCGTCCCATTGAAAAGTATTCTCTTATCGTATTTTGTTTGTCGCACGCCACGTCATCGAAAACGAAAATCGAGTTTGGACATGCTTCGCTCGGTGGAATGACGTCACTGTTATTGGAGAATGTAAAATAGCCGATTTCATCGATCGACGTCAACAAATTCTCCAGATACCGATATTTTGGCTGTTGCAGCGACTTTGAGTACACGTACACGTTTTCAAAGCGGACGCCGTGCGGGCTTTCTATCAAACTAACGGACAAGCTTCCGGAACATATAAAAGCGGATTTGGAGGTCCAAACCTATCGCCGCTGTTTCGAACATTACAATCGACCGTGGCAGCGAACACATTGACGGTCCAGCGCCGATGATAAAAGATTGCAGCGAATGTCAACGAAAATAGGTAGAGGCCTATTAAACCAGGCGATAAACGCACTTTCGATCGAATTCCATATCCCCGGCTATCAATTTTGCGGTCCGGGCACGCGACTACAAAAGCGATTAGCCAGAGGCGATCGAGGTATCAACCTATTGGACGCAGCGTGCCGTGAACACGATATAATGTACTCTCGAAGCAACGATCTCATCGAGAGGCACGCGGCAGATAGGATACTCGCCAAGGAAGCGCAAACTCGCATCGTTGCGAGAGATTCGACTCTCGGTGAGAGAGCCGCCGCCACGGCTGTCTGGGCAGCGATGAAAGCCAAGACGAAGTTCGGTATGGGCCTGAAGACGACAAAGACGAAGACGAAGAAAAAGATGGCGAATAAACGATTACTTCCGGTAGCGAAACGTGGGGGTATATTACCGATTCTACCAATGTTGGGCGCGCTCGGATCTCTGGTCGGTGGAGCGGCTGGTGTAGCAAAGATGGTGAACGACGGAAAAGCTGCACAACATCAGTTGCAAGAGATGCTACGTCACAATCGCGCCATGGAAGGTCACGGATTGTATCTCGCTCCGTACAAACACGGACGAGGAGTTTCAACGAGAAAAAGGGGGGAAAAAAAACGTCAAAGAGACGCTAAAAATGCCGCAGGGCGTAACTACCAACATACAATTGCTACAACTGGCAAAACGTATGCACATTCCGTATTTTAGAGGTATTTTCATGCGTGATTCATTACCGATCGGTGGTATATATCGAAGCGAGAGCGGCATCGTAAATTTGGATAACACTAAAGGATCGAGTACTCATTCGTTAGCGTATGCAAAGAGGGAAGATCGCGCTATATATTTTGACAGTTTCGGCAATCTTTGACCGCCGAATGAATTGGTGCGATATTTAAAAGTGACAAAGATACAATACAATTACACACCTGTTCAAACTTACAATCAAAGCATCTGTGGACAATTGTGCTTACAGTTTCTGCGAGCGGTCGATGCACGTGAATTTAAAGACTGACATTGCGCTATTTAACTCAGTATTCGTTTAACAGTTTTGTCAACATGGCTATGACATTCACACTGACCGGGAAGAGTAGTGTTCTCGCGGTAAACTACTTTCCCGCCGTAGATTTGAGCGATGATGAATACGAGCTAGGTCTAGCGGATTTTGAGACTTATCACACGATATCGAACGTGAATTCCTCGAATAATAAATTTTACTTTGGCAAAGATGACGCGGAAATTATGATTCCCGAGGGATCGTACGAGCTGCAAGCGATACATGAGTTTTTGAAACATGCAATTTCACGAAAACGTCCGCGACACGCTGTTCGTGACGATGATAAAAAACACGCTGACACCACGCATATTCGGACGAATGACGACGGTGACTTTAAAGTTGGAGAATATCCGATAGTGCTCCGCGCTAATTACAATACGATGAGGAGCGAGATCAAATGCGCCTACAGAATGAATTTTAGCAAGCCTAACAACATTGGATCGCTGCTGGGATTCTCGAACCGTATACTGCAGCCGCGAAAATGGTACCAGTCGGACATGCCGATTAATATTATCAACGTGAACATTATCCGCGTGGAATGTAATGTGACCGCGGGCGCATACAGCAACGGCAAACTCGTTCATACGATACATGAATTTTCACCAAGGGTACCACCAGGATATAAGAAATCGGAAACACCGGCGCACGTCATTTACCTGCCGATCATCGTGCGGAGCATTACGGATTTAACGTTACGCGTTGTCGACCAGGACAGACGATTGCTTGATTTTCGAGGAGAAGAGATCACCATTAGATTGCACGTACGACGACGACAGCGATAACGTACGTGTGCGGCGCATGAGATGCTCGTGTTGAACGGATCGAAAGACACGAGAGATAACACAATCTTTACGGAGCCAGCGACAACAACAACGTCGACATTCGCTAATATCCAATCATCCGGTTGCACTAAGAAAAAGAAACTGGACGCATCAAACGTTGCGTTTTTACAATCTTTGGGATTCGCGGTGCGAAACATCTGAACAATGACCGACATCCTCAACATCGGAGACGAGCCAATCTTCGACGATCGCATTGTCAAGATCGAGACTCACACGTACAATCCGTTCGTTAACACAACATTCGGACACAGTGATGAGATAAGAATACCCATACAACAACAGGATCTGTATACGTTACCATATGAAAATTTCCTATACATCGAGGGAGAACTAAAGGTAAATAAACCAGCCGAAGGATCTGCTGTGATACTGGGAAATAATTGTGTAGCATTCATGTTCGATGAGATTCGATACGAACTCGATGGCGTGGAGATTGATCGCAACAGAAACGTGGGAATAACAAGTTTGCTCAAAAACTATGTAACGATATCATCCGATAGAAGCGTGATTATGAGAAACGCCGGCTGGACTGATCCGACTACAGCAAACTTCAATTTTTGCGTACCGCTCTACATGTTATTGGGATTTTGCGAGGATTACAGATGAGTGGTGATTAACGCTCGTCATGAGTTAATCTTAATACGATCGCGCAACGACAACAATTGTCTGGTTGGAGATTCGACGCTGGAGCCTGTGATCAACATATTCAAGATACAATGGCGAATGCCACATGTGTTGTTGAGCGAGATTAAGAAGCTGTCGATGCTGCGCGCTCTGGAAAGCGGACATTACCTCAGCATGGGTTTTCGCTCGTGGGATCTGTATGAATATCCGCTATTGCAGCGTACAACCAAGCATTCATGGGCCATTAAGACAGCGACTCAGCTGGATAAGCCACGATATGTTATCTTCGCTCTGCAGACAGGTCGGAAAAACATCATGTCTGAGGATATGAGTCGATTCGACGATTGCAAGATGACCAATGTGAAACTCTATCTGAACTCGGAATGTTATCCGTACGACGATATGAATCTGGATTTCGATAAAAACAGATAGTCGATTCTGTACGATACGTATGCGCGTTTCTGCAAGAACTATTATGGATACGAGTATCTCGAGCCGAGTCTCACCGTCTCAATGTTTCTACGTAACGGTCCGTTCGTGATCATCGATTGTTCTCGACAAAACGAATCGATCAAGAGCGCAACCGTGGATGTGAGATTGGAATTCGAGTATAAGCAGAATGTGCCGATGAATACCACTGCGTACTGTCTCATCATACACGATCGCATGATCCAGTACAACCCGTTGACCAACGTTGTGCGCAAAATCACCTAAACGCACCAACACTTTAGAGAGAGGGGGAAGCATAGCAGAATATAAATCAAAGTGTTATGAGATGGTTGTCATTCTTCTTTTTTAACTGATACATCGAACAGAGAGATCTCGTCATGTCCGTACCAACGTTTGTGGATCTACAGGGGTTTATCCTCAATAAACAATTCATTGTAAAGGAAGCGGCAATCCTGAGAAGAGGATTTATTTTGTCACATTATTTTTTCGCATGTCCTGTACCATGAGATGTTCTCATAAAATCTGAGAGACACCAAGCCTCATGGTTGACTCGAAATCATCATGGATTACAATGGATAGATGGAAACGTTCCATACAGCATGGCTCAGCGTTTGATTACAACAGTTATCGTTGGTGGACCATATGAAGAAGAAGAATCCATTCTCATATATGTAAAAGGACTTGAAAAGCGAGAATGGTTAGCCGATATATTGGATGAAGCGGGAAACGGTTTCATTATTGAGACCTTGGATGCTGATTACGACGATATCGAGTCTCTAAATAATCTAGATGTTAAAAACACTATGCGATGTGGAAAACATGTTAAGAATTGCGTATTACAAAATGTATTCAAAATATTTAACTGGTGGTCGCAACGCCAGAAAGAATTGCATGATTTGGAAAAATAAAATATTTAAACATTAATGTGTTTTATCTCTTATTCCCCTTCCCCAATCCTTTCCTCACGAATCGTTTCTAAGAATTCTTTTTATCCGAGCGCCGTTTCCCCTTCTCCTAAATTTCATAGCGCCAATAGTATTCTAGAATCTCTCACCACATTTACCCCATTACTTTGAAAAATAAACGTCATGTTTATTCTTAATTTTATACGATCAGTGTAGCGTTAACCGTTCATACTGGTGGTTTCACTTTTAAAATCTGGAAATACGCTGAAAGAAGCAGTGGCTCCGGCAGATATGCGAATAATTACATACCGAATTGTAATGAAACTCCATCGTTTGAGAACAAATGCGACAAGTAAGTTTAACTTTTTCTATTTTTCTATTTTTGTCTTTATATTTTTACAAATTGTATTATTTTTCAAACTAATTTCATTTTTACAGCATTTTGTTGGAGCCTCGTGCAGTTCGTATACTAGGTAGACGATATGCATTGACAGCTACGGAATTTAAATTCCTCGAAATTGGTATCAAAGTGGATCCACTGAGTTACGTGGAAATCGCCATAGAAGATCATCGAGGAAAGGAACTGATACTATCTCTCGAAGCGTGGAAAGGACTCTACGAGCAACGTCACAATATTCACAATCTGCTTCGAAACGATTCTAAAGATGCCTACAGTTTTATAAGCGGACCGTTAACAGTGCGAGTTCGTACGATTAACGACGCCAAGTTAATAAGTCTTGAATGTTCAAATGTATGCATGATGATGATCGAATCGACGTTATACCGTATGTTCGATCTCGATCCATGCATTGATGTAACTTTTGACCGATTAGTTAAAATTACCAATACAGTCGATATCAAGTTTACGCAATTTTCAAATATCGCGTCCAATGTAACGAATCCTAAAGAAGTATCAAATGTAATACGCGCGAGCGACGCCTTCAACAAGCATCAGCTCATCGATTGCGAGCTGGCAGCTTTAGTTTTTAGTCCATAATATGTAAGAAAAAAATATTTAAAAGAAGAATAAAGAGTTTTTAAGTCTAAATTATGATGTAATTTCTTTGCATGCATTTCCATTCTCCATCTTTCTCCCACCCGTAAGCAGTCCCAGCTCTCATACGTAGCTCGTTGCAAGGTCCTTGCGGGGGATGACGTCATGCGGTGAAGGGGGAACGTGACGCTAGAGACTGAGAGGCTAGGGATCGCGAGGCTAGGGACCGAGAGGCTAGGGATCGCGAGGCTAGAGACCGAGAGGCTAGGGATCGCGAGGCTAGGGACCGAGAGGCTAGGGACTGCGAGAGAGGTAGCGCTTAGGAGAGAAAGAGAGAGCGCGAGGTGAACGCGAGAGAAAGAGAGGGTGTGAGGCGAACGTGAAGGAGAGAGATGTTGCGGCGAGGTATATGAAAGAGAGATAGCGCGAAGTTAGGGCCTGCGAGAGAGGTAGCGCTTAGGAGAGCGTGAGGCGCAGCGAGGAGAGAGAGAGAGATGACGTGAAGGAGAGCGCGAGGAGAGAGAGAGGCGCACGCGAGAGATGATCCAGCGAAGGAGAGCGCGAGAAGAGAGAGAGAGGCGAACGCAAGAGGCGCACGCGAGAGACAGAGATAGCGAATGAGAGCGTGAGGTGTTCGCGAGAGAGAATTTTTTTTCTATTAATAATAATTTTTATTCATAAAATGTGTGTATGTGTGTGTGTGATTAAAAATATAAAAGCATGTAAAATTTAAAAATAGATATAATATAAAAGATTATAAAAGAATACAATAAAATGTAAATATAAATTAATATAAAAGAAAATTAAGAATATTTTTATCGGCTCTCAATATCAAAGATTTAAGTATGAAATTGAATGGATAAAAGAAAATATAAAATTAAAAAAAAATGCTAGCGGCAACGGCAGCTGTGAGGTGGTCGGACGATGGAGGTGGTTACAGTGACTGCAGCGATGACTGGTGAAGTAGTAGAGTGGAGGCTGCGTCTTATACTGAAAATAGAAACAGTGAATTTTACTTTTGTTTTTTTCAAATTTTTTAATTTATTATAAATATAAAACGGATACTTACAATGATTACAAAGTGGACACATGTTCCGCGTGAATATCAGATGCAGCGGAGCGTGACAATCGCTGCACCACTCTTCTATAATCACTTCATAAGAAGTGGTACAATGCACGCGTATGGCACAAATGTTTACAAATAGTTCACATTTCGTACTACACAAGCAGTGCATAATTTAATATAATCTTCAGATATATAATATGAATATATAGCGCACATCCTCATTACAATATTTATGTTGCTGATTACAGGCACCCCCAATAATTGTTCAATTATATCCAAGTCCCCGCCGTGCTCGCTACTATAATCGGAGTCTGTTGATTCACTCACTATGTCATTTTCTTCTCTATCACTATCTTCTGCAATATCTATAATATCTACATCAACATCACTATCTTCCGCATCTATAAATTCTATGTCATTATCACTATCCACAATCATAATAATATCTTCATCCATTTCTTTTACTCTGATCTGTGCTATACGAATGCTAAAGACTTTTTGACGCGGAGACAGACTCTCTCCATAAGTTTCAACCCCCATTCCTCTCAAAATTATCGCAATTCTTCCTTAAAAATATTAAGGAAGATGTTTCGCTCTCGTTTACGACCGATTTTCTGCGAGGGTACAAAACTGCCGAACGTTGGCGCCGATACGTTGCATTCTTCCTTAAAAAATATTAAGAAAAATGTTTCGCTCTCGTTTTTATGGGAGATTTTCCGCGAGGGTACAAAGCTGCCGAACGTCAACGCTTTTGCACCTAATCACGTTTCAACATGTTCGTCGCAGCGTCGGCCCTAAAATCTTCATTCCTTTCCTAATGATAAAATGTCCATAAAATGAAAAACATAGTTTTAATGAACTCTAGAACGCTCCGTTGACAAGTTCGAGCAGCCGGACATCGGCGCTTCCGTAATAAAATTATATTAACGAGGGTACAAAATTGTCAATCATCGGCGCTTGTTCTATACCTTTTTGGGGAAAATGTTTAAGAACCCTCATAAAAAAGTCGTAAAGATACCATCTACAAATATTGCACTCAGAAAACTCCCCCTCCTTTGTGAAACATCCCCCAACACCCGCGTGACGTCAGCCCCCGCGCCACCGAGATACCCCCGCCCCGCGTGACGTCATACCCCTCGCCCCGGAGAATCCTCCGCGCCCCGCACCCCCCTCAGAGGACCTGAGTTAGAACCGGCATAGTATATCTACTAACTTCACTCCCCTAATTTATTTAACAAAATCACGACAACCTCTCAATTCATGCGCATACCTGGGCCCATAACCTGTTGGGTTTTTTTTATGCAGTGAATATGAGAGAGAGAGGTTGAAAGAAATAAAGGCGGTCGAATATGTACGGAACAGAGTAATTTATTTATGTGTATCGCCTCTCGTGGCTTTGGCAAGACTAACTGAGAATATATTCGAACGTCGATGACGAGGTGTATTCTGTTCGTTGTCAAAAATAATAACATGTGCAGAAGCTGACTTAGCAGGTGACCTCCGGCAATACACGTTCAGAAAGATGCGCGAATTGTATATACATATTATATATAACACGAGAACATATATATTTCAAGATAAATTCGTAACAAAAATAAATAAAATAAGAGCGCATTTCGCGACCACCGGCGAGCGTGAAAGAGAGAGCGCGAGCGAAAGAGCGAGAGTAAGCGAGCGTGTGAGTGAGCGAGAGAGAACGCGCGGAGAATCTCTGGCGCCCGCGATTAACCTGTGTATTTCGCCCGTCGGATCGTGCCAGATCAACCTCTGTGAAGTTAGCCTCACGTTTTCAAAATTTGAAAAAAATGAGCTAGTTCTGATTGCCCCCCAAAGAGTTCTAAAGTTCTCTATCGATTATATAAAGAGTTCCGTTGATTAAAGCCTACGGCACACGGTACGTGTTTTGTTGCTAGTTTTGCTGATAGATTCGCTGCGCGCTATTCTGTGGGCTGCGTTGCGTGCTATTAAGATGGCAGTGTTGTTAGTTTTCATACGATTATTTGCCGTTCAACAGATCCAAGATGTTTTTTTAGTTAAAGCATAACCTTCAAAGTATATATGATTAAAAAATGTGTCACATAACCTGAAAGGACAGGTTGAAGGCACGTTAATAGTCACCATCCGGTGACACGGGAAAAAAAAATGATTAAAAAAGAAAGAGAAGTGAGTTTTAAAGAAAATGTAAGAAAATTAGTAAGTATGTATAGTAAATATAGAAAAACACTAAGTGTATATATAAATCAAAGTATTTTAATTACAGCAATTCTGTTATAAGAAATAGACATCATGTCGGTAATAGGATGGACTAAAGAAGCGGTACAGGTTTCAATTAATGCATACAAAGATGAACCTTGTTTATATGAAACTAGTAATCAAAATTATCACAACAAACATTTAAGAAATGAAGCATTAAAACGAATCAGTGTCATAGTGTCCACAATTAGACCAAATTCGAGTGAAAAAGAATGTAGTGTAAAAATACATAACCTTAGAAACCAATTTAACACTGAAAATGCAAAAGTGAGAAGATCACTTAAGAGTGGAATAGGCATTAGAAATGTGAGTAATAAATAATATGTAAATCATGAAGTTAAACATTATATTGTATATTTTAAATAAATATTTTAATAAATATTTTGATAGGTATATAGACCTAATCTGTGGTATTACGAGTCTCTAAAATTTTTAGAAAAACATGTTATCCCAAGAAAAAGCAAGTCATCGCAGTTGTCAAATGTAAAAATAATTGCAAACACATCTACTTATTCAACACAATCAACACAGGTATGTATTTGAAATATACTGCAACTGAAACAAATCTTATTTATATATATTTTGCATATGAATTATGTACATTTATAAAATATTAATTAGCAAAATAACAAAAAATAAATATATTTCTAGAAACAATTGTGTGTGTGTGTGTGTATCTTTACACAGCATAGAGTTTAAATATATTTTTTACTTTTATTTTTTGCAATATGGTTTTTAATTAAATTATAATCTTGATTAATTATTCAAATCGCTAGTAAATAAATAATACGAGTTTAGAATAATCGACCCAACTAGCTTGAAAATGATTTCTTAATATTCCCAACGTTTCGACCATGTGGTTGTGGTCCTTTTACGAAGGAATATACTGAAATTTTCCATATATATATTTCGACCATGTGGTTGTGGTCCTTTTACGAAGGAATATACTGAAATTTTCCATATGTATATGGAAAATTTCAGTATATTCCTTCGTAAAAGGACCACAACCACATGGTCGAAATATATATATGGAAAATTTCAGTATATTCCTTCGTAAAAGGACCACAACCACATGGTCGAAACGTTGGGAATATTAAGAAATCATTTTCAAGCTAGTTGGGTCGATTATTCTAAACTCGTATTATTTATTTACTAGCGATTTGAATAATTAATCAAGATTTTGACACACTCCTGGACCTAGATATGGAGTATACACATCTATTATATATCGAGCCTTTATATTCACGCCGGCGGAAAAAAGGCGTTATTTACAAATAGTTGTTTATCAAGGCAGAGAAAAATATAGAGCCGAAGGGTCTGAATAGCTCAGATGGTGAGAGCAGTCGCCCGGCAAGCGAAAGGTCTCGGGTTCGATTCCCGATTCAGCGACTTTCGGATCTATATTTTTTCTCGCCTACATTTCTTTAGGGGGGACAGAGGGGATCGTATATATGGAAAATTTCAGTATATTCCTTCGTAAAAGGACAACAACCACATGGTCGAAACGTTGGGAATATTAAGAAATCATTTTCAAGCTAGTTGGGTCGATTATTCTAAACTCGTATTAAATTATAATGATTTACAGGATGAAAGATTAGACGTCGATGAAGTGTTAGATGAAAACGAATATATCAACGTAAATGAGAATGAAGAAATTGAAATAAATGATAGTCAAATATGGATTATCGATGAATCGATGAATGAATTAACTACTGATTCAATTCCCTATGTAACAACACAAGAACTGCATGCAGCAGAAAGAAATCTGCCGTCAACATCTAAAACTTCCACGGAATTACATAATAAAGCAAACAAATTTCAAATTTATTAATATCATCTCCAGTAGTAAGTTTATCGTCATCGGCGTCATCTGGAGTGCACAGTGAAGGAGTACCTACATCCTCTAGTCGCATCCCAAAGAAGCGCAAAACACAAAGTGAAGATGCTTATGTAGATCCAATTCAATCAATTGCACAATCTTTGAAAACACCGTTACCAACACCTACCAATAATGTAGCTGATAATGAAGATGTTGTTAACAATTGCATGAAATTTTTAGGTTCTCTTATAAAAGAATTTAAATGTTCACACTTAAAATTAGAGGTTATGAATTTTGGTACAAACTGTGATAAATATAAAAACAGAAGACTTGAGACAAGCCAAAGAATGAGTGTACAGTTTGAATTTTTTCAGAAAAACAATCTGTACATATTTATTGCTCATATTGCATTGATCTCATAGTTTATATGTACTTTCTTTTTTACTTTATTTTATATAATTCATTGTCTTGCAATCAAATTTTGCACGCACACACTAAACATAATGTTATTTTAAAGTGCATTTAAAAAATTTATTTATAAGATTATAAAGAATTATTTTACAATTCTAAGAGTTTATTTTCGCAAGACAGTTGTTCCTAGTTTAACATATTAATGTTTGCAAAAGGTATGCTACAGATGTTTCTGTAATAATTTTATTTTCAAAAATGTTTATATGTAAAATTAAAAATTTATTTATAAGATTAAAAGTTTATTTGTAAGATTAAAAGTTTATAAGATTATAAAGAATTATTTTACAGTTCTAAGAGTTTATTTTCGCAAGACAATTGTTCCTAGTTTAACGTATAGTATTAATATTTGCAAAAGATATGTTACAGATGTTTCTGTGATAATTTTATTTACAAAAATGTTTATAAGATTATAAAGAATTATTTTTAAGGTATGCTACAGATGTTTCTGTGATAATTTTATTTGTAAAAATAAAGTACATTTATAAAATAAGTACGCCGAACTTGTATTTTTATAGAATATATAGAAATTATAAATTACAATTAACATCGTCCTTAGTAGGAATACAAGGAGAGTTCTAACTCAGGTCCTCCGAGGGGGACGCGGGGCGCTTGAATTTTTATAAACAAAAATGAGCGCCGATGTCCGGCCGCTTTGTGTCAAAAGCGATAACGCGATGAAGGGAGATCACATTTCTGATATGTAATTAAACAATCCGTTAATCATGAAGAGGGGAAGAAATGATTAGACGAAATATAATAAGGACTGCTGCCACTTCAAACCATAGTACGTAATTTGCAAGCGCACAGATACGTCGGTCGAAAAAAGTATAGCGGGTGCAAGTGCTCTATAGAACGTAATTTTAAAAAGTGTGAAAAAATGGAAAAAATCGAGCAGACTGAACGCGACCTGTTGGAGCGGTCCCATCAAGCCGCCACCTTGGGCGAGTATTTTGAATGGGCGCTGCGCTGCGAGGAATTTATCAAACTGCTCGAAGAAAATAGCCGTGTCAAGCGTCCGCGACTCTCGATTGGATATAGAAAATCTTTGGTTGCTAGAATCGCGCGACTCGAGGGTGCAAAAACTCGATTGCAGAGACAGTTTATATCCAGTGGTGGTAATTACAGTGGCGACAATAACGCGGGAAGACTCGTTTGGCGAGAAATCGATACCGCGTTTGAAAATCGTATACTGACCGGTGCGGTGATCAACGCAGACTATATCGAACCGCGACAATTTTTGGAAGATGCTAGTAGTGTAGTACTCGAGCAAGTGCAAGATGTTATAAAAATACACAACTGTAAAAGTAAATACTGTGTTCAACGGTGAGTTTGTGACAGGTGATAAGCGCGCCAACAAAAGTATTAACACGAGAAATTATGAACTTTTTCGCACGTCCGATTTACGCGAGTGGTATGAGCGGCACGTCATCGAAACTACATTGACGTCTCTCGAAGAGTTTCAGGAACGTGATAGCGGATGGGCATTGTCACGAATCCTCGATTTTACGGTCAACGTCAACAAGTGCAATCTTATGCGCGCGGGATGCCATATTAAATTACCGCGAGAAATTATGGCGAAGAGAGCGATAATTAATGTGCAATCTAAAGACAATGCATGTTTCGCGTGGTCAGTGGTGGCCGCTCTGTACCCCACAGAAAGAAATGTGGAACGAGAATTTTCATATCCGCACTATACGACGGTGTTAAATTTACAAAACATTGAGTTTCCGATGACGTTGAATCAAATAAAAAAGTTTGAACATGTAAACGATATCTCAATCAACGTCTATCGAGAGGAAGAAGGAACTATCAGTTCTTCCGATACGACTCGCCGATCAGAAAAAAGAAAAACATGTGAATTTGCTGTACGTGGAGAAGGAGGACGACAACGTTGGACATTTCGCGTATATCAAAAATCTGTCTCGCCTCGTAAGCTCGCAACTGAGCAAACACAATGGTCAAAAATATATCTGTGATCGGTACGTATATTTATTGCAAATTATATATAATTGTAAATAAAATTGTAAATAAAATTGTAAATAAAATTGTAATTTTTTTTCTTTCACAGATGCTTGCATTATTTCGGATCAGAGGACAAGTTGCAGGCACATACGGTAGACTGTGGAGAAATGAACGACTGCGCTATCCGGTTACCAAGCGATAAAGATAAGTGGCTCGGCTTCGACAACTACAACAGAAAAGAGCGGCTTCCATTCATGGTGTATGCCGACTTGGAGTGTGTGCTGAGGAAGACATCGGAACACGTGTCATACTATCAACATCACGAGGTATTTAGCGTTGGGTACTATGTGCAATGCTCGTACGATGAAACATTATCCACATACCGATCTTATCGCGGTGCTGATTGTGTCGCGTGATTCGCCAACAAACTCGAGGAATTAGCGAATCGCATAAAGGGTATTTTATCTGATGATGTCCCCATGATAAATTTAACATCAGACGAGTGGGAAAAATTTCATAGCGCCACGCAATGTCACATTTGTGAAAAACCGTTTGCGCCGGACGATAATCGAGTACGCGTTCATTGTCATCTAACTGGGCGATACAGGGGTCCCGCACACTCAAACTGTAATCTAAATTACAAAGACTCTTATGTCATTCCTGTAGTTTTTCACAATCTATCCGGTTATGACGCACATTTTATCATAAAAGAAATAGCTACCGCATACGAAGAACGTGTAGATGTGCTTCCAATAACAAAAGAAAAATATATTTCATTTACAAAGACTGTCAATAGTACCGACGACGACGACAAAGATCGGAAAGCTTGCATAAAATTACGATTCATCGATTCATACAAATTTCTCAGTGCTAGTCTTGACAAATTAGCATCTTTTCGCGATAAGAATAAGTTAAAAATTTTGCATTTCAATTTTTCCGCATTATCCACTCACAATTTCGAATTATTGACGCGAAAAGGTGTCTTTCCGTATGAGTACATTGACTGCGTGGACAGGCTGCAGGACACGCGTTTACCACCACGCGAATCGTTTTACAGTTCTTTAACCGGTGACATTGTATCCGAGAGCGACTACGCACACGCCGTCAACGTGTGGCAGCAATTCTCCATTCAAACCTTGGGTGAATACAGCGTAGTTCCTTGACCGGTGACACTGTATTCGAGAACGATTACGCGCACGCTGAGAACGTTTGGAATCGATTCTCCCTTCGAACTCTAGGCGAATATAGCGATCTATATTTAAAAACTGATCTCTTGTTATTAGCAGATATTTTTGAAAACTTTCGCGACACTTGCATCGCGAGTTATGGACTCGACCCTGCGTATTATTATACTCTTCCCGGGTATACATGGGACGCCATGTTAAAACATACAAATATTATGTTTCAATTGCTTACCGATATCGACATGGTTATGTTTATCAAACGGGGTATACGCGGCGGTCTAAGTCAATGTTCCAACAGATACGCGCATGCTAATAACAAATACATGCATACGACTCATCGAAAACATCGTCATACCTTATGTATTTCGATGTAAATAATTTGTATGGATGGGCAATGTGTCAATCATTACCTTATGCCGATTTTTGATGGGTCGAAGACGTTTCAAACTTTGACGTTAGCACGATCGCTCCGGATTCGGTCACAGGTTATATTCTTGAGGTCGATCTAGAGTACCCGCAAAGTAAACACAACACACACATTGACCTACCGTGCTGTCCGACGCGCGACAAGCCGCCCGGCAAGCGGGAAGATAAGCTTCTCGCAACACTATATGACAAGAAGCGTTACGTCATACACTACCGCAACCTGCAGCAGTGCACACGTCACGGTCTTCGTATGGTAAAGATACACTGTATACTACAATTTACTCAATCCGCATGGCTCCGCCATTACATCGAACTCAATACAAAATTTAGAACACAAGCGAAAAATGATTCTGAGAAAAATTTATACAAATTGATGAACAACGCGGTTTCAACAATTTCGGCAAAACTATGGAAAACGTTCGAAATCATGTGGATGTAAAATTATTGACAAAGTGGGATGGACCATACGGTGCGGAAGCGATGATCGCGAAACCAAATTTCCATAGCAGGAGCGTCTTTGCGGAAAACCTAATCGCCATCGAATTACGTAAACTAGAAGTAAAATTTAACAAACCAATCTATGTTGGTATGTGTATACTCGATATATCGAAAGTGTTTCTGTATGAATTTCACTACGAGTACATGTCACCGCTCTATCGTGAAAGATGTCGGATAATGTACACCGACACCGACAGTTTAATATATCACATCGAGTGCGACGATGTGTACGAAAACATGAAACGCGATATCGCTAGATTCGATACGAGCGATTATCCAATTGACAACGCGTACGGTATAGCGCATGCAAACAAAAAGGTGCCAGGTTTGATGAAAGACGAGAATAACGGCGCGATAATGACCGAATTCGTCGGACTTAGAGCAAAAATGTACGCGATGAGGGTGGATGGCAAAAAGGACACTAAAAAAGCAAAAAGTGTCAAAAGTAACGTTGTAACGCGTAGTATAACATTCGACGATTATACGCGGTGCCTGAATGACGAGATTGAAATGACACGTCAGCAGTCATGTATTAGATCGAAATTGCATGAAGTGTATACCATCCGCGAGACAAAAATTGCTCTAAGTCCGTACGACGATGAGCGGTATATTATACCTGATTCGACTGACACATTGCCATGGGGACATTACCAGATACCCTTATAAAATATAATAATATAATGTGTGTGTGTGTGTGTAATATATTGTTATGTAACATGTGTGTAATATATTGTAACGATTAAAGGAAAGGATGTATTAATAAAGATTTTGTATTTCATATATTTCATGTATATTTCATATATTTTATATGTTGTACACATTATATTTTTCTTAAAATAAATACAGTCTATATGAATTAAATCACATTGTCCTTATGTATTATGAAGTGACGTTTTTACGCCCGTCACAGGGCCGGCACAGCCCGTAGGGCTCCCGGAGCGTTGGCCGAATCTCTCTCCCCTTTGGGAGGGAGAGGGAGCCTCGTTCCGGGAGCGGGGGGTGGCGGCCCGAGCGGGAGTACTCGAGCTGTGACACCGCCCCCCCGAACTTTTTGGGAGGGCGCGGCGTGGGAGTGGTGCCCCCCTGCGCCGCAACCGGGTTGGTTCCGCACGTTGGCGGGGGAGAGTATCTTCCTCTCGGGGAAGATGCTCTCCCGGGACAGGTAGGGCCAGGTGATGGTGGGAAGTGTTGCAACTGCTAGTTCCCCGCCATCACCGTAAGCGCCAGCGTAGGCACTCGCTGTGGTTTTAGTGCGGTAGCCCTTGGACCCCAACGCCGATCCATGCGTGAATCGGCGATGGGGGACAAGGAGTCCCACATAACCCTCATCCCCTCCCCGGGGGGTGAGTGGTACTATGAGGTTTCCACAGCAATAAAAAAAAAAAAAAAAAAAAAGGGCCGGCACGGCCCGGCCGAGGAAGGGTCAAGAGAGGGCGAATTTTGGTTGGCGAGCGACGAACTTTTCTTCGTCGACTCGTCTTTAGTTATTTAAGTCCCTTAGATTTACCGAGTTGAAGTGAGTGATCGGAGAAGACCCAAATGTATCGAAGGGAGCAGCCATCGTGGGATGGCGGATCTTCAGCGAGAATGGGCGACCTGGGTGGAAGCGGTGCGTTCGGGGACGCCGGATAACGCACGGTCACGTAAGCAAGGGTCCGTTACTGCCGAATACGTTTTCAGCCTCGGATAGCGGAAGGTACTAAGCGGAGGAGAAAATAAAAGGGTACCGACATCTCGAGACAGGGATGACTACTCCAATGGGGCCGCCGGCATCGTCCCGAAGAAATCGGAATCGTCGGAGACTGATCACCTCTCGGCGGGTCCCTCAGCAAGTCGACAAACATCCGAGAAGGAGAGAAGCAGTTATTCGGGACGATGCCGGTACAGCGAGCAGCCATATTATCCGCATCAACATACCGAAACGTACCGAGAGCGGTGTCGAAATAGGATCAAGGATCGGTTATCAGCGGCGCGCGCAGCGCCACAGGAGCCGGCTATCGGCGTACCGCGGGCCCAGAGTCAGACACTGTTCGACGAGACGGCGGCGTGCGAACCACGTGAGACACCGATAAGGACCGCAGTAAATTGTAAGACCACCACTTCGAAATCTCGGTAAGAGCGAACTTGGCGGGGACTCGCGTTTTAATAAAACGGATAAGATTGTTATCGATGTTACTGTTTATTATTTTCGTTACCGAGCACTCGGGAGTGTCCGAAACGCGAGGCCCGTATCGAGATTCGCCATTAACGTAAGAACTGCGCAGCCTCTCTCTCTCCGTGGAGAGCCGTACCGAGTCGACAGTCCAGAATTTTGTATATAAATGTTAGTCTAATTAGTTATCGAGTTTCGTCCTTCTGATTGTCTCGTGTCGAGTATTTGAGTATTGTAATTTGGAGATGTCTTTCTCCCCTCGCCTCCTCGATTGAAATGTAATACGGGATATGTTCCCCTCGGTAGCGATAAATATCGAACCACGATTGTTTTGTAAGACCTCGAGTGTCGAGGATCTACCGAGTCACGAGGCCGTAAATTAGTGATATGAAACATCCATCCATTTTCTGATATGAAATATAGTTATCTAAAATTTTAAGTATTTCGATTTGCTGATTTAATGACTCTCCTTCTCTCCGAAGCTACGAGTACGATTCCCCGCCTTAAGAACCCCGCTCCTCTGCCAATTAGGAAACTGAGTTACCGAGTTTAAGCCGTAACTATTGTAGAACTAATTATCGTGTTATTTTGAGTGGTGCGGCTTGACCGTACCTGGCGCCCAAGCAATCTCGGATTTTTGTGTTTAGAGATACCGAGAAAAGTGACGAAGTTGCGCGGTACTAGGAAGAAAAGTCCGTTGCAAATTTGGCGCCCAACGTGGGGCACGAGGGAAAATTATTTTTAACCTCGGTTAATTTGAGAATTTGCTCAAGCGGCGGAGATAAGGAGAGAGGTCAGGAGAAAGATAGGAGATTTCTTTGTGTTGGCTATCGCAATCACACAGCCGTTCCATATTTCCCGAACATTTTTCGTTTGCTTTGTTGTTTCCTCAAGATTTTTTTTTGTTATCTATGTGTATTTCACGCCTGTATTTATTTAATTGGTATATTTTGAGCTGGGAAAAAGATTTCCTGTGAGACGGTTCTTGCCGAGACGAGTAAACCCCGAATTTGGGGTGCCACCGCGTATACATTGTTTCTCCCTCGAGGCGGAGAACCGCTCGAGTTGCGCGTGCTCGAGCACGCATTCCATTGAAGCTCGCACGCGGCACGGTGAACACCGCGTATCGGTTACATACAATAATATTGTGTATCCTTATACGTTTCCTTTGCGACTCGGTGTGTGATATAGAGTATTCGGGTAAAGCCTTTGCGGTGTCGGAGGTTATATAGTATTAGGAATAAAATTTTTTGACAAGAATATTCGCCTTACGGGGACGTGATAATTAAAGGATTAATTTTCTCTCTCTCTCTCTCTCTCTCTCTCTCTCTCTCTCTCTCTCTCTCTCTCTCTCTCTCTTCATTTCTATTTTCTTTTCGGACTAACCTTACGTCTTTTCGTTCTATATTTTTTTTTCTGTTGTATAAATCCTACCTTTAGTAATAAAATCTTCAGAGTAGCTAGGTGGAATCGAGGGATTCTTCGGGTATTATATATTTTCTTTTTTCCAGATTTTTTTTTTCTTTCGGTGTGTCCCCGCGCGTCTCCGACTTGATCGGATATCTTAGGATGATTAGGCATTATAAATTCTTTTGAGTACTGTATGAAGTGTGAGTTATCGGAAGTCCTCGAGTGAATCACCAAGAATACTCCCGTAAAAATTTGGACGCTCGAAACAGAGGAACTGCCTCCTTATATTTTGAAACTAAACAATCGACATCGCGGTTGCGGAATTTGATGTGTATTGAGTCGCGTTGGGTTGGCGAGGTCGCATAATAGGGAAGTAATATTTATTTGGGAGTCGGAACTCGACAATCTCGCTGGACGGCAAAATATTTAAAGCGTACTGGTCCCGTCTCTTATCGCTCGGTGACGTCCGTGCTGGGTTTAATAACGAGAGATACGCGTTGATTATCGACAATATTTCTTTCTCTCGCGATATTTCGCAATAATGACCACTAAGGAGAGCCTGGGATGGATATGCGTTCTTAAGGTGGACGAGCTGAAGAGGGAACTCGCGGTTAGGAAATTGTCAGTAAAAGGGATTCTCCCCACTCTCCGGAGTAGATTGCTTAGATTCGAGGCCGCGAACCTGGCCGGGAAGGATCTATCTCCGAAATATCCGAAAATTCCTCCGAGGACGAATTAGGAGGAGGGGGCGATCGGAGGGGAGCCTAGGCAGATACCGAGACGACCCCTGACACGGGTGGAGGTCCCGACACCTCCAGAGTTGCGAAGGGCCCTTAACCCACGACTACTTTGCGGTAGGGCAAATGCGGCAATTGACGCGTATAATATTATGAGGAAATGGAACCTCAACTTCTCCGGGGCCCGGGATGGAGAGGCGGAAGCTTTCCTAATTAAAATAGAGCAGGGTCGCCAATTAATTCATTTAGACGATGAGGAAATTTTTAAATGTCTGCCCTTCTTTCTATCGGGCACCGCGGCTCACTGGTTCCGATTGAACCAACATCTTTGGCATACTTGGGGAGCCTTTGAGGCCGTATGGCGTTCACGTTTCGGTTGTCCAAATTTTCAGTTCATGTTGAGGGATGAAATAATGCGCCGGAAACAAGGGGAAGATGAGCCGGTGGTAGATTATATAACCTGTATGCAGGCTTTATTCGAACGCCTAGATCCCACCTGGCATCTAGGCGAGCAACTGAATTACGCCCACCGAAATATGTTACCGAGATTGCGCGTCGCGGTACGCCGTACCGAGATTTACGACTTTCGCTCGTTGGAAACGTTGGCTTCTCAGGTAGAAGAATGCTACGACCTCGACAAGCTACCGGTCGCAACGCGTTCTATTTTCCCGGAACTTGCCTATCGCGCAGCACCACGATCCTCGAAAAATCCTAAGACGATTACCACGGCAGGAATATCCGTGCCGAAACAACAAGGAAAGAGAGGCGGGGTTACCGAAACGGGAGGGAAACCCTCCGCTAACGTGAGCATAGCAGACGCCAAGTTCGAGCCTAAACCCTCAACTTCCGCCGCGAATAATACCCGGTTGGCAGACATGAAGTGCTGGAACTGTGAGGGGAAGGGACACCGATCGCGAGAATGTAGGCAAGCGCGAAATCTCCACTGTTATCGGTGTGGGAAGAAACAGCACACGCTGCGTACCTGTCCTAACTGCTCGGGAAACGGGAGCGGGAGTCGGTAGGTCGGGTCCTAACGGCTCCGGTGGAGAAGACCCGCGAAATTGTAAATTCGGCAGATATCCAGTCGTACGTTACGTTAGATGATACCGAGTTTCCGCCATTGCAGTATTTTAATATTCACATACGGGGAAAACCGTTGACCGCCCTGGTAGACTCCGGTTCCAGTAGAACGCTCGTCGGGAGTGAAGGAATTCAATTGATCAGGTCTCTCAAGATACCCGTATCGCGATACCGAGACGGAAAAATAAGGACAGCCAACGGCCAAATAGCACGAATCGGCGAAATTTGCGAGGTGCTCCTCCAGTTAGGCGACGTCGAGCATAATCTTGTGGTAGGGTTACTACCAGACCTAGCAGTTTCCTGTATTGTCGGGATGGATTTTTTGTGCAAGTTCGGCATAGGGTTAGATTTAGCAAAATCCGAGTGGTTCTTTTCACGACAGCCTACCGTCCGCTACCGGTTCGATTCTACCGAAGGGACCAATTATACGTGCAGCGGACTACCCGAACTCACCATCACCCAACGAGGAAAGTTAGACGAATTTTTAAAAGAGACCGTTCCGATACCGAGCGAAAATCCGGGAGTAACGTCACTTACAGATCATCGTATCGACACCGGATCTAATAGGCCGGTCAAACAACATTGCTATGTAGTTTCTCCGCGAATACAGGAAGTCATACGCGAAGAGGTAGATAAGATGTTACGCGCGGGTATAATTGAGCCTTCGTTCAGTGAATGGTCGAACCCAGTGGTGATGGTGAAGAAATCTAACGGGAAGTACCGATTCTGTCTAGATTTTAGAAGGGTAAACGAGATTTCGAAAAAAGACGCATACCCTCTGCCTAACATGAATAGCATTTTGAATAAACTTCGAGCGGCACATTATATTTCGACCCTCGATCTCAGTCAGGCCTACTTTCAGATCCCTTTAGCGAGAGGAAGTCGGGAAATCACCGCGTTCAGCGTACCGGGTAAAGGGCTGTATCAATTCAGACGGATGCCGTATGGGCTCACCGGAGCTCCGGCCACGTTTCAGAGATTGTTGGATAAATTAATCGGACCGGAGATGGAACCATTCGCGTTCGCATATTTGGATGATATAGTTATCGCGACCCCTACTTTTGAGGAGCATTTAGTTTGGCTGAAGCGAGTCTTAGCAATAATAACTGCTGCGGGTTTGACGATCAATCCGGAGAAGTGTGAGTTCTGCAAATCCCAAGTAAAGTACCTTGGCTTTATCGTTCAGAAGAAAAGACTCACAGTCGATCCGGAAAAGATGCAACCCGTTGTAGAGTTTCCGATACCGAGAAACCTCCGACAACTAAGACGTTTCCTAGGAATGGTCTCTTGGTACCGTAGATTCATACCCCAGTTAGCCACGATTACGGAACCGTTGACCTGTCTACTTAAGAAAAATAAGCGATGGGAGTGGGGGATAGAGCAGTCTAACGCGGTGCAATCCATTAAAGAACACCTCACAACGGCCCCGGTTTTAGCATGCCCAGATTTCGAAAAACCTTTTGTGTTACAAACGGACGCCAGCTCAGTAGGAGTAGGAGCTGTGTTGACACAATCTTTTGGGGAGAGGGAGAGAGTGATCGCTTTCGCGAGTCGAGCCCTCGCGGACCCTGAGAAAAAGTACTCCGTTACCGAGCAGGAGTGTCTAGCCGTTGTGTGGTCCATTAAGAAATTTAGACCGTATCTAGAGGGCTACCGGTTTACAGTCATAACCGACCACAGTAGCCTGAGATGGCTCCATAATTTTAAAAACCCCACGGGCAGGCTAGCGAGATGGGCCCTCGAGTTGCTAGAATACGACTACGAGATCGTACATAGGAAAGGTGCACTACACCATGTGCCTGACGCCTTATCGCGAAGCCACGAGGGGGAAGTTGGTGTTACTTTGATCGCGCCGGTCGAAATAGTCGATATCCCGGATACCGAGAGTACGGATAAATGGTACAAGCGGCGGTACGTACAGGTAGTAGAAGAACCGGAGCGCTACAATCAGTGGAGGGTCTTAGACGAGCGATTGTATTTCCTAAGATCGAAACCGGTTATTTCGGAGATCGTGGAGGATTTGGATAGGTGGAAGCTAGTATTACCGTTGAGGGGGGAAGCGTTACACGAAGCGCACGATGTTCCCCAATCAGGACACCTCGGTATCGATAAAACGTATCAGCGTCTGGCAGTAGCATACTATTGGCCACAAATGTTTAGAGACGTAGTCAAATACGTAAAGAGATGCCATGCGTGTCAAAGGACTAAGATCGAGCAAGCCAACCCTGCGGGACTTATGGGTAGACGGATCCCGGAAGCGCCGTGGACGATAGTCGCGGCGGATATTATGGGGCCGTTACCCCGGAGTAAATCGGGATGTCAGTATCTCTTGGTGATTCAAGATCTATTCACCAAATGGATAGAGTGTAAGACGCTTAGATCGGCGAACGGACCAAAAATTAGGGAGGATCTCGAAGATCTAGTAATTTCGTGATGGGGGACTCCAAAATTTCTATTAACTGATAACGGTACCGAGTTTGTGAATCGCGTAATAAAAGATTTCGCCGATGAACATAAGATAACTCACACGACAGTTCCCCCGTACCACCCTCAAGCGAATCCCGTAGAGAGGAATCCCGTGAATCGGATTTTAAAAACTATGATCATCGCGTTTATACATAAAGACCATAGGGAGTGGGATAAACATATTACCGATTTTAGATTTGCCTATAACACAGCCGTGCATTCCTCGATAGGAACATCGCCGGCCTTTTTGAATCTGGGGCGGGAATTAGTACCGAGGGAAAGGTTGCGAGATCGAGGTAACGATATGACTCAAGTCGAAGCAGCAGACCCCGCGGCTTGGTCAGATAGAATGAACCGCCTCAAGACGATGCAGGAATGGGTTACCGAGAATTTAGAGGGGGCACACCAAAGGCAAGCGTCGTATTACAATCGGCGGCGCCGGCCCCGCGTTTTCCGTACGGGACAGCTCGTACTGAAAAAACAGCACGTTCTGTCTTCCGCCGCGCATCACTTCGCGGCGAAATTGGCACCTAAATTCGAGGGTCCCTTCCGAATCGGCAAGAAACTATCCTCCGTGGTCTACGAGCTGACTCGTCTAGACGGGTCGGCCGTAGGCAAAATACATATACAAGACTTCAAACCGTATCACATTCCTGATCCCGATTAGCTACTTTTCGATATGGGCGACCCCGCAAGGACGGAATGGGCCCGCTTCCTCCGACGATATGAACACCTCGTGCGGTACATCGAGGGGAGCTGCCCCGAATTTTGGACGGATGCAGCAGACGCCCAGGAGACCATCCGAAGTATGGTGGTGACGACCCGTGGAACGGTCGTCAGGGAGTTCCCCTCCGTCAGAGAAACGGTGACGCAAACCGTCATCTCCGGAGAAATCCGAGAGCGTCCCCCGATGCACCATGTCGGACAGCAGGTCCGCTTAACGTCTGGGGGCACCGAAAGGGTTGCCCAGACCGACCATCCGCTACCGAGGGAACGGGCCACGCAAACGGGCACCCCGATACCGAGAGAAAGGGCGCGAACCACCACGACGCCAGTTACCGAGGCGCTACCCCTCGGTTGCTGGAAATGTGGGGGCCGCCACCGATATGCCGCCTGCCTTCGTCCCCGTAGAACGGACTTCTGTTACGGGTGCGGGCGCGCCGGAGTCACGGTACGCACTTGCTCCCGATGCGGACCGTCCTACGAGACGGACGCACCCTCGCAGGACGAGAGAGGCCCGCGACGGACACCTACCCAAGAGCGGAATGGCCGCCGACGGGACACACGCCCCACACCCTACCCCTCCTGGCTCTAAACCGAGCGGCACATCACAGGAGAATTTTTTTTGTTTTCTTTTGCTTTGTTTTTCTTTTTTTATTTTATTATTTTTTTTTGTTTCGTGCCCCCCCCCCTCTAGTCTAAGCCCCTTTGTTTTTTTTCTCTCCCTCCTCTCGGCTGGGATAATAGAGGCTCAAAGTACCAGGGAATCTATAGTTTTTTTTTTTTTTTTTCTAAAATAAGTTTTCTATAGTTTTTTTTGTTTTTTAGTTTGTACGACATATGCGAAGACGAAATAAAAATGTGTTCTTCAGTTGTTGTGTTTAACCCTCCACCTTCTGAATCGTCTAAATGAGAATGGCCGTGATCTCGGGTCCCTGTGTAGTAAATATTGGGACTTAGACGGTACCGGAGACGCCCGGAGAGTATTGGCGAGAGCGCTTAGTTCTGGTGACGTTTTAGGAGTCCTGGTGAAATTGGTGTTTTGGCTTCGGATTGGAGACCGCCACGGTCCTCCCCGGGAAGGGGGGAGTTGTGACGTGACGTTTTTACGCCCGTCACAGGGCACGGCCCGGCCGAGGAAGGGTCGAGAGAGGGCGAATTTTGGCCGGCGAGCGACGAACTTTTCTTCGTCGACTCGTCTTTAGTTATTTAAGTACCTTAGATTTACCGAGTTAAAGTGAGTGGTCGGAGAAGACCCAAATGTACCGAAGGGAGCATCGTGGGATGGCGGATCTGCAGCGAGAATGGGCGACCCGGGTGGAAGCGGTGCGTTCGGGGACGCCGGATAACGCACGGTCACGTAAGGTCTTTATTGTAAAATAAATGAAATAAATAAGCAAGGGCCCGTTACTGCCGAATACGTTTTACAGCCTCGGATAGCGGAAGGAACTAAGCGGAGGAGAAAATAAAAGAGTACCGACATCTCGAGACAGGGATGACTACTCCAATGGGGCCGCCGGCATCGTCCCGAAGAAATCGGAACCGTCGGAGACTGATCACCTCTCGGCGGGTCCCTCAGCAAGTCGACAAACATCCGAGAAGGAGAGAAGCAGTTATTCGGGACGATGCCGGTACAGCGAGCAGCCATATTATCCGCATCAACATACCGAAACGTACCGAGAGCGGTGTCGAAATAGGATCAAGGATCGGTTATCAGCGGCGCGCGCAGCGCCACAGGAGCCGGCTATCGGCGTACCGCGGGCCCAGAGTCAGACACTGTTCGACGAGACGGCGGCGTGCGAACCACGTGAGACACCGATAAGGACCGCAGTAAATTGTAAGACCACCACTTCGAAATCTCGGTAAGAGCGAACTTGGCGGGGACTCGCGTTTTAATAAAACGGATAAGATTGTTATCGATGTTACTGTTTATTATTTTCGTTACCGAGCACTCGGGAGTGTCCGAAACGCGAGGCCCGTATCGAGATTCGCCATTAACGTAAGAACTGCGCAGCCTCTCTCTCTCCGTGGAGAGCCGTACCGAGTCGACAGTCCAGAATTTTGTATATAAATGTTAGTCTAATTAGTTATCGAGTTTCGTCCTTCTGATTGTCTCGTGTCGAGTATTTGAGTATTGTAATTTGGAGATGTCTTTCTCCCCTCGCCTCCTCGATTGAAATGTAATACGGGATATGTTCCCCTCGGTAGCGATAAATATCGAACCACGATTGTTTTGTAAGACCTCGAGTGTCGAGGATCTACCGAGTCACGAGGCCGTAAATTAGTGATATGAAACATCCATCCATTTTCTGATATGAAATATAGTTATCTAAAATTTTAAGTATTTCGATTTGCTGATTTAATGACTCTCCTTCTCTCCGAAGCTACGAGTACGATTCCCCGCCTTAAGAACCCCGCTCCTCTGCCAATTAGGAAACTGAGTTACCGAGTTTAAGCCGTAACTATTGTAGAACTAATTATCGTGTTATTTTGAGTGGTGCGGCCTGACCGTACCTGGCGCCCAAGCAATCTCGGATTTTTGTGTTTAGAGATACCGAGAAAAGTGACGAAGTTGCGCGGCACTAGGAAGAAAAGTCCGTTGCAGTATCCAAGAATTGTGTGAATTGCCAAATCCCAGCCATTTCACGTAAACCTCGTCACCCCTCCTGCGCAGTACTTTCTCCACAAGATACACGTCCGGATAATTCGCGCGATGCAACTCATACTCGTAAAACGCTCCAGCGACAGATGTTTTGCGTTAGTCCTCGAATAGATAGCTTACGGGATTAGTACGCTGCACTTTAACAATCTTAAAAATCTCCGTCGTCCAATTTGGCGTGTAACCCTTCTCGAAAAGTTTCTTGTACTTGCTAACGCGTACCGAGTCACCTACTTTGAATTTCGCCGGAGCGGCAATCTTTATGTTACTATATACCGTTTTTAAAAGTTTATCAGCGATCGCGGGAGTGACGTCGGCGGGTCGCATGCCGATTGTTCGGTGCTTGCGCGCGTTCTAATCCGATACGAGTCGCGGCAACGCGTCGATCCACTTGTAAGTTCCATTCAGCGTAAACATCTTCCACATGCATTCTTCAGCGTACGATTGAATCGCTCGACGACCGATGCCTTCATTACCGAATATGTAGAATAATGATTGATGTCATGTTTCCGTTTAAGCCGTTGCACGTCAGCGTTGTAAAATTCCTTCTCCATATCAGTTTGCATGTTTTTCGGGCATCTCTTGCTATCTCGAATTATTTCGGCGATAGCGTCAGCCGTCTCGCTTCCGCCTTTACTCTTGAATGATACTGCCCACGCGTACTTGCTCAACACATCGATGACGGTGAGAATGTAGTGATAACCTTTGTTGAAACGAGAGTACGGACGCATCTCGACGATGTCGGCTTGCCACAGATCATCATATCCTCGCACTATGACATGTCTTCGGGGAAAATTTTTTCTTGCCGGCGCGTGCAGTTCGTTCACCAACTGCCGTCTCTCGAAACTATGTTGTTTCATCGCTGCGTCAGTTTTTCCCGAACGTCGTTTGCTGCTGTTTGTTTTATCACTCATTTCCGTTACTGAGCCGTTCGGAGCCGTTCTTGACCCGTTCCTGAGCCGTTCGTAGCCGTTCTTGACCCGTTCTTGCGTTGTTTACTTCCGTTCTTGACCCATTCGAAAATCGTTCTTCATTCGTGCACTGCCTTGTTCACAGTCGTTTCTAACCCGTTCGTAGCCGTTCCTGACCCGTTCACAACCGTTTCTGACCCGTTCACAGCCGTTCCTGAGTTGTTTGTAGCCTCGCATGTAGCCTTTAAAGACTTGTTCGTAGCCTCGTTCGCAGGCCTGCTTGAGTTGTTCGTACCCTCGTTCGCAGCAGTTGCTAGGCCGTTCACTACCACTGCCATTCATTGTAGTTAGATAGCAGTTCGATAATCCTTCGTAGCTGTTCGATAACTGTTCGTAGCCGTTCAATAACCCTTCGTAGATGTTTGATAACCGTTCGATAGCCGCTCCTAACCCGTTCACTGCTGCTCATTCAGGTTGATAGTCGTTTTTGAGTTAGCATTAGCCGCCCATTGAAGTTCGTTTATAGCAGTCTGTACTGCTCGCACGTCCTTCTCGAACGAAGTCAGCTTCTCATCTGATTCTTTCTGTTGATTCATCAATCTTTTAACGCAGGATTCCACATACAGTTTGTTGACAGCATCAGTGTCAGCTTCAGGTTGCGCTACACGACGAATCTTGCGCGATCTTGCATCATAGTCTGTAGCGACACGACACAGAGCGTTTCCGCGAACGTAACTTCTCACCAATCTATCCCAATGATCGCTTGTGCCAGTTGCATCATTTCTCCGTTCGAATAATCCAAATTTGTTGATAGGCATTTTTCGATGCGCATGACGCCGATCGACTGATTAGTTTTGCCGAGACACCGTTTAATTTATAATAATGCCAACTTTGCGAAATTCCTCAATGATCGACAGGATCTCGTTGTCGTGAGCGTTGTGGCCAGCTAGGCGCGAAGCATCGAGCAATCGTACCCGATCCACTAGCTCATTGAGGTCGTCCCAGTGCACGTAATCGATTTTATTGTCGGTTAGCGTCATCGCTTGAGGCATGAATATACCCTTTCCAGATTTTTTCTTTTCAATTGACATCAAAGGTGCGATTATTTGTTTGTATTTGTATCCCCTGTTGCTCCGTAATTGACCTTGCGCATCATATTTGCGTCTATGCGCGTTCGTCGCCAATAATATGCTCTTGTATTTTTGCATATCGTCTTCCGTGTAAATAACGTCATCGGAAATCCTCTTGAAGACTAGCTCGTATAATCCAGGTAATTATAGACAAAGTAAAGTACCAATGTACTTTACTTTGTCTATAATTATAGAAACATATTTATCCATGTCAAATCGTTTGTTACCGAGAAACATTCCATCCTTGTCGAAATAGACACCATATACGTGATCGATCTCGTTTTTTTTGTCGCCACCGAGGAGAGCGCCCATGTATTTTTGTCCCAGTGGTCCGAAGTGCTCTCGCAACATTTCTTGACCTTCCAACGTTTGTAACGTGTTTCGAATGGATGTTTCAAGTGAATTGCTTGTGGTTTCGAAAACATTTTTGTTTGCGAGTGATTCAGGTATTGTAAATGGTATGATTCTCGCTGTCGCGGACTGTGTAGAGGTGGACGGTGTAGAGATTATCGGTGGTTCATCCAATAAAAATCCATCCGATGTACGTGGTGTCGATGAGCGATTTGTGTTTGGTCGTTTTCTCTTTTTCGGTGTCACATCTTCTTCCTCCTCCTCGTACCGCTTAACAGCGGGTAACGTTTTAATTTTCACGTCAGCTTTACTCTCAGGTTCGTTTTTTACTGCGATCAAGCTCGCGTTGTCGACAATCTTTTGTAGTGGTTCGATAATAGGTTTAAAGTGAGTCTTGACTGCGATATCGTCATCGATCTTACCAGTCTTTAAAGCACGATGTTTCTTACGGATCGATTCGCTCGTTTTCACAATTTCCTTCGCAATCTTTTCACGCTCGCGAATGTTATCAGCCAGTGCTCGCGTTTCACTCTTCTCGACAGAATATCGGCAGCGACTAATCGTTTTGCGGTATCGCAAACTCGTTAAATCCTTTTCTGTATCGCCCGTTTGTAAGCAAGCTGTCCTTGTCTATCACTAGGAATCCATACTTTTGTTGCCAACAAATACGACATAATTTACTGAAATCTTCGTACGACATGTCGGTATTCACATGATCGTTGCACACAATCTTTTGTAGTGATTCAAGTTGGTACCGTCCTGTTTAAACAAGATCAGTAAGTTTGCGTTGTCGCGTATAAGATGTTTTAGAATTCTCGCGTACGTCTGACAGAGATAGAAGCAATCAATGTTCGAGTGGCGTCCCATTGAAAAGTACTCTCTTATCGTATCTTGCTTGTCACATGCCACGTCATCAAAGATGAAAATCGAGTTTGGACATGCCTCGCTCGGTGGAATGACGTCACTGTTATTGGAGAATATAAAGTAGCCGATTTCTTCGATCGACGTCAACAAATTCTCTACATACCGATATTTCGGCTGTTGCAGTGACTTTGAGTACACGTACACGTTTTCGAAGCAAACACCGTGCGGGCTTTCTATCAAACTAATCAAGACGTTAGTTTTACCGCAATTCGAGGGGCCGCATACGATCGCGCGTATAGTAGTCGGCAACATCGTACCATGTCTGCGCATCTCTGCGTTGTCTCCCACCGAGCGTAATCCGTCGTCGCAATTCGTCACGCGTATCGTCAAAGGTTGCACGAATCTCATTTTCCCACTCCCCGATTGAATCGAACGCTTGCCTATTTATAGCTGCGCGGAACCACGAATCGCTCAGTAACGAAAAAATGTTTGTTCTGCTAACATGTGCTTCCGATATTCACGGTTTAAGCGCCGAACAGCTGCAATTTGTGCCAAAAGCAGTTTTACTGCAATATGAAAATCACATCCACTACGTGTGGGACAAGCTTCCGGAACACATAAAGGCGGATCCAGAGATTCAGGCCTGTCGCCGCTGTTTCGAACATTACAATCGACCGTGGCAGCGAACGCACATCGACGGTCCAGCGCCGATGATAAAGGATTGCAGCGAATGTCAGCGAAAAAAATAGGTAGAGGACTATTAAATCACGCAATAAACGCACTTCCAATCGAATTCCATATCCCCGGCTATCAGTTTTGTGGTCCGAGCACGCAGCTACAAAAGCGATTAGCCAGAGGCGATCGAGATATCAACTCATTGGACACGGCGTGCCGTGAACACGATATTGCGTACTCTCGGAGCAACGATCTCACCGAGAGACACGTGGCGGATAAGGTACTCGCCGACAAAGCGCGAACTCGCATCATTGCGAGAGATTCGACTCTTGGTGAAAGAGCCGCCGCCACAGCTGTCTGAGCAGCGATGAAAACCAAGACGAAGCTCGATATGGGCCTGAAGACGACGACGAAGACGAAGACGAAGAAAAAGACGACGGATACTTCCGATACTATCGAAACGCGGTGGCATATTGCCAATTCTACTAATGTTGGGTGCGCTTGGATCCATGATTGGTGGAGCGGCTGGTGTAGCAAAGATTGTGAACGACGGAAAAGCCTCGTAACGTCAGTTGCATGAAATGTTACGTCACATGGTCATTCGCGCCATGGAAGGTCACGGACTGTATCTCGCTCCATACAAACGTGGACGAGGAGTTTCAAGGAGGCAAAAAAAAAAAACGTTAAAGAGACGCTAAAAATGGCAAAGGGCGAAACTACTATTATACAATTGCTGCAACTGGCGAAACATATGCGCATTCCATACTTTAGAGGTGTTTTTATGCGTGATTCGCTACCGATCGGTGGTATATATCAAAACGAGAGCAGCATCATAAATTTGGATAACGCTAAAGGATCAGGTACTCATTGGGTAGCGTACGTAAAGAAGGGGAATCGCGCTATATATTTCGACAGTTTTTGCATCTTCGATCACCGAATGAATTGGTGCAATATTTCGGGCGAAACGTGACAAAGATACAGTACAATCACACACCTGTTCAAACTTATGAGCACAGCATCTGCGGACAGTTGTGTTTGCAGTTTCTCCGAACGGTCGATACACATGAATTTAAAGACGGACATTGCATTATTTAACTCAGTATTCGTTAAACAGTTTTGTCGATATGTCTATGACATTCACGCTGAGTGGAAAGAGTAGCGTCCTCGCGGCAAACTACTTTCCCGCCATAGATTTGAGCGACGATGAATACGAACTCGGTCTAGCGGATTTTGAGACTTATCACACGATATCGAACGTGAATTCCTCGAATAATAAATTTTACTTTGGCAAAGATGACGCGGTAATTACGATTCCCGAGGGATCGTACGAGCTGCAAGCGATACATGAGTTTTTGAAACATGCAATTTCACGAAAACGTCCGCGACACGCTGTTCGTGATGACGATAAAAAACACATTGACAATGGTGACTTTGAAGATGGAGAATACCCGATAGTGCTCCGCGCTAATTACAATACGATGAGGAGCGAGATCAAATGCGTCTACAGAATGAATTTTAACAAGCCTAACAACATTGGATCGCTGCTGGGATTCTTGAACCGTATACTGCAGCCGCGAAAATGGTATGAGTCGGACATGCCGATTAACATTATCAACATGAACATTATCCGCGTAGAATGTAACGTGACCGCGGGCACGTACAGCAACGGCAAACTCGTTCATACGATACATGAATTTTCACCGAGGGTACCACCAGGATATAAGATATCAGAAACACCGGCGCACATCATTTACTTGCCGATCATCGCGCGGAGCATTACGGATTTAACGTTACGCGTTGTCGACCAGGACAGACGATTGCTCGATTTTCGAGGAGAAGAGATCACCATTTATTTATTTATTTATTTATTTATTTATTTATTTACGGGATAGCAATCCCTCTTGTATCAATTACAGAAAAATAATAACATTAGTAGACGACATGTGATATTAAACAATGAAACAGAAATAACAAATATAAAATAAGTACATTTTATTACTGATAGTAGACGCTTTTATAAAAATTCTTAATTGGAAAGTATCCCGATCCATTTAGACCGACCATTAGATTGCACGTACGACGACGACAGTGATAACGTACGTGTGCGGCGTATGAGATGCTCGTGTTGAACGGATCGAAAGACATGAGAAATAACACAATCTTTACGGAGCCAGTGACAACAACAACGTCGACATTCGCTAATATCCAATCATCCGGTTGCGCCAAGAAAAAGAAACTGAACGCATCAAACGTTGCGTTTTTATAATCTTTGGGATTCGCGGTGCGAAATATCTGAACAATGACCGACATCCTCAAGATCGGGGAAGAGCCAATCTTCGACGATCGTCAAAATCGAGACTCACACGTACAACCCGTTCGCCAACACCACGTTCGAACACAGTGATGAGATAAGAATACCCATACAACAACAGGATCTGTATATGTTGCCGTTTGATAGTTTTCTATACATCGAAGGAGAATTAAAGATAAATAGACCAGCCGAAGGATCTAATGTGATACTGGGAAATAATTGCGTCGCATTCATGTTTGATGAGATTCGATATGAACTCGATGGCGTAGAGATTGATCGCAACAGAAACGTGGGAATAATAAGTATGCTCAAAAACTGTGACGATATCATCCGATAGAAGCGTGATTATGAGAAACGTCAGCTGGAGTGATCCGACTACTGTGAATGGAAACTTCAATTTTTGCGTGCCGCTCTACATGTTATTGGGATTTTGCGAGGATTACAGATGAGTGGTGATTAACGCTCGTCATGAGTTGATCTTAATACGATCGCGCAACGACAACAATTGTCTGGTTGGAGATTCGACGCTGGAGCCTGTGATCAACATATTCAAGATACAATGGCGAATGGCACATGTGTTGTTGAGCGAGATTAAGAAGCTGTCTATGCTGCGCGCTCTGGAAACCGGACGCTACCTCAGCATGGGTTTTCGCTCGTGGGATCTGTACGAGTTTCCGCTATTGCAGCGTACAACCAAGCATTCGTGGGCCATTAAAACCGCGACTCAGCTGAAGAAACCACGATACGTTATCTTTGCTCTGCAGACAGGCCGGAAGAATGTCATGTCTGCGGATATGAGTCGATTCGACGATTGCAAATTGACCAACGTGAAACTCTATCTGAACTCGGAATGTTATCCGTACGACGACATGAATTTGGACTTCGATAAAAACAGATGGTCGATTCTGTACGATACGTATGCGTGTTTCTGCAAAAACTATTACGGATACGAGTGTCTCGAGCCGAGTCTCACCGTCTCAATGTTTCTACGTAACGGCCCATTCGTAATCATCGAATGTTCTCGACAAAACGAATCGATCAAGAGCGCAACCGTGGATGTGAGATTGGAATTTGATGGTAAGGAAAACGTGCCGATGAATACCTCTGCGTACTGTCTCATCATACATGATCGCATGATCCAGTACAACCCGTTGACCAACGTTGTGCGCAAAATCACCTAAATGCACCAACAATTTAGAGAGGGGGAAGCATAGCAGAAATATAAATCAAAGTGTTATGAGATGGTTGTCATTCTTCTTTTTTAACTGATACATCGAAGTGAGAGAGATTTCGTCATGTCCGTACCAACGTTTGTTGATCTACAGGGATTTATCCTCAATAAACGATTCATTGTAAAGGAAGCGGCAATCCTGAGAAGAGGATTTATTTTATCACATTATTTTTTCGCATGTCCTGTACCATGGAGTGTGCTCATAAAATCGGAGACACCAAGCCTCATGGTTGACTCAAATTCATCATGGATTACAATGGAAAGATAGAAACATTCCATATAGCATGGCTCAGCGTTTGATTACAACAGCTATCGTTGGTGGACCACTTGAAGAAGAAGAAGAAAAATCCATTCTCATATATGTAAAAGGACTTGAAAAGCGAGAATGGTTAGCCGATATATTGGATGATGCGGGAAACGGTTTCATTATTGAGACCTTGGATGCTGATTACGACGATATCGAGTCTCTAAATAATCTAGATGTTAAAAACGCTATGCGATGTGGAAAACATGTTAAGAATTGCGCATTACAAAATGTATTCAAAATATTTAATTGGTGGTCGCAACGCCAGGAAGAATTGCAAGATTTGAAAAAATAAAATATTTAAACATTAATGTGTTTTATCTCTTATTCCCCTTCCCCAATCTTTTCCTCACGAATCGTTTCTAAGAATTCTTTTTATCCGAGCGCCGGTTCCCCTTCTCCTAAATTTCATAGCGCATTAATCTCCCACCACATTTACCCCACTACTTGTAAAAAATAAGCGTTATGTACAGCACTCGATTACTTTCTTTATACGATCAGTGTCGCGTTAACCGTTCGTACCGGTGGTTTCACTTTAATAACGTAGAAAAAAAATGTACTCCACCGAAAGAAGCAGCGGCTCCGGCAGACATGTGAATAATTACATACCGAATTGTGATGAAACTTCATCGTTTGAGAACAAATGCGACAAGTAAGTTTAACTTTTTCTATTTTTATGTCTTTATATTTTTACAGATTATATTATTTTTAAACTAATTTTATTTACAGCATTTTGTTGGAGCGTCGTGCGGTTCGTATACTATGCAAACGATATGCATTGACAGCTACCGAATTCAAATTCCTCGAAATTGGTATCAAAGTGGATCCACCGAGTTACGTGGAAATCGCCATAGGAGATCATCGAGGAAAAGAACTGATACTATCTCTCGAAGCGTGGAAGGGACTCTACGAGCAACGTCACAATATTCAAAATTTCCTTCGGAACGACTCTAAAGGTACATTTTCATGCTGACGCTCGACGCTGGATTCGAGCGTCAAATCTAGCCATGTGATAGATTTTTGAATTCCCGCGTCGAGTGATAAAAGCTAAACAGTGTTTAGCTTTAACGCTCGACGCTCATTTCAGTCAATCCAGTGGTTAGGCTATATTTCGCGTCCCTCTGAATTTTTAAATATATTATTGTTAAAAATTTACCACAAAATTATATCGATTCCGGTATTATTTTGAATATGTATTATAGTAGAGAGCAAGATGGATTCCCAACAGGTAAATATCAATTAAAATTATATTGGTATCAATGTAACCTCCAAATATATTTTTTATTACAGAAAAAAATAGAATAATTGATGATACATTTTTTTTACATATTTAGCAAATTCGTATTGTGTATACTTTTGTGGTTTGTGCGAGGAAATTTGCGAGAAGATTCAAGGTCATTCCTGTCTAGAGGTTTACAACAAGTTTTACATTGACGAGAATCACTACTTTTACCCCATGCTAGGTATGTAATGTATAATGAAAGTAATTTTTTATTACAGAATATTATATTGTTTGTTTCATACTATCAAAGATGCGCTAATTGAAAAACAAGTCGATAAAATAATACAATGAAATACGGATACACGTTAGACTCCGCAAACGCTCAAACAAGCATGGACGCTGGCTATTTGACGCTATTGCCTCCTCCACAGATAGAGCGTCAAATGTAGTCACGTGACCAGATTTGACGCTCGAATCCAGCGTCGAGCGTCAGCATGAAAATGTACCTTAAAGATGTCCACAGTTTTATAAGCGTTGGACCACTAACAGTGAGATTTCATACGATTAACGACGCCAAGCTAATAAGTCTTGAATCTTCAAATGTACGCATGATGATGATCGAATCGACGTTACACCGTATGTTCGATCTCGATCCATGCATCGATGTAACTTTTGATCGATTGGTTAAAATTATCGGGACAGTCGATATCAAGTTTACACAATTTTCAAATATCGCGTCCACTGTAACGGATAATAAAAAAGTATCAAATGTAATACGCGCTAGCGACGCCTTCAATAAACATCAACTAGTCGATTGTGAGCTGGCAGCTTTAGTTTTTAGTTCATAATATGTAAGAAAAAAATATGTAAAAGAAGAATAAAAGAGTTTTTAAATCTAAATCATGATATAATTTCTTTGCACGCATTTCCCATCCGTACTCTTTCCCACCCGTAAACAGTTCCCTAGCTCTTATACGTATAGCTCCCAATAGTTGCGTGGTCTAAGCGCTCTCGCGATCCTTAAAATTTTATATACTCATATATTCATTTATATATTCATTTATATTCACATTTATACATTCATTTATATACTCATATATCCATTTTATATTATAATTTTATATCCATTTTATATTCACATTTATATACATTTATATTCTTTTTAAATTCACACACACACACACACATAAATACACATTTATAGTAATGAAAAATTAATGTCAATATTAAAGAAAATGTTTTTAAAATTTCTCTTCTTTTCCTTTGCAAACCTCTCTCGTAATCTCTAGCCTCGCGCTATCTCTCTCTTTCATGTTTCTCGCCGTGACACCTCTCTTGCGGTCCCTAGCCTCTCGGTCTCTAGCGTCACGTTCCCCCTTCCCCGCATGACGTCATCCCCCTCACCATCGAGATCCCCCCGCCCCGCGTGACGTCATCCCCCTCGCCATCGAGATCCCCCGCCCCGCGCCCTCCTCGGAGGACCTGAGTTAGAACTCTCCTTGTATTCCTACTGTCCTTCTTGTACATATTTTTCTTGCCATGGTATAACTCCTACCGTATTAAAGTATTGATAAAATTGATCTCTAATAGCGTTAGCTGTAATAGAACAATGATTTCCTCTTTGTCGTGATATGCCATTTAAATTTGATAAGTAACAATGTAGGCTCCCTGCATTGATAAATTACAAATTCAAAAGGAGGCTATATGGAGCCACGCGTAGGGTGTAGGTACGCAAATATTAAAAACAAACTTGTTGGAATAACAAATTTATTGAATCTAAACGTTTCGGTCCTTTCTTTGGACCTTCTTCAGTAAATTTAATACAATAAATAATAATGGGGAATCTACATACTACCGCACGTAGCGCAAAAGCCGTGAGCCCCCCCTATCGATATCCCATTAGATAGACAAAGTGACATAATATGTCAGGTACTCAAAAGTGGACTCTAATGACGGGTATAGTGAGGAATTTCCGAAAGGGGGCTCACTCTTATTCACACACTCATCCATCGCACGTTCACACGACCGTACGCGGACGCGCCCGACGCACGAGTCTCGTGCGATGGATGAGTGTGTGAATAAGAGTGAGCCCCCTTTCGGAAATTCCTCACTATACCCGTCATTAGAGTCCACTTTTGAGTACCTGACATATTATGTCACTTTGTCTATCTAATGGGATATCGATAGGGGGGGCTCACGGCTTTTGCGCTACGTGCAATAGTATGTAGATTCCCCATTATTATTTATTGTATTAAATTTACTGAAGAAGGTCCAAAGAAAGGACCGAAACGTTTAGATTCAATAAATTTGTTATTCCAACAAGTTTGTTTTTAATATTTGCGTACCTACACCCTACGCGTGGCTCCATATAGCCTCCTTTTGAATTTGTCATTTAAATTTGATTGCATTATATCAGTTTCATTAATTAATTTCGATGGAATATACCATGATACTTTTTTTTTAGAAGATAATTATGGAGAACACAGCATGCGTAAGTGATTAATTCCACTTTTTCAACTGAAAGAGGGATAACATTCATAAGAATGCGAAATCTGTTTGTCATAATGCCAAAAGCATTTTCCACAATTCTGCGTGCTCTGCTTAATCTATAATTATAAATTTTCTTTTCAAAAGTAAGACCACGACCAGGATATGGTTTCATTATATTTATTTTTAAAGGGAAAGCATCATCTGCTATAATTACATATGGTAGATTATTATCATATCCTGGTAAGGGAGATAGTAATGGTAAATTTAATGTTTCAGAATATAATTGTATACTCAAAGGACTGTCACGAAATATGGAAGCATCATGCATGCGACCATTTTTTCCAATATCTACAAATAAAAATTTATATTCTGCGTCCACAAGACCAAGAAGGACGATACTATTTCTTCCTTTATAATTTCTATATATAGATCCTTCTTTTCTGAGTGGTCGGAAGTTAATATGTTTGCCATCCAACGCACCTACGCAATGAGGAAACTGTCACCATGTATTGAACTTATCTGCCACAATCTGCCACTCCATTGCAATTGATGGACAAACGATAACTTTGTTTTCAAGAACTGTTATGATGGCTTTTAATGTCTCAGGTATTAGTTGAGACAGAGTATTAGGAGCAATCCGTGTAGAATATGATAAATCCTGGAATGTATTCCCAGTAGCAAGAAATCGTAGTTTAGCACTTAATCTATCTCGAGGAGAAATAGCTTTTCTCATTACAGTGTTTTGCTTTTTAATATAGGGTTTAATGAGTTCTAATAACTCATCAAACACATTTTGCTCCATACGTACGTAATTTGTAAAACATCTTGGATCTTCAACACTAAAATATATAATACAGACAATATAAAATTAAAATTATATGCAAGATGTAATTACACAAACAGAAATAGATGAATAAATAAAAATAATATTGGATGATTGCAGAAGTTCGTGCCCGATTTGAAGTTACCACCATCTATGCAAATCGGGCACGAACTTTTGCAATCATCCAATATATGAACATAATCATTATATATATAATATATATATTGTATATATTATATATAATAAAAACCTCAATTCTTTAAATAGCATTGTTAAAGTATTTGTTCCTGCCTGCCTACGTTGCAACCACTTTCTAGCCCAAATTCTTTTACTTTTTTGCATTTCTTCTTTTCTCTATCTATTGTTAACAAAAGAGCTGCTGCAGCTAATCTTCTTCTTCTTGTAACTTCTATCACTATAACAAATATAAAAATAAACTTTATAATTACTTAATTAATAATTATTAATTAATTAAATAATTAATAATTAATCAATAATTATTTAATAATTAATTAATTAATTAAATTACTATTCAAAATATTTTATATATATATATTATTTCAAATAATTAATTAATTAATTATACAATTTATTTTTATATTTGTTATATATGTATATATTGTAAATTTTTATTTGTATATATATATATACTATATAAAATTAATTAATTAATTAATTAAATTATTATTCAAAATATTATAAAAAAAAATAATGATAATATTGTGTGTGTGTATATATATATGTATAATATATATATAATAATAATAATATATGTATATGTATAACGACTTACCGTCGTGCATTGCTAATTGACATGCCATGATATTATTTCACAAATCACGCAGCAAAAATAGCACCGGTTCTATCTTAAAAAGTAGCATGCTAACACGCATGACAGCACGCAGCGTACAAAATTTCTAGCTTCATAGCTAGCATGTTAGCTAGCATGTTAGCTCGCATGGTCGCTCGCATGCGATTTAACACGAAAAAACGTATCGTGTGCCGTAGGCTTTAAAGCAGTGAAAACACTGGGGGGGCCAACTTCACGTTTGTGTAACTTCAAAGTGCTATAACTTTTTTATCTTCAACTTAAGCGCTTTCATTCATAAGGATAATTGCTAGAACTCTTCGGGGGGCTACCAGAACTATCAAGAGAACTGCCAATTTCCAAAAAAAAATTTTTATTTTCGAAAATTCTCGATTCCGCGACTTTGATCGAGAACTTTTTTGTTTCGCATCGTAGCGCTTCGAATGCTAATAGTTTTCTTCAGAACTCTTCGGGGGGCTACCAGAACTATCAACAGAACTGCGGATTTTCGAAAAAAATTTTTACCCCTAGGGGACTGAAAATTTTCGAATCTGCACGACTTTGATCGACGAGAACTTTCTTATTTCGCATCGTAGTGCTTCGAGTGCTAATAATTTTCGTCAGAACTCTTCGGGGGCTGCGGGCGTCCGCAGAATTTTTTGCAGGGAAAGAAAATTTTCGAATCCGCGACTTCAACCGGCCCCAACTTTTTTATCTCGTATCGTAGCGCTTCGAGTGCTAATAGTTTTCGTCAGAACTCTTCGGGGGCTGCGGGCGTACGCAGAATTTTTTGCAGGGAGAGGGCATATCACTTCCAGATTAATTGAAAAAAAAAAATGCTTTAATATTTTTACATCTTCTAGTATTAAAGCTTTCTCACCGCGACAAGGTAGATGTAAATCGAGAAAGGTTTTTTTTTAAAGTTATTTTTATAATTTTTTTGTATTTTATTTTTTAATTTTTTTTTTTTTTTTTTTCAGGGGGTTGCATGTGTCTGTTTGCCTCCCCTTGCGGAGGCCTATGGGGGCTGCCAGAACTCTCGACAAAACGGCCGGTTACCGATCATATTTTCACCTCTATCGGATTTTGAAAAATTTTTGTCTTGTAACTTTGACTGGCCAGAACTTTTGCATCGTACTGTTTTATTTCGTTTCGAGTGTTAATAATTATTGATAGAACTCTGGAGGGGGGGCTATCAAAACATTCAACAAAAAACCAAAATTTTATAAAGATTTTTATTTTATAAAACTAAAAAAATGTTACGCATCAAAACTTTAATGGGTTGTAACTTTTCTACTTTTGATTTATGATTCTTAAGGACAATCGATAGAACTCTTGCGGTGGTTAGCAGAACTTTAAACGAAACGCCATTTTTATCTTCTAAAACAAACAAATTTTTACTTGTTCTAGAACTTAAGTAATTTAAGAGTATTTACATCGTTTTTACGTAAGTATGCTATCTGCGTATGCTTTTCTATTTATTATTTTTTAATTATTTTAATTATTTTTTGTTAAGAATTTTTTTAAAAAACAAAAGATTAGTATAAAAGTATTATATATGTATATAATATAAATAGCAAATTATATAGTATGTTAGTAGTAACGATAATATAATAAGTAGTAATATTAGTATTAATAATGTTGTTAGTGATAGTACACGTTAATATATATATATATATATTAGTATTATATAATATATGATATTTTTAATTTTTAATTCTTTCTTACTTTTTCTTTTTTTTAATCAAAAAACGAGAGATTAGTATAATAATATTATATGTGTATATAATATAAATAGCAAATATATAATGTGTTAGTAGCAACAGTAATGCAATTAGTAGTAACATTAGTATTGACATTAATATTGTTAGTAATGATAATAATACGTGTTAATATATACCTACAGTATTAATATATGATTTTATATTGTAGCTCCCCCCTCACTCATTCGCTCTCGCGAATGTGTGTGTGTGTGGGGGGGGCGCACGCGCGCAAATTAATGTTTAATATAAATCATTACATGAGGATATATTTTTTCAATTGCTGTTACTGTAATTCGTTTAGATGCCATATTGTCATATTTATACCAAGTGAGGCCTGTATATGTAAAAGCAATATAATGTCCGTCATTATTCCCACTACCAAATTTATATGAAACAATACCTGCCAGACTATAATTTTCATTTTCTATTAAGATATTTTTCGCAGCATTATCTAGAATATAATTTACTTCCACGTTTATTGTTTTTAAATATTTAAAATCAGTTACGATGGATGTATCAAAAATTAAATGCGGTCCATAAGATAGTACACAACTAGTATCTTTTTTACACGTTTTACATACCATTGTATTTTTCATATTATTCATCCCATCTATAGCTTCCTGAATAGAGCCTAGATCATTTTTTAAAATGACATCAACATTGATGTTACAAATTGCAGATGTTCTTGCATAATTATGGCCACAATTCAGGCAATTGTATGTCGTCGTGTAACTTGGTACGTCATGAAAAAGAAATTCTGCAAGATGCGCAGCATTACAATTTGCATTTAAAGAAGAAATGCCACGACCGCTCAACTTCCAAAGCTTTTTCTTAAAAATAGGGATATTGCATAAAATTGTTGCCCTTGTGGAGTAATCATTTGAAATAATTTTGCCACGCTTAATGATATTTATTACTAGTTGAAAAAAAAGATTGTTGAACACCAACTCGCTAACGTTTTCTTTATGATTATTTTGCATGCCAGTGCCACTTGCGATGACTTGGAAGATTGATCTAACGCGCAAGTTTTCTTCACAACAATGTGTTCCTTATTAATTATAGTCGCGTTACATAAACTTCTATTTCTCATAATTGGTATACTTATCGCTTTTTCCGAGTCGATGAAATCCCAATCTGGGCACGGCGTCAAATAATTTTTTTGGGTTTCCTTAGAAACACGTTGCGTATTATCTAATTTTATTTTGGACCGCCAGTTTTCGATTTCATTTAATGATTCAGAATAATCATCTATCATACTCGGCATGGAAAAGTCGATTTTATTTATATTATTAATACTTTCCATGCTTACAGTTTCTTCTGTTATTTTGGAAACTGTTTTTTATTAAATGCACCACATGCTAATTTGAGTCTACCGTCTAAATATTCAATGTGATAAAAAATGAATTTGTCAATTCTCATCGGTAGTATATTATTGAAAACACGAGTTTTTAATTCTGCAAATTCAGCCTCTACAAATGATGACGTGGCAATTTCCCTGCTGTTTTGGAAATATGAACGCATAATGCCTGTCCATAATGGCACATATGACATGAGACTCTTTATTTTTTTAGCAGCCTCGATATTGTAAAAACCATTCACCACGTTACCATTGCCTGATATACGTGCAATTTCTAATGCCTCGTGGAACACTTTTTCAGCCCAACTAGTCCAATCAATTTCTTCGTGCAATATATCAATTTCTTTATCGCAGTCGTACATATCTTTTACTGGCTGTTCCTCAATAGTTACACCTTTAATTATATTGTATATATCTCGGAGATGAATTTCTGATTGCAATAATACATTGTTTTCATTTAACCCTATTTCTTCACTAAGAGCCACTATTAATACCGACTTAATAAAATTTTGTAATTGTATAAAATTTTCCATCTAGTACGCTTTTGCTAAGGACTTTAGGAAAAATTGTCTGATTTTAACTGGCTTGCCTCGGAGACAATCCCATTTAGCGATCATTGATATAAAATGACTAACGTCTAACCTGATATACCATGAGGGAATAGTATTATTTTGATTATTAATAATATTATAACAAATTTGTAAATAGTGGTTCAGATGAGAACAGCCAGCAAATATACGTGCAACTGCGATTAAAATTGCTTTTCCAAAATCGAAAACAACCATTCGAGGTAATGGAGCACCGTCCCTAATTATTTCGGAAAAGAAATAACTTATCATAGACGCATCTTGCTTTGTAGATACCATTTGGAATACTAGGAAGTTACCAACGTCCGACACGCATAAAACTTGATATAAAAATATGTGTGGTGATTTTTCTCCAATTGGCAGATTAATTTTTTCCCCAATACTTCCAGTGGCATCTATTGCTAAGAAGCAATCTATATCCTGCTTGTGGGATTTTTTGTAGATTAAACGTTGTTCTTCGGTCCAGTACATACAATAAAAAGGGTCAATTCCCACATTACGGATGGTTCGAGGAAACTTGGTATATTTAGCTAATTGTATATTTTTTATCGGATCAGTATCCTTCAATTCCAAACGTTTATCTAGTTCCGTTTGTTTGGCTTTGCGTAATACTGTCCCATCATATAATATCGGTGGAGTGCTATCTTCAAATGCCATGAGTCTGTTGGCTTCTTTATTACGCCATACACTTCCTCGCACTTCCCTTACCATCTAAAAGTTTGTTCGCAATTTTTTCACGCAATGGACCGCGTAATTGTTGTTTCTTTTTGTGTGTGAAATCTGAAGAAAAGCCAGTGAGCGCACATCGAAATACAACGTCGCTTCCTTTTTTAGGTTTACTATGCAAGAGACCGACCAGTGCATTACATTTCTTACATTTACCTGTAAATTGCGCATAACATTTCGCATCAGTATTTGTAAATATTTTTGCACGTTTGAAACTAATTATACACGGTAATCTTATTTGCTGCTATATTTTTTCAGCAAATACATCTGTCCATTTTCCAGGTTGCAATGTCACATAATTCCGGCCGTGACGTCCGTATGTTTGACGTACTGGTTTCATCGATAACCATTTTTCTTCAGATATTAATAATTTAAAGTTTTTCAGTTTTATTTTTTATGTGGATGAATTATTATGATCCGTTATATTTAATGAACTATTTTTAGAGTCATTTACATCTTTAGTATTTATCTGAAACGCTTATAACACGGCGCTATACATACCACTTCTATCATTTTTTAAAATGGTATAAATACGTTTTGCAGTAATACATACTTTCTTAGCTGCAAATGTCTCAGATATTATTGTAAACTAGGGGAAAAGCCTATCTACGCCAGGCGTTAAGGTGGCTACTGAAGGTGGTTACTGAATATTTTTTCATGGGATATTAAGGAGTCCCTAGCTGCGCCCCTGAGTTTTCTGATTTTTTCCTTTGGTTTTTTTTTCATTGCTTTTACTCTAGCCCCTGGCAGAACACCAAATTTCATTTTCCTACGTAGGTCATGTAAAGTTTCATGTAAACCCCTTTTTTTTGTTGCGCTGTGGAAACCGTCATGGTACCCTCATCCCCCGGGTAGAAGATGAGGGTTATGTGGGACTCCTTGCTCCCCTTGACCGGTCCACGAATGGATCGATCAGGGGGCCCAAGACCTACCTCACTAAAACCACAGCGGGTGCCTTCGCTGGCTCTTATGGGGGTGGCAAGGAACTGCCGAAGCATTACTTCTTGCTACCCCCTGGCCCTACCTGTCTCAGGAGAGCATCTTCCCCGAGAGGAAGATACTCTCCCCCGCGCATCGTGCGGTTCAATCCCAGGGGGGCACCGCCCCCACCCCGCGCCCTCCCAAAAAGTTTGGGGGGCGGGGTCACGGCTCGAGTGTTCCCGCTCGAGCAGCCACCCCCCGCTCTCAGAACGAGGCTCCCTCCCTCTCCCAAGAGGGACGGGGGATTCGGCCAGCGCTCCGAGAGCCCTACTCCTGGGAACTCCCCCTCGGAAGGGGGGAGAACCCCCGCAGGCAGTGGTGCCCTTCCATCGGCGCCCTAGGCACCGGTGAGAGGGCCACCCCTGCCGCGTCCCTTCCTGGGGGGATCACGTGCAATGGGGCCCGGTGATGACTGGGCCCCTGTGATCCCCCCCGTGCCCCCAGGCCGTGGTTCCCTCCCTTAACGGGATTCGACCGTCGGCCCGGGGGCATCGCCGAGACCCTCCCCGGGGGGAGGACCTCGGCAGGGGCGGGAGCGGATGCCGCCCGACTCCCGGCCGCAAGGCTTTCGCCGTGCGGCCGCCAGCCGGGCGACACCCGTCCCCGCCCTCCTCCTCGAACAACTACACCTCTCCCCTTATAAGGAAAGGGGGGCCTCTCTCATTGCTGGGCGGGGGGGCACAGCGTCCCCCGCCCAACTAATCGCCCTAATGGGCCTCCATTGTTTCATCTTTGGGCGAGGGGGGCACAGCATCCGTCCCGTTTAGTGCGCCCCGTCAGGGGGGCGTCTCCTTGACCGGCGACGAGGGGGCCCGCCGCCGCCCCCTCCACCTCGGGCACCGCCCCTCCCCCGCGCCCTTTCGGCCCTTCCTTGCCGGGGCACCCAGGTGGGGTCGTCCCTTTCTTCACGGGCTTCGGGGGTAAGCGTTTGCTTATCCCGTCTCCCCCGTCTCTCCCGTTCCCTCTCTGCCTCCTCCTTCTGCGTCATAACCTTGAAGCAGAAGGAGGAGACCGCCTTCCATTTTTCCTCGTTTTCGAGCATCTGCTCAACGATGCTGGGCAGATGCAAGTCGTTACCTATAATATTTACCAGGACTCCGCGCTCCTCTGCCCAGGCGGAGCAGAACTCTAGAGTATGTTGCGCGGAGTCCCGGTCCTCCTCACAGTGATGGCAGTGCGTCGTACGCTCCTTCCCTATTTTACACAGGTATTCACCGAAGCAACCGTGCCCGGTGAACACCTGTGTAACATGATATGACGTCCCGCCGTTAGTCCTCTCCATCCATTCTTCCAGTTTAGGTCTCACGGCCCCGACGACTCTGTGCCCCGAGTTGGTATGGGGGGGCAGTTGACAGGTACTCATGAAATTTCCCTGTCATCTATCGTCGGGCTTGGATCCTCAGGATGCCCTTAACCCTGGCTGTTACCCGCACTCCCAACCCACGGAGCTCGTGCTGCCGCCGGTATACTTCGACATACGAATCAGCAACGAGCTCCATGGGTGGCATGCCCGCCAGTGTTATGGCCGCCGCATGCGACACCGTCCTATATCCGCGGACGACGCGAATGGCCACCCTTCGCTGGACACGCCATAGCGTGTCCTTAATATGCTTGGTGGCCATCGCGGCGCCCGCCCAGACTGGCACTCCATAGAGCGCCACCGAGTTGACGGTGTTCGCATATAGGCGACGCACCCGGTCATCCGGCCCTCCCAAATTTGGGAGCAGACGGCTCAGTGCCGTCGCTACCCTATCAACCTTCAACGCCAGATGACCAAAGTGATCCCTGAATTTCCAAGTTCCGTCCAGCAAGAGTCCCAAATACTTAATATTGGGACCGAGGTGGACGGGGACGCCATCCACTAGGACATGGGTCATCGGGGGTCTTCCACATTTCCCGTTGTGAAAGTAGGCCGCCTCGGTCTTCCGAGGGGCCACTCCCAGACCCATGTCCTTTATAGAGCGCACGACGCGCGCCACTGCCATCTCTGCTAATCTTCTCGCTTCCCCCCAGTCCTTTTCCCCGGTCAGTAATAGCGTGTCGTCTGCGTAACAGACGACTTTACAGCCGGAGGGGAGGGCAGACCTTAAAACGCGGTCGTACGCGAGGTCCCACAGCAGGGGGCCCAAAACTGACCCCTGCGGGACTCCGCAGTACACCTCCCTCAGGCGTTGGGTACTGCTTTTGTCGCGGTACCCCAGGCCCCTTCTCTGAAAGTAGGACCCAATAACCCCCACGAGATAATCAGGGACGCGATGAAACTCCATCGCGTCCATGACCTTACCCCAGGGGAGGGTGTTGAAGGCATTCACTATGTCTAGTGATACAGCCACCAACACCCCCCCTCTTCAGTAACGGACTCCGCGAAGGACCGAACCCTGAGAATTGCATCTGTGGTCGATCGTCCCTCGCGGAACCCGAACTGGTCCTCGTTGGGCCCCACTTCCTTAAGATGCTGGACGAGACGGTTTGCCACCACTCTCTCTAACATCTTTCCCGCCTCGTCCAACAAACATATCGGCCTGTACGCCGAGAGAGTTCCCGCCTGCCCTCCTTCGGGATGAGGACCAAATTGGCCTTCTCCTAGACTGGGGGGAAGTACCCTTCTCGTAGACAACTTGTAAACAGTTGCCTTATGAACCCGGATAGGATGTCCAAAGCTATCACCCAGACCCTGCCGGGAATACCGTCCGGGCCGGGGGCCTTATTACTTCTGGCCCTCAGCCTCTTGATGATCCCGGCTATCTCATCCCCGGTAACCTCCAGGTCCTCTTGCCACTCGATGGGCCCCTTGAATATTGGAATTCTTCAGGGGCCCTCGGGAATAATGTGGACACTATGTCCTCGAGAATCCAGGGATTCCGTCACTGAGGACGCCCAATACCTCAGTTTGTTCATTACTAATTTGTATGGGCGCCCCCATGGGTCCGAGTTAAGGGAGAGCAGCTGCTCATCCCAAGCTCCAGACTTGGCCCGCCGTATCGCCGAGCTGAGCTGGTACTTCACCTGCCTGTACCGCTCTAGCTCTTCGGCGACTCTCTCGGCGTTGCCGCGCCTCCTACTTCTAGTGTAGCGGCGTCTGGCCTGGACCGCCGTGCGGCGTAGTTTCGCAATTTCGGCAGTCCACCAGTACGCCGCCCTGCGCGGCACGGACTTGGCTCGGGGCATGGCGAAGTTACACGCCTCCTCTATGACTTTCCCGAGCCAGTCCACCTGGCCTTCCACATCCTCTGGCACCTCTGCGCCAGGCCAGGTCGCCGAGAGAACGGCGGCCCTTAGTCTATCCGGGTCCAACTTACGTAGGGCCCATCGCTGTGGTCGCGACTGTGCTTCTCCTTGGGGGCGACCAATCACCCTCTAGCGGGCGACGTTGACCCTCATCCTGATATATAAATGATCAGAGAGGGTCTCTTGATCTGTCACTCGCCAATCGCTAATGGGATTGGCCGCAGTTGGGGAAGCCCATGTCAAATCTATGACGGACTCCCCCTGCGGCCTGACGAGGGTGCTGGGAACACAGGCCGAGTGCCGCCGCCCAGTCCTCCAGGACTCTGCCCCTCCTATCAGTGCAGCGGGAGCCCCAACGCGTGGATTTCGCGTTGAAGTCTCCCGCCACAACCACCGGGCGGGGCAGCCTGCCTCTGACAAAGGCCGCTACCCCGTCCAGCGACTGCTCGTATTATGCAGAGTCCGTATTTGGGGACAAATAGCACGCCACGACCTCGATGGGTCCCCACTCTACCGAGACGTAAACGGCCCCCTCCCCAGTTTTAGTGCAGGGAGGGGAGCCGTTCACGTCCCTCCACGTGACCGCCACCGAGCCGTTACCATTGGCCGCCCAGCATGGGTGACTGTCCGGCACTCGGTAAGGCTCGGAGGCGATCCCTAATCCACAATTCCACTCCAGGAGGGTCTGCATAAACAAGTCTTGCGCCCTCCTGGAGTGATTCAGGTTTGCCTGGAGGAGGCTGACGTTCATAGTGAAATTAGAACAGCCTCCTCCATGGCAACTTCCATAAGTGGCTCCGGCACCGCGGGAGTCACTGTGTCTGCTGCTGCTGCTGCCACTTCCTTCTTTTCTTTGGGTGTCTCCAGCACCGCGGGAGACACCCTGTTCATGTAAACCCCTACGGCAGAATTAGAGGCCCCTGGCTGCGCCCCTGAATAAAAATTTTGGGTTTTCCGATTTTTCCGTTTTGTTTTACGTTAGCCTCTGTCAGTACCAAATTTTTTGTCTCCTAGGCCAGATTGAAGTTATATCCCATGTTAATCTTATGGCGCAATAAGGCCCCTGGACCGAAATTTAAGATTTCAAAAATTTTCCCATTACCTGAAGGTGGACCTCTATCACCATGCGAAATTTGGTGTTTCTAGCATGTCGAAAAGTACCCGATCAATTCAATGACAGACAGAATAGGGATTTTTTATATATAAATATTTGATGGCTTGGCGGAAATACTTTTCCGTCGTCATCTACAGTTCTATAATACTTATTTGTCAAAATGTCAAATAATTTTCCTTTGTCGTACATTTTGATACTAGTATTTCAAAATATAAAGAAAAAACACACTTTTATACATTATATTAATATTAATTGCAATATTAATTTTATTTTCTCTTAATATGTTATTTTTAAAAGAAACATACGCGCCAGATTACTCGACTAAAAATACAGTTGACTTCCTTTTTCTCCTTTTTCGCGATAGAAATCTATCTCTATTCTCTGTGTCGTGTTTGAGCAAGAAAACAGACACGGATGCGTGTGGCATGTACTCCGTCCAGCGAGCGAAATCCAGTCTAGAGCTTGCCGTGTTTACGACACAATTATATCGGGTCTGCTCGTAGCCGGGGAAAGTGGGGAGAGCGTAGTGCGCTACTTGTCAGTACGGCTCTCCCGGCTCTTCCCGGCTCTCACTCAATTAATCTGGAAGTGATGCAAAAGTTCTGGCCAGTCAAAGTTACAAGACAAAAATTTTTCAAAATCCGATAGAGGTGAAAATATGATCGGTAACCGGCCGTTTTGTCGAGAGTTCTGACAGCCCCCATAGGCCTCCGCAAGGGGAGGCAAACAGACACATGCAACACTCTGAAAAGAAAAAAAAATAAAATTAAAAAATAAAATACAAAAAAATTATAAAAATAACTTAAAAAAAAAAAAACCTTTCTCGATTTACATCTACCTTGTCGCGGTGAGAAAGCTTTAATACTAAAAGATGTAAAAATATTAAAGCATACATTTTTTTTTCAATTAATCTGGAAGTGATATGCCCTCTCCCTGCAAAAAATTCTGCGGACGCCCGCAGCCCCCGAAGAGTTCTGACGAAAACTATTAGCACTCGAAGCGCTACGATGCGAGATAAAAAAGTTGGGGCCGGTTGAAGTCGCGGATTCGAAAATTTTCAAAGTCCCCTAGGGGTAAACATTTTTTTCGAAAATCGGCAGTTCTATTGACAGTTCTGACAGCCCCCCGAAGAGTTCTGAAAAAAACTATTAGCATTCGAAGCGCTACGATGCGAAATAAGAAAGTTCTCGTCGATCAAAGTCGCGCGGATTCGAAAATTATCAGTCCCCTAGGGTTAAAAATTTTTTTCGAAAATCCGCAGTTCTATTGATAGTTCTGGTAGCCCCCCGAAGAGTTCTGAAGAAAACTATTAGCATTCGAAGCGCTACGATGCGAAACAAAAAAGTTCTCGATCAAAGTCGCGGAATCGAGAATTTTCAAAAATAAAAAATTTCTTTGGAAATTGGCAGTTCTCTTGACAGTTCTGGCAACCCCCCAAAGAGTTCTGAAGAAAACTATTAGCATTCGAAGCACTACGATGCGAAATAAAAAAGTTCTCGTCGATCAAAGTCGCGGAATCGAGAATTTTCGAAAATAAATTTTTTTTTGGAAATTGGCAGTTTTCTTGACAGTTCTGGTAGCCCCCCGAAGAGTTCTAGCAATTATCCTTATGAATAAAAGCACTAAAGTTGAAGATAAAAAAGTTAAAGCACTTTGAAGTTGCACAAACGTGAAGTTGCCCCCCCCCAGTGTTTTCACTGTTTTAATCAACGGAACTCTTTTTATAATTGATAGAGAACTTTAGAACTCTTTGGGGGGCAATCAGAACTATGCTCATTTTTTCAAATTTTGAAAACGTGGGGCTAACTTTACAGAGGTGCCAGATCACCGTCAACGATATCGTATTACTCTCCAGTCTCACCGCCGACCCGATCTTCCGTACGATCGCGATTTAAGAGTCCGGTTGTTAAAATCTATCTGTATTGTCGCGGCTATTCTCTCGTATTCGTCTATCATGTCGATGCGCAGATTTCGGACTTAAGCTTGTCGCGAAGGTAATTCTGTGTTCGATCGTTCGACGTATGTTCTTTTGTATCAGAGTTTGGTTTACACTGTCGTTTACATTATCTCTTGTCTTTATATGGATGTAATTCCGAAAAGTACTCACCCCCGATTTTTTTGAAACTCAGTATTCTTACGCGCTGATTATGAATATTATAGTGAAAATTGGCGACTATTTGATTTTCATGGTGAAAACCATGAAAAAACTATAAAAATTATAGTTTTTTACGCTTATCTGAGTAAATACGGAAAATCATGATAAATGTTTTAGACAAAAGTTTTAGATCTCACAGAGATAAACATTTTATGTCCTATTCAGTTTTACCGTACGAGTGATAGTTTTCGACAAAAACGATGGACTCTAAATCTTATATCTGTCTTCCCATCTAAGCATGTACTTTGCAGTACATATACGATTCCACATGGGTTTGCAACTTTCCACGCAAAGCGAGGTTCCACGCAAACCTATTTGTCTAGTTTTTTGGTAGTGGAGCCCCTCGCAGGGGGGCGGAACCTACTGTTTCCACGCATACACTTTTCCACGCGAAGCGAGATTCCACATGGGTTTGCAACTTTCCACGCAAAGCGAGGTTTAACCCAAACCTATGTATCCAGTTTTTTGGTAGTGGAGCCCCCCGCAGGGGGGCCACTGTTTCCATGTATACACTTTTCCACGCAAAGCGAGGTTCCACGCAAACCTATTTGTCTAGTATTTTAGCACCCTGGTTTGTGAGAGGTGAGGGGATTCACAGTTAAAAAGCACTCTAAAGTTAGGATTTTTGTGTTAACGCTGTTTGTTAGAGTTAAGACTAAGATAAAAATGTAACCGCGGGTACCGACACTCGCGAGTACGTCCTTGACCGTTCAAGCCCGGCACCGATGAACTAGCGACATCAGCAAGAATCCGTTTTGCCCAATCGTCGCGCGCCGCGAGGCCCGAGAGCCCGAAGCGCACGCGTAATTTCCAATTCCGCTCAATGCGCAACGCAACGACACGCGCAGAACTCGCGATCGCGACGATTTGGGTAATGCGCCACTCGATAGATTCGCGAGCCAATCCGAGCGTTAGATCTTCGCGTTCCCCTACTATCGGAGCAACGGAAACGAACCACCTCGTGGCTGATGCTTCGCTCTCTTCCGTCTCGACCTTGGGAACAACAAGACGCTTGCCGCGTGCCCGAGTGTTAGAAGTTTCGCGAACAGCTCTCCCAGTTTAACTAATCACGCTTTATCACACGACACGAAAGGCGAGTCGTTCTCGCGGAATTCGATCTCATCGAGGTCATCCGCCACGCGGTGGTTCAGTTCCGATCTTGTGTGAGAGTTATTAGGCCGTCTCGCGGTTCATCGCCGACGCTAAATCGATCCTTCTATCGGTTGTGAGTCAACTATTTCGAACTCGCATTCACAAGTTTCATCTGCGGAAACTTCGGACTTCGACGGCAGGCGAGAGTGAGACGAGTATGGTGATCAGCCGCCTCTAGTGAGTGGTGCATTCATCGCGTTCGCGAACTCGCATCCTGTACGCGGTCAAGATCTCCGCCGCGCGTGGACAAGATTTCCGTTCGTAGGGTCCGCCATATTCGGGCTCGGCAAGATTTCCGTCGTTAATGACGCAGGTAATGTGCGAGATCAAGATCTCCGAGCGACCACTTGAATGCTTATCACTGGAGGCGACCATACTCGTTATTCACGATATTAACAAATCTCAATGGTCCGCGTTCTTATTCGGCTGTGAGCGACCATCAACCGAATTTCAATTCTAATTGTGTTCTTTATTCTTTTTTTTTGTATTCGTTGTCTCGTGTGAAAATTACAATTAAAGTGTTATCGAGTCCAAATTCAACTCGGTCTTTGCTTTCTTCTTTTATTTTTTTTGTTATTGTTTGTGACGTCAGTCTCTCACCCGGAATTCCATCGACGTGCGTTAACGCTCGCTTCGAGTGCTAAATCTAGTACAGACCCGGCATTCGCGCAACCTCAAGGCGTCCTTGAGTGAATACGCAACATTTGGTCCTTCGAGCCGGATCGAAGTGAGGGCCTCGATCGTGCGAAACATCGCCGGCGGGTGAAAATTAATCACAATGAACGAAAATTTGGAGAAACAGCAACAGCTGCTGCGAACCATCACACGTTCTCTGGAGAACTTTAAAAAAATCGGACGCCACAATATGACGGCCGCGAAAATTCGCAATCGAATGAGCTCGCTCAAGGAAACATGGATACAAGTTCAGGCCGGACATCTTGTTCTTCGGACGACGATTCCAGCGGCAAATCAACCAGCATTAGACTATTTCAAGGAACATCAGTACGAAGCTCACGAGGAAATCTACCAGAGTGCATCCGACTACATGGCGGAGTGTCTGGAGGAGATCGAGCCGTACGTGAGTCCAAATCAGTCCTTCGATCAAGGACATTCACAGGTCGGTCAAGCGTCCGCGTTCTCGCTTTCGCATTTACCACCGATCAAGTTACCGCCTTTCAATGGACAATATGATGAGTGGGAGAGCTTTCGCGATCGTTTTTCTTCGCTTATTATTGACAATCAAGATCTTTCAAATTTCGCCCGTATGCATTTTCTCACGTCGTGCTTGAGGGATCGTGCTCTCGACTGCGTTAAGAATATCAAAGTCACTGCCGATAATTTCGAAATTGCGTGGAATATGTTAAAGGCACGGTTTGAAAATAAAAGACGATTAATTAATGTTCACATGTCGACATTGTTAAATTTGCAATCGGTTCCTCGTGAAGCGGCTGTTGATTTACAATCGGTGCGCGACAAGGTCAACACCGCCGTCGCCGCTCTAAAAAATCTCAAGCGTACTCCAGAAGAACAATGGAACGACATTCTGGTCTGCATCGTCTCCCAAAAACTCGACTCAATAACTCGTAAAGCATGGAATTTAAAATTTAGCGAAGATCAAGCTCCCCCGTCGTACGACGATTTAAATAAGTTTCTGGAAATACGAATCCGCGCAATCGAAGACCTGAAGCCTCCCACTCCTCCGTCCGATAAAACGAATAAAAATCACGGTGCTCAAAAGATTAACAGTGCCACTGCGTCCGCGAAAACTCCCGTGAGTTGTACGTTGTGTAAAGCTAAGCATTATCTGCATGTATGTCCGAAATTTGTAAGTAAGAGTCCCAGTCAACGAATAGACCTTGTCAAGCAGTCAAAGCGCTGTTTTAATTGTCTAAGTAAAAATCATTCGATTCAAGCATGTACAAGTAAATATTCCTGTCGACTTTGCCAGAAGAGGCATCACACCATGCTCCATGTTGACTCGGACTCGAACAAGCAAGACGAACCAGTCGCCTCGGCGAGCAAAGCGGAAAACCCGACTGACACAACACTCAAGCCAATACATTCTTTGTACGCGTCGTCTAATTCTCATACACGGTCACATGTTTTATTGGCTACCGCATGGGTTTCCGTTAGCACGCCGTCCGGCCGCACAGTTACCGTTAGAGCCTTGCTTGACCAGGGCTCAGAGATGACCTTCATTACTGAAAATCTCGCACAAAAATTACGGGTTACACGAACTCGTACGTCAATCTCAATTTCAGCGATCGGCGGAGTAAATGCAGGCACTTATCGACATGCCGCGCAGATTATAATTTCTCCCCAGAATCAAACTACTCCCAAATTCTCTATAATCGCTCTAATATTAAAATCATTGACCGCGTATACACCGAAACGCGTCGATAGCGGCGGGACGTTCGACCATCTCGCGGATCTCCAATGGGCAGATCATAACCCCATGAGCGCAGATCCCATTGAGATTCTAATCGGTGCGGATTTATATAGCGAAATAATTTTAAAGGGCGTGCGCAAAGGGGCACCCGGACGTCCCATCGCGCAACATTCCGTCTTTGGATGGATCATTTCCGGACCTATCGCGTCGTCATATATCTCATCTCTTACTTCAACAATCGCGTCGGGCTACGATGATTACCCAGTAGAGGTGAATGCACATCTATCTCTATCGGATCAAGTCGAATCGTTAACGCTTGACAAAGAGCTCCGTCGATTCTGGGAAGTGGAAGACATTCCCGGCTCTAAAGCCCTACATCCTGATGACGAACAATGCGAACTGCATTTTCAGTCAAATTATTCTCGCTGTCATGACGGTCGCTACATGATTCGTCTACCCTTTAAAAAGGGGCCCCCCATTGATATCGGCCAATCTCGGTCGAAGGCGGAAAAGGTACTGAATCATTTAGTTCGACGTCTTCAAGCTCATCATGAGCAAGAGCAAGAATATTCTGAATTTCTCCGAGAATAATGAAACTCTCGGACACATGAAGGAGGTGCCGATCTATCATGATCCTCGCGAACAAGACGTATTCATTCCGCATCATCCGGTTATCCGGGAAAGCAGCAAGACAACGCACTTGCGCGTTGTTTTTAACGCTTCTTCCGTTACTACGAACGGAACATCCCTAAATGATCACATGCTCACGGGTCCCAAACTCCAAACAGAGTTACCCTCGGTCATACTCAAATGGCGGCAGTCGAAATACGTGTATACGGCTGACATCACTAAGATGTATCGCCAAATTCGGATTGACCCACGCGACGCTAACTATCAAAAAATATTATGGAAAACAAGTCCGTCCGGCCCGGTACGTGAATTTCAGTTGCTCACCGTGACATACAGAACGGCTTCTGCTCCATTTCTGGCGCTTCGCGTCTTAAAACAGCTTATGCATGATGAAGGACACGAGTTTCCCTTAGCAATTCCTATTCTTCAACACAATATTTACGTCGACGACGTTCTGTTCGGCGCGGATAACATCGAGCTTCTTCGTCAAAAACGCGACCAACTCACGGCGTTGCTGCGGCGAGGTGGTTTCGATCTGCGTAAGTGGGCCAGTAACTCGTCGACTCTACTGTCAGATATCGATCCGGAAAATCATGGTTTGGCGTGTGATAAAACCCTACAAAGCGATGAAAATTTGAAAATTCTTGGAGTTAGTTGGATCCCAGCCTCCGATGTCTTTCAAATCCAAGTAGCGTGCGCTTCCGAAGTTCCGCATTCAAAACGAGCGGTTCTTTCCACCATCGCTAGATTGTTTGACCCGCTCGGATGGGTCACTCCAGTCACTATCACCGCAAAGATTTTCATGCAACTTCTGTGGAAATTAAAATTGGATTGGGACGATGACCTCCCTTCTGAACATTTGTGCAAATGGCAAAAAATTTATACGCAATTATCTGCGCTCAATGGCTTGTCCATTGCCCGCTGGATCGCCCACGAATCCGATTCGGCTCTTTGCGAGATGCACGGATTCTCCGATGCCTCCTCATATGCTTACTCAGCAGTCGTGTATTTGAAGGTCATTTCAAAATCCGGACGTGCCACGATTTCCTTAATCGCTGGCAAATCCAAGGTTGCTCCGGTAAAACTAATGAGCGTACCTCGCCTCGAATTATCAGCCGCCGTGTTATTAGCGCGATTAATCAAATTTCTTCGTCAATCCATTCCAATCCATGCCTCCTCCTGCTATTGCTGGACTGATCTATATATATAAGTGCCGTCCGTCTGTCTGTCTGTATGTACGCGAACTCCTTCCACATTTGTGGACCGATTTTTGTGAAACAGGTACCAAAATGTTGCAAATTTTTCGGGGGTGGCTGCTGTGGGGTTTATTTTCATTTTAAAAAAAATTTTTTTTTTCTCATAGAGGAGGGTATGTTTTCCTGAAAATAATTTTTTTACAGATTTTTACGCCATTTACGCCAATGTGTTTAGGGTGTTCCAAAACATTGTATGTGGGTGGTTGCGTGGGTTTTGCCCACCCACGCAACCACCCAAAAAACCAACCAATGCACTTATACATTTGTTCACCGATTTTCAATAAATTCGTAAAAAAATTCAGCAAATTTTTCGGTGATGGCTACTATATGTGATTTTTTTAACCCACCCTCGCAACCACCCACGCACCCACCTACGCACTCATACATTTGTTAACCGATTTTCAATAAATTGGTTCCAAAATTTCGCTAATTATTCGGGGATGGCTACTATATGTGATTTTTTTTGTTTTACACCTTCACCCACGCACCCACCCAAGCAATCACATATTTGTTAACCGATATTTTCGAAATTGGTAATAAAATTTTCGATATTTTTAAGGGATGACCATTATGGTTATTTTAAAGTTTTGCCCACCCACGCAACCACCCACGCACCCACCTACGCAATCATATATTTTTTCATCTATTTGCATGAAATTGGTAACAAAATTTATCAAATTTTTCGGGGATGGCTATTATATGTGATTTCTTTTAACAAACCCTCGCAACCACCCACGCACCCACCCACGTACTAATACATTTGTTCACTGATTTTCACGAAATTGGTGAACGATTCGAAATTGGTATTAAAATTTTCAAATTTTTAATTTTTTAAGTTTTGCTAACACACGCAACCACCCACACACCCACCCACGCACTCATAAATTTGTTAACCGATTTTCACGAAATTGGTACCAAAATTTCGAAAATTATTCGGGGATGAATATTATATGTGATTTTTTTAGTTTTGTCTACTTACGCACCCACCCACGCATCCACACACGCATTCACACATTTATTAAACGATTTTCACTAAATTGGTACTAAAATTTCGCAAATTTTTCAAAGATGGTTACTGTATGTGATTTTTTTTAAGTTTTGTCTACATACGCACCCACCAACGCACCCACTCACGCATTTACAAATTTATTGACCGATTTTCAAGAAATTGGTAGCAAAATTTAGCAAATTTATTAGAGATGGCTACTATGTGGTTTTTTTTTTAATTTTACACCCCAACTCACCCACCCACGCATCTACTCACGTGCGTGCGCATTTAAAAAATGTTATTTTATGTTAAAAAACTTTGTAGTTATAAAAGAGAAACATATAATTTTAATAAAATCATCTTTTGGTAGTGGCGTGATTGTTAAATGGTGTTATTAAGTAAGAGCATTTATTTATTAATGTATTGTTTTTTTTAAATCGTAAAAATTTTTAAATTATTTTGTTCAGTGAGATTTTGCAAAAATCACCCCTTAGAGGTGATGAGTTTTATTTACATGTCATTTCAGAAATGACTATCTATCTATCTATATCTATATATATAAGTAGCTGGTTTCACATATTAAATGTCATCATTGATCAAACGAATACAAATCAATTTGAAAATACAATCATGGAAGAAAATAATATACCGAAAGAAATAGAAAAAGAAATTGAAGAATTTCTAAATGGTAAATATAAATAATAATTAATTTATTTAAATAAAATAATATTTTTTTTTTAATTTGTTAATTGTTTTATTTAAATTAATATATTATCACATTAACATATAATCTAATATATTTTTTAATTAAAAAATTTCAGTAATTGAAGATGATCAAATAAATACAAATGAATTTGAAAATTCAATTGTGGAAGAAAATAATATACCGAAAGAAATAGAAAATGTTCTGATAAATGAAACAAATGGATTTGAAATTAAAAATATAACGATGAATCAATTAAATATATCAACAGAAATTGAAGAATTTCAAAATGGTAAAAATATAAACAATAATTAATTTATTTAAATAAAATGATATTTTTTTATAAATTTGTCAATCGTTTTATTTAAATTAATATTATTACATATATATAAAGATATAACCTAATCTATATATATAAATAAAAAATTTCAGTACTTGAAGATGGGCTAGATCATGTATTAATAATGGCATTAGAAGAATTTGAAAAACGAGAGGAGCTAAAGAAGGAGGAGTGTATGAAGAATGAATTTAAAGATAAATTTCAGAAAAAAAATAAAAAGCGGAAAGAAGATAATAATGACAATGATGAAAAAAAGGATAAAAAAATTAAAAAAATATAATTTGGTATAAAATAATTATTTAAATTATTAAATATGTGTATTTTTTACATGTTTAGATATTTAATAAAAATTATATATTAAAAATTTTTATTTGTTAATTATTATTTAATAAAATTCGCTGCTTTTTAAATTTCTATACGCTAATTTAATTATTTTTTCAAAATTAATAGAATAAATATTACAACTTTTGTTTGAGATATGCCCAAATATAATATTAATAATTAAATTTTCTACAATTTGCAATATGGGATACGTAACAATAACAGTAATATTATATGTAAAAATTATAGTTTACAAAAATTAATTTAAAAAAATTAATAAACTAACATCATAAATAATAAAAATAACAAACAATAATAAAACTAAAAAACTAATAAATAAATAATAAAAAAAATAATATTTATAATATTAATAACAATAAAATATTTATTTAATAATAAATTAATAATAAAAAAATAATATTAATAATATTAATAATAATTTATTTATATAAATAAATAATTATTTATTTATGTAAATAAATTTTTGTTATGTTTTGTGGCGGGAGAGAGAGAGAGGAAGAAGGAGGCTAAAGGGAAAGAAGATATATTTGAAAAAAATTAATTATATAATATATTATTACATGGTAATATAATTAATAATTGTATTTCCGCGTCCGCGGCCACGTTCGCGTCCACGGCTACGGCCACGTCCGCGTCCGCGTAGTCGGCCTCTTCCGGCTCTTGCCCATCGAGCTTTCTGTTTTACTGTAAAAAAATTATATTATTTAATATTTATTTTTATTTATTATTCTTTATTATTATACTTACATTGCAATGAATCCTTTAAAAAATCTTCTGGCGGTATCACTGCAGGCTGTGGATCGTCAGCAGCCACCACCACTGCAGGCTGTGTATTATCGTCAGCAGCCACCACCACTGCAGGTTGTGTATTTTCATCAGTCAACACCACTACGGGCTGTGGTTGTTGTTTGGCCAAAGCAACGGCCAATTGCCGCTGTAACTCCTGCATTTCCGTCTTTAAAATATTATTTTCAGCGCTAAGTTCGCGACTGATCTGATCCTAAAAAGATATATATATATATATATATATATATATATATATATATATATATATAGAAGATTAATAATCTAAATTTCTCTCTCTCTCTTTCTCTCTCTATCTTTAACACACAAATACAAAAATCTCTCTCTTTCTCTCTCTATCTTAACCATATTATCTCTTTCTCTCTTTCTCTCTTCTCTCTCTCTCTCTCTCTCTCTCTCTCTCTCTCTCTCTCTCTCTCTCTCTCTCTCTCTCTCTCTCTCTCTCTCTATCTATCTATCTATCTATCTCTCTCTGTCTCTCTTTGGAATTAAAATTTACTTACATTATGCTCACTGGTGTTGCACGCATTTTCGTTTATCTCTTTAGAAATCTTGATTAATTAGAAGCCGATTTATACAATTATACGTAGTAATTAGAGATGTGTGACATTAACTACAAAGAACAGTTGAAAGAAATGTGGTACGCATAAAATAATAATATTGAAGATAAATGTTACTATAGTCAAGGCATACAAATTAAAGGTTTATTTACACGAATTGCACACATATACAAAAACACATACACAAATTTTTCAAAAATTACTTCTTGGTGTAATTTTGTAAAAATCACCCCTTAAGGATGAGTTTCGATTTATTAACGTGAGTCATTTAATAAATTTATCTATAATAAATTGCTGGTTTCAAATTAAATTACGTTAAATGTCATAATGGATAGGTCAAATAAAATAGAAAATGTTATAATAAATAAAATCCGCACAACAAAGAAGGAGTCGAAGGTGTAAAATTTTACGAGAAAGGAAATAGTAATAGACGAAGTTATAACGTTGAAGTGGGAGAGTGAAGGGAGAAACGGTAGATATTTTACATAATTATATATATAGAAATTTGTAATAATTGTGTTTAAATATTTGTAATTAATATTATTTAATAATTACACTTTTATTATATTTTTCTTATATGAAAAAAAGATTTCTAAGATATTAAAAATTCAATTATATAAAAATTATATAAAAAAAATTTATATAAATTATATAAAAATCTATATTATAAAATTATATAAAATAGATATAGATAGATAGAAAAATATATAGAATTATATAAAAAGGCTGCTGTGCGCCTGTAAAAAAAGGCTGCTGTACGCCTATAAAAAAGGCTGCTGTGCGCCTGTAAAAAGAGGCTGCTGTGCGCCTATAAAAAGAGGCTGCTGTGCGCCTATAAAAATGGCTGCTGTGTGTTTATAAAAAAAAGCTGTTGTGTGCATATAAAAAGAGGCTGCTGTGTGCCTATAAAAAAAGGCTGCTGTGCGTTTATAAAAAAAGGTTGTTGTGCGCATATAAAAAAAGGCTGCGGTGCGCCTATAAAAAAAAGCTGCTGTGTGCCTATATAAAGAATTAATATAAAACATAATAAGCACGAAAAAGAAAAGATTCATCAAGAAAATCGATGAACTAATGAATAAATAATTCTTGGTCATACAGAAAGACAAATAATACTTATATATATAGAATAATATAAATATAATTATTACGGCACTTATATATATATATATATATATATATATATATATATATATAGATAGATATAATTTTTTTATATAAAATTAGGCAATAACATATATTTGAGAACATATATATTCAAAAATTACTATTATATATATTTAAAAAATACTCTATTGTTATTTAACAATTCGTATAATGTACCTACGTATACGTCGTATACGGTACGACGTAGACAAGTATGCCTCAAAAGAGAAAAGGCGGAAATTTGTATAAAGTAAGTCGCGAAAGCAAGCGCTTACGACAAATACGAATAATTGAGAGTTTTGAGGAAAGGTCTCAACGACTTGAAGCTAATGTTCAAAGAAATTCTCAGGAGAGGATCAATGAAAATGATAACGCAAGGTCTCAACGACTCGAAGCTGATGCTCAGAGACATGCTCAGCAAAGGACCCACGAAAATGATGACGCAAAGTCTCAACGACTCGAAGCTGATGCCCAGAGACATGCTCAGCAGAGGGCCGACGAAAATGATGACGCAAGGTCTCAACGACTTGAAGCTGATGCCCAGAGACATGCTCAAGGAAGACAAAAAGCTAAACAATTAAATCATTACATTGCGCTAATTGCCAAGGACCATGAAATAAATGTGCCAGTTTATACACTTGGCCAAATGAATGTAGAATGCCAATTTTGCAAATCGTTAAACTTTGCATGTGAAAAATCTAAAGATGGAAAATTTACATATTGTTGTCAAAAAGGCAAGCTTCAATTAAAGCCAATAAATTGTCCTGATTTTCTTAAAAAATTATATAATGGAAATGATTATAAATCAAAAAATTTTATGAATAATATTCGTTCATATAACAGCGCTTTAGCTATGGCTTCAATGGGTGCGCCGGGAAATAGAAATCCATTGGATGTTGTGAACAATGCTCCTTATTGCTTAAAGATTCATGGGCAATATCATCATTTAACTTCAACAGCAATGCGCCCAGCGGATGGGCAAGCTCCGCGATTTGCACAGCTTTACTTTTTAGATACAGAAGAAGCTGTAAATCATAGAATGAATAACAAAGCTAATAAGGAGTGTGATTCAGAAATAATGAAAGAGTTGTCAAGTTTTATGGTTCAATGCAATGAATTTGCAAAAACATTCAAGATGATGCGTCAAGTTGATCAAGATCTTAATCCGATAGGAAATAAAACCATAAATTTAATGTTGTCCTTTAGAAAAAATCCTCAACAAGATCAAAGAAGATACAATGCTCCACAAGCAAATGAAATAGCTGTGGTCTTTAAGAATGTAGATGGTGAGCCTCCATTTGAAAGAGACGTTCGGATTTATAATAAAAATTCGAACGATGTTCAACAAATATCAATTCTAGACAAAAGGTGTGACCCAATGTGTTATCCTTTGTTATATCCATATGGTAACAATGGATGGCATTCAGAACTTAAATCATTTAATCCTAAATATCCAGGATTCAAAGTAACTCAAATGGATTATTATGCTCACCTGTTAGCACCAAGATTAGAATTTAGTCAATTTAAAAAGGCAGGCAAATTGAGATGTCAATTTATACTTGATGCCTATATGAAAACTGAAGCAAATAGGCTTAATTATATTAAATTAAATCAACCTCAATTAAGAGCAGAACTTTATTCGGGATTAATGGATCACCTAGATAATCGAGCACAAAATGAAGGAATTACAGCTGGTATACCTGTGATATTACCATCTTCATTTATGGGCAGTCCAAGAAACATGCAAGAAAGGTACCAAGATGCTATGTCTTTGGTAAGAAAGTTTGGTAAACCAGATATTTTTCTTACAATGACTTGCAATCCTCAATGCCCAGAAATTAAGGATAATCTTGATGGATGTTTAATAGAATTTCGACCAGATTTGGTCGCTAAAACATTTAACTTGAATGTCAAAGAGATTTTAAATGATCTAATTCATAATAAAATTTTTGGAAATCTAATTGCTTATGCAGGTGTGATTGAATTTCAAAAAAGAGGACTTCCACATTTGCATTTACTTGCAATGTTGAGTGATGAAGATAAGCCCCGACTTCAAGAAGTTATTGACATGATGATATGGGCTGAAATCCCTGATGAAGAAAGATATTCAGAACTTAATTTAAAAATTTTGAAGCACATGATTCATGGTCCTTGTGGAGATTCCTCCCACAGATATCCTTGCACTGGAGACGATGGAAAATGTTCAAAAGGTTTTCCAAAAGAGTTTCGTGAAGAAACTAATGCTAATGTGAATGGATATCCTATGTATCAACGAAGGAATTTTGGTAAAAAATACATCGTTAGAGGCAAAGAAGTTGATAATCGATGGGTGGTGCCATATTCACCATATTTAATCATGAAATATGATCGACATATCAATTTGGAAATATGTTTATCGGTGAAGAGCGTAAAATACTTATATAAATATATTCATAAAGGATTTGACTGTGCTGCGATTGAAGTGCAAGCACGAGATGGCATAAGGCTAATTAAAATAGATGAAATTAAATCATTCCTGGATGCAAGATATATTAGTGCTCCAGAAGCAATGTGGAGACTGAACGGATACGATCTGTTTATGAGGTCTCATACAGTAATCAGATTGGCAGTTCATTTGCCTAATCGTCAAATGGTTTATTTTCGAGCAGGAAATGAAGAGCAAGCTGCTCAGAGAGAGCTCACTCGAGATACTACGCTGACTGCATGGTTCAAATTAAATCAATCTGATGAAAATGCAGTGAATTTTATTTACACAGATATTCCTTATCATTATGTATATGATAAAAAAGAAACTAAGTGGAAGCCACGCAAAAAAGGTGGTGAAAAAATAATTTCAAGACTCTATACAGTAAGCATAAAAGATATTGAGAGATTTTATCTCCGTCTTCTTCTACTACATGTGACTGGAGTTAAATGTTTTGAAGATTTGAGAACTGTAAATGGAGTTCTTTATAATATATTTAAAGATGCAGCAATTGCAAAAAATTTGGTAGAAAATGATAATCTTTGGGGAAAAACGCTGGAAGAAGCAACAGAATCGAATATGCCTGCACAACTTCGAGAATTATTTGCTTACATTTGCATCTTTGGAACTCCAACAGATGTACCAACTATTTGGAATAAATATAAAGATTTCATGATTGAGGACTTTGTACATAACAATGTTGTAAATCCTGAAAATATGGCTTTAAACCATATACAAGGAATTCTGATAAATAATGGAAGTAGCTGTGAGAACTTCCAATTGCCAAATCCAACTCCAATAAATATTTACGTAACAGAGTATAATGTGGATGAAGAAAGAATACGTGGTGATTATTTATTATCGACACTAAATGCTGAGCAAAAGCACGTGTACGATATAGTCATGCGAGCAATTGAAAATGAAAATGAAACTCAGAGGTTATTTTTTATTGACGGGTTTGCAGGAAGTGGTAAAACATACCTATTTAACACATTTTTAAGTGTTATTCGAGGAAGAAACGAAATAATTCTTCCATGTGCTTCAACTGGAATTGCAGCCACACTTCTGAAAGGAGGAAGAACTTATCACTCTCTGTTTAAGCTTTCAATTCCAATTGATGATGGAGCTAAATCAAATATTAGAGGAAATTCTCAAGGTGCACGAGAATTGATTAATGCCAAATTAATCATATGGGATGAAGTGAGCATGACTGTTGGACATGCTTTAACAGCAGTTGATAAACTTTTAAAGGATTTGATGAAGAATCCTCGACCATTTGGAGGAAAAGTAATTTTATTTGCAGGAGATTTCAGACAAAATCTCCCAGTAGTGCCTCATGCACAAAAAGCAGCTATAATTGAATCGATTGTAAAATACAATCCTATATGGAGGAACGTAACTCAAGTTAAATTAAAACAAAATATGAGAACTGCGGAAGAAAAAGAATTTTCAAATTGGCTAATGCAACTCGGAGATGGTAAATTATCAAATACGGATGGACTACATCTCGATACAATTGAAATCCCCAAAGATTTTATATCAAAAGAATCTCTTATTAATGAAATTTTTGGTGATAGAATCACCATGGAACGGATTAGAGAAAATCCAGATCGAGCGATACTTTGTCCTAAAAATGAGGATACTTTTAAAATTAATGACACAATCCTTTGTCAAATGGAAGGAGAGGAAAAGGAATATCTCTCAATTGACTTTATTGTAAGTGATGATCCACAGGAGCAATTAAATTTTCCAACTGAGTTTTTGAACTCTCTGACACCTTCTGGAATGCCAGTTCATCGACTTAAAATAAAAGTCAGTGCTATAATAATCCTATTAAGAAATTTAAATACTAAGAAAGGACTTTGTAATGGAACAAGATTTATTGTAACTAATTTGAAAAATAATCTAATTTATGCGGAGGTTCTAACTGGTCCTGCTCGAGGACAGATTGTCATCATTCCAAGGATAGATTTAATTACAAGTGATTTGGAATTGCCATTTAAATTTAAACGAAGACAGTTTCCTATTCGAGTATCATTTGCTATGACAATAAATAAATCACAAGGACAGAGTTTAGAAAAAATTGGGATTTATTTGCCACATCCTGTATTTGCTCATGGTCAACTTTATGTGGCATTTTCTAGAGCAACCAAAAGGGAAAGTGTAAAAATTAAGATTGATGAATTTAGCAATCAAGGACATCTAATTGAAGAAAGTGAAAAATGTTTTACAAAAAATGTAATATACAGAGAAATTTTGTAAATTGAAGAATTATGAAATTGTATGAGAGCTAATAATAGCGGGTTAGCGGTGGGTACATTAGACGTAATCAAAAAATATTTGAGTAAGGAAAAAAAAATGGGTATAATAATTAAATAATAAAATAAATTAAAATTTGTATGTATATATATTTACTAAACTAATGTTTTCAGATTTAAAACATATTAAATTGTGTGGAAATTAAAATAACAAAAAAAATTAATATAAGCAAATAAAATTTTAATTATAAATATTTAAGTTTATGCAAAACAAGACGCAAAATACAATATCAGGGAGTGAAAAAAAAATAATAGTAGTCATCTTCGAAAAATTTGCAACATTTGATATAAATTTCGAGAAAATCGGTCCAAAAATATGGAAGTAGTTCGCGGTAATACAGACAGAACAATTAATCTTTTGTGTTAAATCAGGTTTTATAAAGGCTTTATGAGAACCGCGCGAAGCGCGGTCCTAATTATAAAAGCTTTGAGGACCGCGCGAAGCGCGGTCCGAAACGCTAGTATATATATATATATATATATATATATATATATATATATATATATATATCATAGACCTTATAGATATGGACTGGCAATACATAAAGCAGATCTTGTCCGGAGGGGGTTAGAGAGAGAAACATACTACTTCTCTTTTGCAACAATGGTATTTCCGGACACTCGTAGAGAGAGATAGTTTTCTCTCTCTCCGATGTCCGGAAATACAATTGGTGCAAAAGAGAGAGTAGTATGTTTCTCTGTCTAACCTCCTCCGAACACTGCTGCTAACAGAAACTATCGGCAATTGCCAATCCATATCTATAAGGTCAATGATATATAAATATATAATATAAACAATATTAATACCTAATATTTTCTCCTTTAAACTTCTGTCCTTTTCTCCCTCTATCTCTCACTCTCTCTCTCTCTTTCTCTCTTTCTCTCTCTCCGTCTGTTTTGCTTATTCTTCTTTCTCTTTCTCTTTCTCTCTCGACTTTTCTTTAACTGTAAATAAAACATTTATCTGACAATTAAAATATATATATATATATGTATATAATTTAAAATACATAAACAATATATTTGCAATATTATATATATATATATAAATTTAGCTATTAACAATTAAAATAAAAAGGTCGCCTTTTTTGCAATAAAAGTTGCTCACTTGACATGGAATGCTCCATATAATATATATATGTATATATATATATATATATATATATATATATATATATATATATTATATGGAGCATTCCATGTCAAGTGAGCAACTTTTATTGCAAAAAAGGCGACCTTTTTATTTTAATTGTTAATAGCTAAATTTATATATATATATATCATAGACCTTATAGATATGGACTGGCAATACATAAAGCAGATCTTGTCCGGAGGGGGTTAGAGAGAGAAACATACTACTTCTCTTTTGCAACAATGGTATTTCCGGACACTCGTAGAGAGAGATAAACCGAGTAGAAAAGTCCTCTACCATTTTGCGATATTCTCAATAATAAGAGAGATATTAATTAATAAAGATCGGCCAATTCGCGTGACGACGGCGAGAAGAGACAGCCCAGTTTTATGTCGTTACTAAGCATGCGGCGAAAAGAAACAGTATAATGTTACACGGTTGCTAAGCGCGCGATGAAGCGGGGAGGAGCGCTTTACAAAAGACAGTAACTCCATACGAGTAGCGCTAACTCTGGACCCCGAGTGGGCTGTCTCTTCTCGCCGCACGCTTATCATCGCGCGAATTGGCTGATTTTCTTTAATTTATTTCTCATTAATTATTGAGAAAATCGCAAAATGGTAGAGGACTTTTTTACTCAGTTTAACCTACTCTACCTGCAACTGACGGGTGGTTCGCGAATTATGGGACACCCTGTATATAATTCTCATAACAAATCTTAAATACGGGAAAGATAGCGTCTCGTGCGTCACATAGCGGTAAATAAAAGAACTAATGATTAATGAATACTGTTTTTATAATATTTTTGGAATGTTACAGTAATATTTCGTTTAAAATATTACAGTTACATGTTCTTATAATGTCTCTCCAATATTACATTGCAACTTGTAAGATTATAATATTGCTGCAATGTAAATGAAATGTTCTGTGCTGTACGTAAAATGAATGTTTTTAAAACGTCTAAATATAATAATACTTTGAACGTCTAATAATGGATATTCTTAAAACATTCATATTATATCCATGGACATTTGGACTAAATAAAAACCAACACTGGACGTCCATTGGATATTCTGTGCTGTCTGGGTTTATTATATATTTATTTAAATTATTGTTTATTTATTTTGTAAATTACTATACATGTTTAATTTATTACTTTTATGTATATTACGTTGAATTATTATTCAATTATATTTTAATATTTTAATATAAAATTGTTAGAGATCACAATACACGGTCATTACTCCACTACATTATACACGCTCTTTCACATATTACCAGACTCACTCCCAATTACGCACACCGCGCCATCTACACTCTGCTCTCTATATACACGTGTAAAAGAAACACACTTCCGTTTTACCCTTCACTGTACTAAGAGTTCGGGTCACGCTTGAGCTATTAAATATACGTAATTAACAGTTACTATTTACTGATTCCCTTGTGCCGCCTTCCACCTTAAGCAATTTACGCCTTATCAGGTTATGGGCCCAGGCCTAGAACGCAGTTAAAAAGGAGATCAAAAATCGAAGCAGAACTACTACCGAGATTGAGGTTAGGAACGAGGTTAGGAACGTGTCACAAGTCTCTACGGAATCAAGATGAGTGCAAACTTGACAAGAATCGAAACTCTCAGTAAGGAGAATTACGATACCTGGAAAATGCAGATGGAAGCGCTCCTGATTAAAAACGACGCTTGGATGTCAACGGCGAGTACGAAAAACCATCGCTCATAGAAGGTGACGCCAACTCGGAAAGTCAAGTCAAAACATGGATAAAGAACGACAGCAAGGCAAGGTCAGATATTATATTGTCGATTAGTCCTTCAGAGTTAAAACAGGTTAAAGGATGTACAACATCTCGCGAAGTATGGCAAAAGCTGGAAAGCATCTACCAGTCAAAAGGGCCGGCCAGGAAAGCCACATTATTAAAACAGCTTATCCTACAACGCATGGAAGAAGGAAGCGTCGTACACGAACATATTCGTAAGTTTTTCGATACCGTCGATAAACTAAATGAAATGGAAGTAGAGATCAATCCGGATCTGATGGCTATTATGTTATTATATAGTTTGCCGCCAAGCTTTCAGAATTTTAGATGCGCCATTGAGTCTCGAGACGAGCTTCCGACGCCCGAGATACTTCGCATTAAGATAACGGAAGAAAGTGACGCTCGTCATAATGATTCGTATACCGTAACACAGAACGCCATGGTTGCAAGCAAATGGATGCAGAAACGTCGAACTCAAGGTAACGAGAAGGATGGAAAAAATAAATCAACTAAGAACGAACGCTTCAAGTTTCAGTGTCATCGCTGCAGAAAGTTCGGTCACAAAGCTGTCGATTGTCGCAGTAAGGATGAGAACTGCCAACCGTCCGCGAAAAAGGCGGAAGATGTCAGCTTATACACCTCCGAAGAATCGTCGACACAAAGCGCTGCGTTACGGGCAGAAGTCAACGATCATCAAGAAGCATGGTGCTTAGACAGCGGGGCCACTTCCCACTTTTGCAAAGAATCTGGCAGTCTTGTAGAAATGTTTAGCTCAGGACATTCTCAATTAAATTTAGCCAACAGTACTTCAACAGAAATAAGAGCAAAAGGAACGGCAATTTTCTCGACAAATGTACTCGGAAAACAGACGAACATTAAATTAAAAGACACCTTACACGTACCGGATCTACGTACAAATCTAATATCAGTAAGTAAAATTACGGACAATAATTACGATGTGATTTTTAAGAGAAACAAAGCCACAGTAATTGATCGCAATGGAGACATAAAATTAGTCGCTAAGAGGTATGGCGGATTATATTACGTCAAAAATTACCCTCACGAATGCAACGCCATCGCGGAACCCACAGAAAAAAGGTCGAACTTATCGAAAATGTGGCACAGTCGTCTAGGACACCTCAATTATAAGGATCTAATGGATGCTCAACGTAACGAGGTTATGAAAGGAATGGATTTTAAGGCCGACGACATCAAATTAATTAACCTGTGACATCTGTCTTCAAGGAAAGATGGTAAGATCCCCGTTCCCAAAGAGATCTGAAAGAAAGACAGAACTACTCGAGCTCATACATTCGGACGTATGTGGACCGATGCGCGTGGAATCAAATGGAAAGGCAAGATATTACATTACATTCATAGACGACAGTACAAGATGGTGCGAGATACGTGTCTTAAAATCCAAAGATGAAGCCCAGGAAAAATTCAAAGAGTTTAAGAGCCTAGTTGAAAATCAAACAGGAAGAAAAATTAAATATCTACAGTCTGACAACGGTACGGAATACAAAACTAAAGAATTCGATAATTTCTTAAATGAATACGGCATCGTGAGAAGACTTAGCGTTCCTTACAAATCGGAGCAGAATGGCACCGCGGAAAGGAAGAATAGAACTTTAAACGACATGGCAAGATGTCTCCTAATACATTCTGGACTGCCATCATCTTTTTGGGCGGAAGCAATCTCTACGGCCAATTACATTAGAAACCGATGCCCTACTAGCAGCTTAAATGGAAAAACTCCATACGAAGCCTGGACCGGGAAGAAACTCAACATAAGTTACTTCAGAGAATTCGGATGCAAGGTTTTTTGTCTGAATACGCGACCTGGAAAGGGAAAATTCGATCCGCGAAGTAAGGAAGGCGTATTTCTTGGTTACTCGGAAGCTTCAAAAGTATATCGAGTGTGGATACCCTCCGAAAAGAAGATCGAAGTTACACGCGACATCAAATTCTTGAACATGCCTGAGATTGAAACGCAGAACTACGAAAACTTTATCCCGGAAGATTTTAATAAAAACAATAATCATTCGAACAGCAACGATATCATAATCGAATCAACTCCTCTGGAAGACCCCGATGACTCGGAACCTCAAGATCAAGCAGCTCATGAAGACATCACGGAAGAGGAATCGCCACTCAGCACTCCCAGAAGAGCACCCGGACGACCAAGAATCGAACGTACCGGACTCAGGGGGAGACCCAGAAAATTATTCAACTTAAAATATGCAGAAGATATCGAAGCGATGACGTCCGAACATGCACTCCTCTCAGAGATACCAATTGGAACGGCACTATCCGATGCCGATGCCAATGAATGGCTTGATGCAATGGCCGCGGAAATGAAATCCATTATTAAAAATAATACCTGGCAAATTGTAGAACGTCCCGAAGATGCTGAGGTAATTGGAAGTCGCATAGTATTGAGAAACAAACTCAATCCCGATGGAACAATAGAAAGAAGAAAGGCTCGAATAGTCGCCAAGGGATTCGCTCAACGCCCGGGAATACATTTTAATCAAACCTTCGCACCAGTAGCGCGCATGAGTTCGATACGACTATTAGTTACGCTTGCAGTTCACCATGGAATGTCGATCCATCAACTGGATGTAACAACTGCATACTTAAATGGAGAGATTCAAGAATCTATATACATGGAGCCATCTAATCACATCATCGAATCCCTGGAGGTCTTACTCGAAAAAGAAAAGAAAGGAAGCGAATTATATAAGAAAACAAAGGCGATGTTACGAGAGTTGAACAAGGACAATAAGGTCTGCCTATTGAAGAAATCTTCGTACGGTCTCAGACAGGCCGGAAGAAATTAGTACGCTACGCTTGACAAAGCACTAAGAAAATATGGTGCAACTCCTTCTAATGCTGATCCATGCGTATATCGCATCGGCAAGAGTGAAGACTTAATTCTCATAGCTGTCTACGTCGATGATCTAATGATCGCTTCGAAGAACGTTAAACGAATGGAACAGCTAAAAATAAACCTATCGCAAGAATTTGAAATAAAAGACCTAGGCGATATCAAACATTGTCTAGGCATTGAGTTCAACAGAGAAGGCAACAAAATTGTAATGCATCAAAGAGGATATATTATCGACGTTTTGACTCGATTTGGAATGACGGAATCGAACCCAGTACGTACGCCAATAGACGTCAGCCAAAAGTTAACAAAACCAAACACGACATCAGCAGCCACAATGTCAAAGTTCCCTTATCGAGAATTAGTCGGCGCGCTAATGTATCTAGCCGTATCTACGAGACCGGATATAGCTTTCGCTATCAGTTGCTTGAGCCAATACAACGATTGCTACGATGAGAGTCACTGGACAGCAGCTAAGCGCGTTTTACGTTACCTTCGTGGAAGCATCGATTTGGGATTGGTGTTTGAACCAACGTCAATCTCTTTGAGATGCTTCGTCGACTCAGACTGGGCAAATTGTCCAGACGACAGACGCTCATACACTGGCTACGCGACCATCCTAAGTAACGCCGCAGTTTCCTGGGAAGCCAAAAAGCAAAGGACTGTCGCATTATCTTCAACCGAAGCGGAATACATGGGACTAGCCGAAGCCACGAAAGAATCCATCTATCTACGGAATTTTCTAGTCGAGCTAGGATTCAATCACTTAGCCGATACAATCATATTCAACGACAACTTAGGAGCGAAGAAACTTGCAGAAAACCCTAGTTTCCATTCCAGAAGCAAACACATTGACGTGAAGCATCATTTCGTCCGTGAAGCCCTAAGTAGCCAACTAATTAAGGTCGAACACGTATCTACCAAGGACATGATATCGGACATCATGAAAGGTCTTCCTGGACCCAAGCATCAAAAATGTTCTCATCAACTAGGACTCAAAATTATCAACGGCAAGGATACAAGGAGACCGCATATTGAGGGGGAGTGTTAGAGATCACAATACACGGTCATTACTCCACTACATTACACACGCTCTTTCACATATTACCAGACTCACTCCCAATTACGCACACCGCGCCATCTACACTCTGCTCTCTATATACACGTGTAAAAGAAACACACTTCCGTTTTACCCTTCACTGTACTAAGAGTTCGGCTCACGCTTGAGCTATTAAATATACGTAATTAACAGTTACTATTTACTGATTCCCTTGTGTCGCCTTCCACCTTAAACAATCTACGCCTTATCAAAAATACTTGATATTATAAATAAATATATGAAAACAAAATATTTTTTAGTTGTACGAGGATATGTAAAAACTAATTTTAATACATTTAGTAATAATTTCAAAACTTCTGGCTATGGATCAATTACAGACGGAATGTATAAATTAGAAATTCAAATTATTGATTATGAGCACACAAATGAATTTGAAAAAGGCCAAGAAATTGAAATTAAGGGATATATAAAAATTTCTAGTTAGTTAAATTTAAATAATTTAAATTTACAAATTATTCAATTTTTAAATTTAATATAAATAGTTCAAGGAAAAAAAATAATTTAATTTATAAATAATAATATTAACAATGGTGTGATTAAAGAAGATTCAATTATATATTTTATTTTATTTTATTTTTTCTTTTATATATTATATATTTATTTTATTATATATTTTATATTTATTTTTATTTTATATTTTGTTATTACATTTTTATTAAAATTTATTTTAATTTAATTAATTTGTAATAATTTTTATCTTTTTCTTTTTCACTTTTTAATATTAAAATTTATTTTATAGATGAAAATATTTTTTACTTAGAAGTTGAGAAAAGTTGTGATATAAAATTAACAACAAATTCTAAAACAATATCTTTTGCTCAATGTCTGCACGGCTCTAAACCTATTATGAAAAGGACACATAAGGATATATATTCAGATCTTCCGAATAAAATTATGAAAACTTAATAAAATTAGCTTATTTATAAAGTAAGTTTTTTACAGTCAATGTAAAGAAATTATTTTTTTATTAAATTTATTTTAAATAATATATTTCAAAAAAATTTTCCCAAGTATATCTATATATTATTTATTAATCCAAAAGAATTGTAATACAAAAATTAAAATATAAAAACTAAAAATTTATCATTTTAGGAAAACAAGAAAGATATCGAGAAGATGATTAATAAATCGTAAAAGTACCACTGTGGATAATGAGACGATGAAAGGAACATTAAATAATGAAGTTTTTACATATAAATTAATACATTTATTTAATTAATTTTTTTCATTCATGTTTCATTTACATTGCGTATTTATGTAATTATGTAGTTTATTCTAATAAAAATCTACATTATGTGTTCAATATTTATATGTCATAAATATATGTTGTGTGTGTGTGTGGTATGATTCAAAAATTAATATATTATATTTTTAAAACCTCCATCGATAACATAAAGTAGAAATAAATTACAAATTGCAAATAAAATATTAAATTTAATAATAATTGAATTGTGAAAGTAAATATAATGATGAAAGATAAAGATTATTATAAAAAATTTTATATTTTTAAAAATTTTATTACTTTTTTATTTTATAAATATATATTTTTATTTTATTTTTTATATTTTAATAATCTACTGTAAAAAAAAGCTATTAATTTCAAATAAATATCTATTTCAATAGTGCCATTAACACATTTGTTTAAAACTAAATACTTTTTACATAAATTAATACCTTATTTGACATAAAAAATTGTTGGAGTAAGTATATATAAGTATGTAAATTTAAAAGATATAATTCAACAATTTGACACTGCTCGTTGTATTAAACATATAAAAAAATTAACGTTATTGGCCAACTCTATGTAAATTTATTAAATATTTATTTATATTACATATGTAAATTATCTACATATATACATTATTATAAAGAAACATTATTGTTGTAATATTGCGAACATCTGAACTGATTATAGACATAAAATTAACTTGCTGGTGTGAATCCCTCTTTACCATCTCGAGTAGTCGCATATCACTGTGCTTAACATTTCGTCCAGGACTAACAAGCACCCCGAAACACCTCTCAACTTCAAGCGTAATGCCGCCTTCTTTACTGGACACTTGCTGGATGCTCAAACAAACTTGTTTCACCACATTACTTCGTAATTTAAAGCAATTTTTATCCTTAAGGACTGTACTAAAAGCGCCCTTTCCATCTTCCTCTTTTATTTCCATAGTGACTTCAAAGATGAATACACTAAAATTAACTTTTTCACTTCCAGTATTGAAACCATTGAAATCACTACCCGTCAATGAACGTGTCATTGAACGTGATATTCTGTGAAACGCTTTTGAAAAGCAAGCTGACACTTGTCCAACCTAAACAAAATAATTAAAAAGAATAAAATTATTATCTTATATATATATATATATATATATATATATATATATATATATTTATCTATGTATACGCACAACTGTATAATTTGGACAAAGTGTAAAAAAAATAGCTAAGATGAGATGTTACAATTTTATATGATAATCAGATGTTTATATATGATATGGTAAAAACATACCGCTTCTGAGATGTCACAGCGGAAAACATGGCATTGATAAATGGCAGACTCTAAAGTATCACCGTGTGACCACGTAAAAGCAAAACACGCTGCACATAGACCAATACTCTCGCCACGTGCGTAAAATAAAATACATTGCACTTCGTAACGCGGAATAGCCTGTTGTGTTGCGGCATCATATAAACTGAAAAATTAAGAGTATAGATTAATTTATTGTATAATTTTAATAGATAACCCCCTGATTTTTCACATAATAGTTATAAATTTAAGTATACTCACATAACTGAACTTTGTGAACTACTGAGTACCGAGACAAACTTTTATTCCTAAATTTAAAGATTGTTCTGCATTCAATATATTCATGTTATGTTGTATTTCACACTCTGATTTTGGTGCATTTATTGCAACATTTGCAGCATTGCTCCCAGATAAGTGACACCATTGAAAATAGTACCTTCTTGTGTGTTGAACATGTGATAATGTATTTAATTCTGAATCATAGACATACATTTAAATTAAAAATTTGTTTGCCATTCTTATATTCATTCTTGCGATAAATATTCTTATACCTTACCTTCTTCAAGATAATCTTCGGGTTTCATAATATCCTATTTCTCTGATGCAACAACACAAGAAGTAACTTCATAAAATTTACTATGGCCTACTCTCTTTATTTTTTCCTGATTCTGTTGTCCAGTACCTGTCACTCTGAATTTACTACTCTCCATCTTTGAGTCCTCTGTTAAAATCTATAATTGTCACACAAAGAGCATAATTAGTCATGTTCATCTATAGCATTTATCTCATCATAAATGTAGATTAAAGTTTATCTTAATTATAGCTGTGATAAGTTTGATAAATATATACAGACCTCGCGGATTATTTTATTATTGGCGATTTTATTATTTTGTTATTGGCGATTTTTAGCATGGATGGTTCCAAGAGAGCCTGTTGCTGCTTGCTGGTACCTTTTTCATTCATAAATTCATATTCATCAATATTCATATTCATATTCATATTCATATTCTATATTCTATATTCATATTATATATATTACCTCTCATTTCTCTTAACCTCTGTCCTCTCTGCATTAACCCCACTCACGATGTGTCACCGAACTTTCAGCAATTACGTTCACACCTCTCTCTCGCGATATCATCGACCGCCAATCACGTACGCGGAAAAGGGTCAACAATATAAACTCGAAACACAAACTTCTCAGGTCTACATGACTTTTTTTATAAGGGACTAGCACGCAGCGCGCGCTAACGCGCGCGCCTTCTTCGATCATTACTTAGATAATAATAATAATAATAATAATAATAATAATAGTAATATTAATAATATTATATATCACTCATTCTAGATGTAATTAAAATGATATGATAAGATAATTATTAATTTTTAATTAAATTATACATTTAAAACAATAATTTTTTAAATTTATATTTACTTTGTTATCTTTTTTTTGCATCATTATAACATAATTATATATCACTTATATTCGTTTGTTATGTTTTATTAATTAAGTTTATAATTCTTTATAAACGTAGTTTTTTATTTTTTTAGACATATTATCATCATTTAAATAAATTTTCAATGAATCCCAGGAACGAACTCGTGAAAATGCGACATACAGTTGTCCATGACTGAAAATATCTTTTCGAAGATCTATTGCAATTTTGTCAAAAGTTTGTCCCTGTGATTTATTTATTGTCATAGCAAATGCCAATTTCACTGGAAATTGTCTTCTTTTGAAAGTAAATGGATATATATTTTCACAATATAAAGTGATACGATTTAAAAAAACTATTTCTCCAATCTTATTACCTGTTAAAATTTCACAGCGTAATAAGTTATTATCTAAATCTAAAACTAATAATCTTGTACCATTGCATAAACCTTCGCTGATACTAAGATTTCTCATAAGCATGATAATAGTGTATTTTCTTAAGCGTAATTCATAAGGTGGAAGACACATTGGGTTTAAAGAGTTGATATATTCTATCGGAATTGTTTCATATATATCTTGATTATCTCCAGTCGTTTCAAGAGTATCTATACTTGTATAAACTCTCTCTGTCGTTTCATCCAACAAATTTACTACTTTCTCGTTTATTTTCTCAACATCGACATTCCTTGCAGATAATATAACGTAATTAGCCATAGTTTTATATTGTTTACATTTTATAATATCTTCGTACATGTCTTTAACCATATCTAAATTTGCGTTTGCTATACATTTTTCTGGAATATGAATATTATCTGAGTGATCATTTAAAGAACCATTACCTAAATTTAATAAAAATTGTGCAAATTCTTTTTCCTGTGATAAAGTTCTCATATTTTGTGTCAATGAAAATATTTTAAATTGTTTCCATAGAATACTAAATTTTATCGATAAATTTATAATTTCACAACGCGTAGCTTTTTCTTTTACAGGTAATAATTGTCTAAAATCTCCACCAAGAAGAACGATTTTACCACCAAAATATAAATTATTTTGCATTATATCACGTAATGTTCGATCCATTATTTCTAATACATAGCGTGGTGCCATAGGAGCTTCGTCTATAATGAAAACATCTACGAGTTTTAAATTTTCAGCCTCTTTAGATTGAACTTTAATGTTTGATGTAGAATCGGCGAAAAGAGGTACAGGTAATCCAAAAACTTTGTGTATCGTTCTCCCATTTGGAAGTAATGTTGCAGCAATACCGGTAAATGCCATCGTATTAATTATTTTTCCTCTACTTTTAAGTAGATAATACAAGGTTGTATAAATGAAAGTTTTACCAGATCCACCTGGACCATCAATGTAAAAACAGTTATCATTATTGTTACTTGTTGTTGCTATTAAAATAGAATCAACAATTTCTTTTTGTTCTGTATTTAATTGTTCATATTGTCGTATACCTATCGATGTATCTTCTTCAATCTGTTCTTCGTTGTTTGTTTCTTGTATTTCTTGTGTTTTCTCTATTTCTTGTTCAATCTCAGGAAAATTAGCAATATTTGATCCTTCCTTTTGAAGTAAATTAATAATATAATTATAAGCTTTCTTTATTCCCATTATAGATCCAAATTGTCTTGTATAATCTTCCGACATATCTTTTTTAAACTCATCCCATAACTTTTTCGGATGAACTGGTTGACAATGAATCAAAATTCGTACGAATAAATTACGAAGTCGTCTTGGCATCATCCAAACTTTTGCTTCATTCATTGCACGATACCATTCTTCATCATCTTCTATGAGTCCTAATGCTAAACATGCAGCAGTAAAAGTTTGATGTATCTCGTTATTAACTGTTCTTAATTCTTGAAAACTTGTAGTTCCTTTAACATGTAGTAAAAGTATACGTAAATGAAACAATTCTACTTGAGATGGGCTAACGGAATACATACGACCAATACAATTAAAATATCTTTGACGTTTCTCCCAACGATTAATAGTTCTGCCGTTAATTGTAATTTTTTTAAATACATAATGAGATGGAATATCACTGTATAAATATTGTTTTGCTTCCTCATCTCGAGCATTTAACTGAAAATAATCTAATAACATTGTTACTCGTTCTACAGCAAATCTTATCGCATCATTATTAATATTATCATCGATTATAACATTATGTTCATTTGGTAAATGAACTGGTAAACGAAATATAGCGTGACTTTTTTCTTGCAAAGGTTTGCTTAAGATACGCCAACATGCTTCCACGGGTCCGACATATCGAGCTTCGATAAAATCTTGGATTTCATCATGGTTTATTGTTTTATCTACATTTTCTCCAATAAATACAGACGCAGCATCATGGCCTTTATAAATGTATTTATATAAATATTTCACAGATTGTATACTCGATACTATTTCAACATTAATATGACTATTAAATAAAAGTAAGAGTGTTGGATTAAATGGAACAACGTATCGATTATCAACAACATATCGTCTAGATCTTTCGTACAGCAATCCATTATTTCTTCGACGATATTGTGGATAACCATCTTCATCCATAGTTGTTTCAGGTCGAAATGGTTTTGGAAAATGTTTCGAACATTTATCATTTATCAAACACCAATTTCCACATGGCCCATGAATCATATGTTTCATTACAACATTATGTAAACTTTCATTTTCATTAGGATCAGGAATTTCTGCAGAAATAAATTTATCAACTATTTCAGAATTTGATATCTTACAATTCTGTTTTAATGTAATCAATAAATGTATATGTGGTAATCTACGTTTTTGAAATTTTATTACATAAACGTATGCTAAAACTTCACCAAAAAATGTTTGTCTAACAATAACATCAATTAAATAATTTTTTTTTATATTAAATACCCGAGCACATATATCTGGCCTATCTGCAGGTTGTTGATTTGGAAGTAAATTTTCTTTAATTTCGCGCCAATTTGGATTACAAGTCATAGTAACAAAGATATCTGGTTTTCCATATTTCCGAACAATAGCCATCGCATCTTGATAATGTTGCAACATATTACGCGGTGAACCCACAAATGTCGATGGAAGTATAATCATTTTTCCAATGTGAGCATCGTTATTATTGGCGGTGTTTGCTAAATAATCAATTAATCCTTGATAAGTCTCAGCTCGCAATTGTTTTTGATTCTGTTTACAATAATTAATTCGGTCTTTTTCAATTTTTATATAACTATCTACCAGCCATTGTTGAAATAATCGTCTTCCCATAATGAAAATATTAAAATTATCACGTATAGCTATTTGATATTTTACGTATGCAGCTCTACTTATTCGTTTATTACTATTTCTGCGTTGTAAATTATCATGCCAACCTTGATTACCGTATGGGTAATATAATGGATAAATCCATGGTTCTACATTTGGATCCATCGTACTGACTTGTTTTAATGTTTTAGTACTTTTATTATAAATTGTTACATAGGTTTCAGGAATTTCACCATCTGCTGTAGTAGAAAAAACAGCTGCAACTTCATTTATCTTTTGTACATTGTATCGGCCACGATCGATGCCCTTTTTAGTTAAAAATCCTAATTGTAATTCACGTATATTGTTATCAGATGTTTGCTGTTGCATTTGAATTTCTTCGTGTATCATTCGATAAGATTGTGCAAAAATGTTATTTGTACGCATTATATTATCTATTAAATGTAAAATTTCTTGATCAAGATTCGAATTTTGATGTAATCGACACTCTGTTGCTTCATTACTATCCACAATAAAGAGTTGTCCATAACTCGGTGTTTCGTTAAATGCCGGATACAACGCGGTATTAATTTGATAATAGATTTGTCCTTGAATTTTAAAACAATAAGGTCCACATCTTTGCGCACTAAAATCTGCTATGTTTGCATTAAACGATGCGAATGAAAATGTATTATTGTAACCACGAATACGATTATAAAAATGATTTGATTTTGGATGATTTCCAGTAAATAATTTATAAAGTTCATACGGAGGTTGAGGTAAAGGATTTAACTCAATAGTCCCATGGCTACAACAATCGTTAAATGAGTTTCCTTTATTAGCTACTTTTTCAGAATTAAAATGTTTCGCACCACAATGTTCGCAATATAAATTCATTTCTCCTATATAATGTTCTACAATATTTTCTAATTGAATAATGTGATTAATATCCGTATATCCTTTTTTTAAAGCTCGATTTCTTTCGTACCACCTTATTTGTTTACTTTTATTATTATCATTTATTATATCATTTTGTGATGGTATTTTCTGTAAATTAATATAATTTTCAATCCTATTATCATTTAAGTTTATTAATCTATTTGATGTGCTAGGTATTGAACAAATATTATTGCTATTTAATGGAGTTTCTATATTAAGGTTATGAACATTTCTAATTATATTAATATCATCGTTAATATTAAATAACTTTATGTTATCATTTATTATACTAACTTCATTATTATTTTTTATCATAGGAACATTTGTAATAATTGATGTATTAATTGCTTGTGACGCAGTAGTAACTGTTTCATTTGCTGAATATATTATGTCTGTAAGTAAAGTAGAAGTTTGAGAATCTATTACTACATTTTTTGAAAAATTTACAGAAGTCTGTGTTATATTTGAGCAAATTTCATTATTTGATAAAGATTGAGAATTTTTCTTAAGCATTTTTCGCTTTTTTTCTCGTCTTTCAGCCTGATATTTTGCCTTTCTTTCTCGTTTGTTACGTTGATATTCCTCTTTTTCTTCAACAGATCGAACTATCTTTCTTCGAGGCATAATTATTATTTAGATAATATCAATTAAAACTAATAATATAATAAAATGTAATAAAATATATATAAATTTCAAATAAAAATGATAATAATAAATCTTTTATTTAATTTTTTGTACATAAAATTCAACTTATAAGTAATAAATAATAAGATAATGAAATAATCAAATAATTAAATAATAAAAGTATAATTAAAATAATTAAAATTTCAATTTAATATCACAATATAAACATACATTAATATAATAATTTAATTTAATATTAATTTCGTTTATAATTATTATCAAATTAGTTTAATTATATTTCAATTTGACGTTAACTTAAAAATCAAAAATAATTGAATACAATAATTTTATAAAAATTAATTTTAATTCAACAATTTAATTCAAAATCAATTTCAATTTAATAATCCAAATTAAAATCAATTTCAAATCAAATCAAAGCCAATTTCAAATTAAGTCAAAGCCAATTTCAAATCAAGTCAAAGCCAATTTCAAATCAAGTCAAAGCCAATTTCAAATCAAGTCAAAGCCAATTTCAAATCAAGTCAAAGCCAATTTCAAATCAAGCCAAAGCCAATTTCAAATCAAGTCAAATCCAATTTCAAATCAAGTCAAATCCAATTTCAAATCAAGTCAAATCCAATTTCAAATCAAGTCAAATCCAATTTCAAATCAAGTCAAAGCCAATTTCAAATCAAGTCAAAGCCAATTTCAAATCAAGTCAAAGCCAATTTCAAATCAAGTCAAAGCCAATTTCAAATCAAGTCAAAGCCAATTTCAAATCAAGCCAAAGCCAATTTCAAATCAAGTCAAATCCAATTTCAAATCAAGTCAAAGCCAATTTCAAATCAAGCTAAAGTCAATTTCAAATCAAGCCAAAATTAATTTCAAATCAAGTCAAATCCAATTTCAAATCAAGTTAAAGCCAATTTCAAATCAAGTCAAAGTTAATTTCAAATCAAGTCAAAGCCAATTTCAATCCAAGTCAAATCCAATTTTAATTCAAGTCAAAGCCAATTTCAATCCAAGTTAAGGTCAATTTCAAATTAAGTCAAAATTAATTTTAATTTAAGTTAGAGCCAATTTTAATTAAATAATTAAATAAATAAAAACAAAATTCAATTCAATATCATATTAGCTTATTTTCCACTTTTAGCTTATTATCCCGTTGGATCTCTGAAAAAGAAAATATTAAATATTAATAATTATGTAAATAATTAAATTTGTTTCTATTTTTACGATATAAGATTTGTATATATACATAAAAAATTATAAAAATAATTACAAAAATCTAATTATTTTAAAAAATCGTGTAAAAAGAATTACTTAAAAAATCATATAAATATCATACAAAAAGAGAATTGGAGGTACTAAAATAATTTTAAAAAATATATACAAACCTTTTTTCGTCTCTACTTTTTTCTTTTTTTTATTCTTCTTTTTTCAATTTTTATGTTCTTTCTCTCTCTTTCTCTCTCTTTCTTTTTTTCTTTCTTAATTAAATTTTTTTGTGAATACACTGCAAAAAGTAAAAAACACATATGTTTAAATATATAGATATTAGATAAATTTCATTAGTATAATCTCCATTATGAGTCTATTGGACACCCTGTGTATACAAATATAGATATAATGAAGTAAATATTAGGCCAACGACGAGCAAACAATAATAGGATATTAGTTTAAAATAATTTTTATTCGATATATTCGAATAATTTTATTAAAATTTGAAGTAACTGTAAACGTTTCGGTCGTACATGACCTTTATCAATACAATATGATAAAAATTATTAATATTTACAAAGGTTAATATAAATAACGTACGTGATTAGCAGTTTAAAAATGTTCTCGCATGATAAGATATTTATAATAAAAAAAAAAATTTTTTTAATTAAAATTTTTTTTTATTTTTATCATAAAATCGATAGATTCCGACTATGTTTCTATATGTACTTTAATCGTGGAAAAGCATTTATTATTCTACCAAACCAATAAAAAGGAAAGAGTGCAGAAAAGTAGTCGTTCAGACGATAAAACAGAACACAGTCAGCATCCCCTTAATACGTTTATATATAAAATAATGACTTTTCGGACCAATATTTTTCTCGCCTATGTTCCCGTTGTAATAAGTCGAGGATTATTAATTTGATGGAACGTTGTAACCTCAATTCGAGATACCGTGCCGAAAAATTGGAATTAATTTTCGGGCTTGGCTCTGTGGCCGATTTTAAGAATCACATTTTAGTGATAAAATAATGAGTTGAATCGATTGATGTAAAAAATCTAGTTATTAAAAAAAATATGTAGTTGATAGTTATATATAAATTACATATTTTTTTAAACAACCATGTGTTTTCTTTGTATTAATCGATTCCTCTCGTTATTTTGTGCATAAAAGTATTAAAAAATAAAATCGGAAAATGAATATTTTACGAGATATTTCATAATTTACGTAAAATTATATCAAAAAGTATATATAAAATATTTCGTAAACTATTTATTTTTAGTTATTCTATCCTTATAACTTCTTATGCAGAATGTTACGTAGAATCAATTTATATAAAAAAATACAGTAATTTTATTTTAAAAAACATAATTAACATAGAAGTCTTTTAAAAAAATATCAGTAGCGACATCTTTTGTCCCCCTTCAAGTCAAACAACTTTTTATTTGAAACATTTTATTGTCAATCAAAAATAAAAATTATTTAAGGTGTAAGAGATAAATGAAACATCCTGTATACATATACAAGATGGCTCATTTTAATTTATCCATTTAAATATTTCAAAAAGTATGAAAGATAGGAAAAAATATAAAAAATTTTTAACTTTGAGAGGAACATAAGATAATGTTATTGGTTTGACTTTAGACAGTCATTTGAAGATTATAAAGTCTCCTTCAATTTCTTAAACGGAAATGTATATTTTTTAATGCATATTCTTGTAGTTTCTCTCAAGAGCTTTCTAAAACACTATAATAAAATATTTTTCTCTTAAGTACTTCTTGTATTATATAAGGTTAATAATTTTTTGATATAAGAAGTTAATAATTTTTTGATATAAAATGTAAAATATTTTATAAAATATATAGTTTTTGATAATCTTATTTTAATACTTTTATGCACGGAATAATGAAACTAAATACTTTATATATTTTATTATATGTTTTGAAAAGCTCTTGAAATAGGTTATAAAAATTATGCATTGAAAAATAAGAGTTTCCATTTAAGAAAGTGATCTTTATATAATCTTCAAACAATTGTCTAAGGTCAAACTAATGATACCATCTTATGTCCCCCTCAAACATAGAGCTTATACTAATGGAGGGGCCTTTGAGAAAGATCGACAGAGAAAGATATATTTCATATATTCTGTCTCAACTGTGCCCCCCCCCCCCCTCCACTCTCGATATGAAGCGCACAACCTATGCGCACAACGCATAATCGCGTTAGTACGGCCACAGTTGAGACAGAAAGTATATCTCTCTCTGTCGATCTTCTTCGCGCGCGCTATGGCCTATGGCCTCTCCATTAGTATAAGCTGTATCCCCTCAAAGTTAAAAAACTTATGTATGAAATACGATCGCTTCCTGTAAAGTTATGAGGAGTAATAAATTAAAATTGTAGAGGAAAAGAGATGATAATGTAGCCTCCCAGTTTATCAAATTTTGTTTAACCTATAAAAAAGAAAATCTGCATTTTTGTTAATTATTTCGTATCGCTTCACGTGGGAACTTGGATTAGATTAACCTGTATGTGTGTCATCTCCAACAATATGTATATATTTAAAAAATATATAAAATTCTTATTTTCGACCAATAACTGGCTTAATTTGCAGATGTTCCTTTATTAATTAATAAGTAACAATGTAGGCTCCCTGCATTGATAAATTACAAATTCAAAAGGAGGCTATATGGAGCCACGCGTAGGGTGTAGGTACGCAAATATTAAAAACAAACTTGTTGGAATAACAAATTTATTGAATCTAAACGTTTCGGTCCTTTCTTTGGATTTTCTTCAGTAAATTTAATACAATAAATTATAATGAGGAATCTACATACTACCGCACGCAGCGCAAAAGCCGTGAGCCCCCCTATCGATATCCCATTAAATAGACAAAGTGAAATAATATGTTATGAGGTACTCAAAAGTGGACTCTAATGAAGAGTATAGTGAGGAATTTCCGAAAGGGGGCTCACTCTTACTCACACACTCATCCATCGCACGTTCACACGACCGTACGCGGACGCGCCCGACGCACGAGTGAAGAAGATATTCGTTTTGATGCTATTTATAAGGCGCCCTACCACGGCTCATAGCCTGTTATCAAAGTCAATATCAAACACAATGTGTGGAATTTATTTCTCTCCTTCTCTCTCTCTCCCTCTCCCTCTCCCTCTCCCTCTCCACTCTCTCTCTCTCCCTCTCTCCCCCCTCTCTCTCCCTTTCCCCCCTTCCGTCTCTCTCCCTCTATCCCTGTCCCCCCTTCCTCTCGCTTCCCCTCTTCTCTATCTCCCTCTCTCAAACATACAATGTATGGAAATTAATGTTACAAATGATTTATGGCTCTCTAAAGGAATTCGATAACAACTAAACGAAGACCGTCTTTCAGGAAATTTGAGGCATATTTGTCACAACAGATATATATGCTTGACTTAGACACTCTGTGTCTTCTTGTCGGTTTAGGCCATTTATCTGGCGCCTGATAAACAGCATCTCTGAAACAAGTCTCTTTCTTAGAAACGGTTCCTCATCTAAGATCTCAATGTTATCCCAATCAAATTCGTGGTTATTCAGCCTGTGATCCGTGATCACGGATTTTTGCGCGATGTTTCTTCCCGTACATACCCAAATTGTCCGAGCGGTTTAGCCATGTGGTCCGTGATCTAGATGTAAAAATGTCCTACACAGGTTTGAATAAGTTACACTCGTTTATCCGCGTGCATAAAGACACACTGCAGAAAGACTGGCATAATAACGTTGTATACAAAATTTCATGTCAAAATTGTAATGCCTCTTATGTCGGTCAGACCAGCAGACAGTTGAGAACACGCATTAGGGAGCACAGAAATCACATAAAAAGAAACACCGCGCAAAAATCCGTGATCACGGATCACAGGCTGAATAACCACGAATTTGATTGGGATAACGTTGAGATCTTGGATGAGGAACCGTTTCTAAGAAAGAAACTTGTTTCAGAGATGCTGTTTATCAGGCGCCAGATAAATGGCCTAAACCGACAAGAAGACACAGAGTGTCTAAGTCAAGCATATATATCTGTTGTGACAAATATACCTCAAATTTCCTGAAAGACGGTCTTCGTTTAGTTATACATATATATATATATATATATATATATATATATGTCATTACAGATTAAGTACAAGAAATGTCGATTGCGTCCAGGAGCTGTACCAAGTAGAAATTTACATTTAGTTAGTAATTTGCAGTTAACAGATAAAGATAGCTTAAATCGACACAAAATAGATATCAAGAATTTGACATCTAGAAAAAAACAAGTATTAGAGGAAAACGAAATCTTTTTGATTCCTAGAATAGAAAAAAATATCAGTGAAAATGAAGATGCAGAAAATAAAAATATTAATGTGCGTTATCACACTTGTTATAAATCACAAGATTATGTATATAACTCGGAAGAAAATGATGATTTGTATATTGAATTATCAAAAGATATGGATAAGGAAGACATAGATGTCTTTATGCATAATTTAAAATTTGAAAAATCTGAAATAAAAGAATCGGAAGAAGAAGTTGAAACACTCGAACGCGATGACAACTCTAAAAGATTTAAAGAAAACATACTTTTTAGAAACACTGTTATAAAATGAGATAAAGTGCGGGTAATATGGCACCCTGGTGACCATAAATGTATGAATCAAAAATGATACTTGATCTCAGTACAAAATCAACATTTATAGGCCGGTATTCATAGTCTGATCTTATATTTAAGATTGTCTTAAGTCCGAGCTTGAAATGCTACGCAGCCATTTGATTGGTTGAATGGGAATTGGATCGTCTTAAATCAACCTCCGACCAGACTTAAGACGATCTTAAATATAAGATCGGATTATGAATACCGGCCTTATTAGTAACTAAAGAATTATTCTCTTAAAAAATAAATTAAATTTTTAAATTATTAAATTAATAAAATAATAAAATAAACATCTATAAGCAAGCATATTATGATTTTATCTTCAATATGTTCAAGATAGGATATTGTTCTGTAATTTTAACATCTCACAGTTATTTAGAACTCAATATTTCAATAGTTTATGAAAAAAACTTTCGATACGTTGAAAATTTTATTTATTACATGTAATGATAAGTCTCTACTAATGACAAACGAATTATCAGACATCAATATTTAAGGGTGTTTAATTCCTATTATTTTAAGTTTTACGTAATACGCAAAATAAATTTTGGTTAGCGTTATTAGTTAATTTGATAAGTGAGGCGCCAATATATATAGCAGAGGCTACATTACCATTTTTTTCTCTACTCCTTATATATACAGTGTCCCATTTTAATTTCCGCAAGTAAATATCTCGAAAAACATAAGATACGAAAAATGTTTCAAATAAAAATTGTATGATTTCAAGGAGGACGTAAGATAATGATAAAGATTTGATCTTTTTTTTATTTTTCGTGTTTACTATTAAACCAAGCATCTGTATGTATAGTATACTTGCCTCACGCTGCCAAAATGAGTCGAGCCGAGTCGAGCCTAGTCACGTCGACTTTGTAAATTTATACTCGTGTGTATGATGAAACGAGATGTAACTGCTCTCACCGAGGGCAAAAATTGCTGATAGTTGCAATCGACCGAGATTGATCGAGGTGTTAAATACTTTCTTGATACTGATGCGTATCAGATTAGAACGGATACAATACACATTTTTTTTTGCAATTGTAATGAATATAGTGCCTATATGTAAAGAAATTTAATATTATAATTAAAGATAATAGAAATTGTATGTTGCATTCTTAATTAATATGTAATTTTTTACATGTATTTAATTATATAAATATTTCATGAAAAAAGTTGTACATTTCAGCTGTAATATATAAAAGTTAATTGCATTTTTTTATTAGTTAACAATAAAAATAAAAATTAATTTTAATTTAATAATAAAAAAATTTAATTTTAATTTAATATTTTACACACTTACCTTTGTATAAATTTGCAGAAGTTTTAAAGCGCAACACTTTTTTTTTAACCTCGCGCAACATAAGATAAGCTGTCATATCACATAACAAAACACATCATTTCGTGAAGCTTACCGCACAATTCAATAAATTTGATACATTCGAGATTTCACTATTATTTTTAAAAGAGAAAAGTTTGTTTTATTTTATTAATTGATTACAATACATTGTTCGGTGTAATACTTTTAAATATATAAAATAATAAATTATAATAACATTAAAATAATATAATTTCTCATTCGAGATTAAGATTATCTTGTAGCGTTTTCCAATAAAGCAGGTTTGATCGATTTGAGATCAATTAATGACTCTAGAGAATAAATGACTGTGATTGATTAATCACAGTCATTTATTCTCTAGAAAAATAGTTGTGATTGGTTAATGAATGTCATTAATGGATTGGTTAATGATGTCATTAACTGCTCCCGAATTGATCAAATCTACTTTATTATTCGAAAACGCTATTAGAAAAGGAAATGTTATTTATTGAAATAAAAAAGAAATGAATGTTATATATAATAAAATATATTTTCTAGAATCTGTATAATAAAATGAATTTCTATAAATACTTATACAAATATATCTTATACATATACATACATCTTGTTGTACTTTATTTCTAAACATAATATAACAACAAACGAGAATTGGATTATGCAAGAAAAGTTAAAAGTGAAATGATCGGAACTGAGAATTAATATTAATTAATCTATGCCAGAAAGCGAAGTATATATAACAGGCCAGCCGATATAAATTATATAATATACAATTTATAAGGTTTAGTTGTAGAGACATCGAGAGAACATCGAGTAAACCAAAATATGTTATTACACAAGTTACAGTCAAAAATATCACCAGTAGATTCGATAGCTTCACAAAGACCGTTGAAATAATAACGAAAATTTGGATTATGCAAGAAAAGTCAAAAGTGAAATGATCGGAACTGAGAATTAATATTAATTAATCTATGCCAGAAAGCGAAGTATATATAACAGGTCAGCCGATATAAATTATACAATATACAATTTATAAGGTTTAGTTGTAGAGACATCGAGAGAACATCGAGTAAACCAAAATATGTTATCATACAAATTACAGTCAAAAATCTCACCAGTAGATTCGATAGCTTCGTAAAGACCGTTGAAATAATAACGAGAACTTGAATTATGTAAGAAAAGTCAAAAGTGAAATGATCGGAACTAAGAATTAATATTAATTAAATCTATGCCAGAAAGCGAAGTATATATAACAGGCTAGCCGATATAAATTTTATAATATACAATTATACAATTTATAAGGTTCAGTTGTAGAAACATCGAGAGAATATCAAGTAAACCAAAATATATTATTACACAAATTACAGTCAAAAATCTCATCAGTTCGATAGCTTCGCAAAGACCGTTGAAATAATTAAATAATAAATATCATTTTTAAACAGTCCAAATTAAGAAATAATTATAAACTAAAGATAAAAAACAAAAATCTAACTGAAAATATGATGAACTTTTAAAATTATTTACGAATAATCTTGCTAGTTGGCAAATCGGAAGTTCCATCTTCTTTTGGAAAAGATCTCTTAATAATCGGTTTCGTACCTTGCAATAGTTGTGCCAATGATAATATTTGGCCTCCTATTAATTTAATTTAATGTCACAAACTTTTTCCACATCAAGATAAAAGATGTCATCTGTAAAATAAATATGTAATTCATAAAAATCAATAAAAAATGATACAATATTCTATTACGGATTTCAAAGATTTTTAATGCATTTACTTGAATTTTTCACATATCCTCTTATTTCGACATTTTCTCCTTTCTCGAAACCATCATTTGGTTCAAAATCAGCAATTTGAATCTCTAATTTGTAATTACTATCTGTAATCGATCCAGTTCCAATAGTTTTAAAACTATTTGAGAGAGTATTAAATCTTGTTTTAATATATCCTCGTACAACTGAAAAATATTTTATTTAAAGTATTTATTAAAAGTATTTATTTTTTAAAAATGTAATAGAAGAAAACATATACATAAATATTAGAACATATTATATACAGTGCTGGTAAAAAGTTCGGAAACGGTTAAAAATCTTAAAAAGTATTGATTTATTGGAAAAATGTTTAACACTGAAGTAGGGTTTTAAAAAATCTATTAGATGATGGTATTTATTTGACCTTAGGATGATCTTGAAAAACACGATTCTCGTCAACATAAAAATCTTAAATAGAAATCCCTAATTTTTATTACAGTGTTTTTGAAAGGTCTCGACATCAACTATAAAAATATGCAATGAAAAATAGGTGGTTCCGTTTAAGAAATTAAAGTTGACCTTCACGTGACCTTCAAATGACTTTTCAAGGTCAAATAAATGGCACCATCTTATGTCCCCCTTCGAGTCAAACAACTTTTATTCAAAATGTTTTTTCGTATTCTTCACATTTTTCGAGATATCTGAGTGTCTAAGTTAAAATGGGACACCCTGTATATATATAACTAAATATCTCATAAGATATTTTGTATTTAACACAACATTAAATATGATTAAATAAACTGAATGATTTAAATATATTTAATTATTAAATAAACTACAATTAAAACCTATAAATTATAAGATACAGAAAATTTTTTTAAATATAAATTAATCTAAAAATTAAACATAATACTTAAGGCGCATGTTGATAGAAATACTATCTTTTAGTTCACATTTTAAAAAATGTTAGATTTTATAGCACATTACAAAATTACATTTTTATACTTTATTATCTGTGTTGCATTAAAATTTAATCTTTCTACTATATTATTCTATATATCTTTCTACTATACTATTCTAGTATATTATTACTTAATAATGATTTAAAAATGAAAAAGAGTAACAAAAAATTTACATCATTAAAATTTACATCATTCAATCTTGAAAGTAAGTAATATAAATGTGTAAATTACCTTCAAATTACTTCAGGAAATTATTTAAAAATTAAACATAATAATTAAAACGCATATCAATAGAAATACTATTCTTTAATTCACATTTTAAAAAATATCAGATTTTGTAGAACATTACAAAATTATATTTTTATATTTTATAATCTGTGTTGCATTAAAATTTAATCTTTCTACTAATTTTAGTATATTATTAATTAATGATTTAAAAATGAAAAAAAATTAGCATAAAATTTATATCGTTCAATCTTGAAAATAAAATAATATAAATGTGTAAATTACCTTGAAATTACTTATCCAATATAAGATTCTTACAAGAAATTCTCGCTTTCGTAATTCTTAAGACTCGAACACAGAAACCAAAATCCGAGTTCTTTTCTGCTCAAAAATTAATTGCGATAAGGATGCACTTCTCAACATTAGATGCACAAATTTTTATTTTGTTGTTATGGAAACTTTGTTGCTATGAGACTTCTGTAAAAAAAGAATGACGAATTTCTCATTAAATGCTATACAGGCGAACTTCATGCACTACGCACGCACTTTTCATATTAGAGAAGATTTCTATTCATTTTTTTATCTTCCTTATTTTACAGTAAAACTAAGAACTATATATATACACACATACATACTATATATATATATATATACACAAACTAAATAATTTATAAATAATATTTTGTATTTAACATAACAATATATTAAATATTATTAAATAAACTAAAATAAAACCAATAAATGGAAATACAGAGAATTTTTTTAGTTATATACTTATCTAAAAATTAAACATAATGCTTAAAACATATGTCGATAGAAATACTATCCTTTAATTCACGTTTCAAATAATGTCAGACTTTATAGAACATTACAAAATTACTCTTTTATATGTTATAATCTGTATTCCAGTAAAATTTAATCTTTCTATACTGATTCTAGTATATTATTAATTAATGATTTAAAAATGAAAAAAAAATAAGTATATAATTTATATCGTTCAATTTTAAAGGTAAAGCAATATAAATGTGTAAATTACCTTGAAATTACAGGACTCATCCGATACAAAGTTTCTACAAGAAATGTTGGCTTTGGTAATTCTTGACACTTGAGCATAGAAACTAAAATTTGACAGCTTAACTCTGCCATGTGCCACAAGTCTTTGCAAGACTATAAATTTGTGTAATAACATATTTTGGTTCACTTCATGTTTTCTCGATGCTATTACAACCGAATCCTATAAATTAAATATTATCATTACATTAATTATTTAATAAAATAAATGTGTTATATATTTAATAAACATATATAATTAACAATAATACTTAAAGCGCATGTCGATAGAAATACTATCCCTTAGTTCACGTTTTAAAAAATGTCAGATTTTATAGAACATTACAAAATTACCCTTTTATATTTTATAATCCGTATTTCATTAAAATTTAATCTTTCTGTACCGATTCTAGTATATTATTAATTAATAATGATTTCAAAATAAAAGGGTATGCATAAAATTTATATCATTCAATCTTGAAAGTAAGTTATATAAATGTGTAAATTACCTTGAAATTACTTAAGAATTTATCCGATACAAAGTTCCTACAAGGAATGTTGGCTTTAATAATTCTTGACACTTGAGCATGGAAACTAAAATTTGTCAACTTTACTCTGCCATGTGCCATAAGTCTTTGCAAAGCTATGAACTTGTATAATAACATATTTTGATTCACTTGATGTTTTCTCGATGTCTTTACAACTGAATCCTATAAATTAAATATTATCATTACATTAAGACATTAATTATGTAATAAAATAAATGTGTTATATATTTATACATATACAGGGTGTCTCAACACCTTAATATAATATTTTATTAGTGTGTTTAGATGTAAAAGAGAGTAAAAAATTCTAATATAAATATGTTAAGACTGCAACAGTTTTTGAGTTGTAAGTGATCAAAATTTGCCAATGATATACACGCACTACACATATACACACGTACCGACTTGTCATTTATTATTAATTTTATTTTCAAAATAAGATTAGCAGAAAAAGCTATCACACTAATTTGAAAAAATCAATAACAGATAACAGATCGATAGACGTCTATGTTTAGTTATAGGCTTAAGCATGCGAGTTCTATGCTATATCATTCAAATTTTAATCGTTTATAATTCAAAAACTATTGTAATTTCAACATTTTTATATTAGAAATTTTTACTCTATTTTACTTCTAGAATACACTACTAAAATATTATACAATGGTTGTGAGATATCTTGTAAATATATGTATATATGTATATTTAAATTTTTTAATATTTTAAAAAGTAAAAAGATGATTTAAAAATCATTTTTAGAGAGTTATTGGTTTTATTGATGAGTTTGATGGTCCGAAAATTGTTGGCAAAACACAATACTATCAATTGTTAAATTTATTTTAAACAATAATAGTCGTCATAGAATTCAAATCGTAGTATGAAATATTGAAATTGAGTGGATTAAATTTCACATAAAACCAAATTGAATATATTTCAATAAATATACTTTTTATTCTCATTTAATTTAATATACAATAATAATAATTATAATGTTATTTTCTAATCTAATATTACTTTACAGGTTATTCATATTGATGAAGCAAAAGCTAAAAAAACGAAAGTACTAGAGTTTAATCAAGGAACTCTTCCTTACAAACTTATTATTTGTTCGAATACAATTTATTAATAATTTGGGTTCGTTTGATCTTAAAAAAATAATTCACGCAGTTCAACCTGAATTAATAGAACTATCAAATATTCCGGAGCATTTGAATTCATGTGTTCATAAATAATTTTATTATTTTTCTTCAGATTTTATAGAACATTACGAATTTTACTCTTTTATATTTTATAATCTGCGTTGCATTAAAATTTAATCTTTCTACTGATTCCAGTATTATTAATTAATAATGATTTAAAAATGAAGTAGTACGCATTAAATTTATATCATTCAATCTTGAAAGTAAGTTATACAAATGTATAAATTACCTTGAAATTACTTAAGAATTTATCCGATACAAAGTTCCTACAAGAAATGTTGGCTTTGATAATTCTTGACACTTGAGCATGGAAACTAAAATCTGACAGCTTAACTCTGTCATCTGCCATAGGTCTTTGCGAGACTATGAACTCATATAATAACATATTTTGGTTCACTTGATGTTTTCTCGATGTCTTTACAACTGAACCCTATAAATTAAATTGTATTATTACATTAATTATGTAATAAAATAAATGTGTTATATATTTATTAGACATATATAATTAACCATAATACTTAAAGCAGCACATATCAATAGAAATACTATCTTTTAATTCACGTAATTCATCACATAATTCACTTTTTTTAAAAAATGTCAGATATTTTATAGAACATTACAAAATTACTCTTTTATATTTTATAATCTGTATTCCAATAAAATTTTACCTTTCTATACAGATTCTAGTATATTACTAATTAATAATGATTTAAAAATGAAGGAGTAAACTTAAAATTTATATCATTCAATCTTAAAAATAATATAAATATATAAATTACCTTGAAATTACTTCAGGACTCATCCAATATAAGGTTCCTACGAAGAAATTTTCGCTTTAGTAATTCTTGAGACTTCAGCACAGAAACTAAAATCTGACAGCTTAACTTTGCCATCTGCCACAAGTCTTTGCGAGACTAACTTGTATAATAACATATTTTGGTTCACTTGATGTTTTCTCGATGTTATTACAACTGAACCCTATAAATTAAATATCACCATTACATTAATCATGTGTGTAAAGTAATAAATATGTTATATAATATTTGTGAAACATATACAATAATTATGTTTCACAAATATTATAACCATAATAAAGCGCATGTCGATAGAAATACTATTTTTTAGTTCACATTTTTTAATAATGTCAGATATTTTATAGAACATTACAAAATTACTCTTTTAAATTTTATAATCTGTATTCCAGTAAAATTTAATCTTTCTATACTGATTCTAGTATATTATTAATTAATAATGATTTAAAAATAAAAAAGAATAAGTATATAATTTATATCATTCAATCTTGAAGGTAAAGTAATATAAATGTGTAAATTACCTTGAAATTACTTCAGGACTCATCCGATACAAGGTTCCTACAAGAAATGTTGGCTTTGGTAATTCTTGACACTTGAGCATGGAAACTAAAATCTAACAGCTTAACTCTGCCATCTGCCACAAGTCTTTGCGAGACTATGAACTTGTGTAATAACATATTTTAATTTATTTGATGTTTTCTCGATGCCTCTACAACTTAACCCTATAAATTAAATATGATCATTATATTAATCATGTGTATAATGTGACAAATACATTATATATATGTTAAACATATATAATAATTAAACATAATACTTAAAGCGTATGTCGATAGATATACTATACTTTACTTCACATTTTTTAATAATGTCAGATTTTATAGAACATTACAAAATTATTCTTTTATATTTTATAATCTGTATTCCATTAAAATTTAATCTTTCTGTATTGATTCTAGTATATTATTAATTAATAATAATTTAAAAATGAAGGAGTTTGCATAAAATTTATATCATTCAATCTTGAAAATAAGTTATACAAATGTGTAAATTACCTTGAAATTACTTCAGGACTCATCCAATATGAAGGTTTCTACATAAAATTTTCGCTTTAGTAATTCTTGAGACTTGAGCACGGAAACCAAAATCAAGATTTCAACAAACTGATTTAATATATTGAAATGGAATGTAGATGTTAATAATTTTCGTCGCGTTTGCCACTTAATATCTATATTAAAAATCAAGATAACACAAAATAGTACGATAAAATATTAATGATATTATATAATTACTATCCCTGTTTCATATTTAATTGTGCAAGCATTTCTCAAGTAATATTATTTATCTTAAATTTATTTTTTTATATCGCACATTTTTTTATAATTTTAAAAATTTTCTTCTCTTGAAATCTTTATAAAATATCATCGTAAATTTATCTAATTAGATTAATTAAAACTTATAACTTTACAAATTTGCATATATAGAAAAAAATTTATTAAAATTTATTATTAAATGTCTATTATGTGACGGTGTTTAATTGAAAATATCTTTTTCTTTAAACTGAAACATCTATTTAGTTCAAAATACACGTACATAGTGAAAATTAATCTTCGATATTATGACGTTAGCAATTTTTTTATAAAATTTTTATAAGTTATCAGTTTAAAATGAAGAAATTATAAATGTTTACACCGTTTAAGATAATATTCAAATTTAATTATAAAATTACAGTGGAGACAGGCGATCACGTTACCTGTGCTAGTGAGAAGACCTGTACCGAACCAAGGAAGTAAATTATTATATAGACGACTTTTCTCGATGTGTTTGATGCTGCTTAGTATCATCTGAAATCACCGAAAACATGTTAAGACAACACACGTTTGATAGTCAGAGGTTATCTTAAGAGGCAGAAAAAATCTATTTTGATTAAAAATCATAAACAACATTATATTTATCTGAGAAAGTAAGAATAATAATAAAATCATATTAGAAAATGTGGCTTGAAATTTAAATTGATTTAAGATAACTATATTGTTTTTGTTCAATTTTTTTAAAATTGAGGTATCGATATTATTATTGTTACATAAGAGGATAAAAATTTTTATTAGAAAAGTGTATATGATCAATCAATCGTTCTAACGCTAAGTCGATTTTTTCAAAGTTGCTTCACACAGTAAGAGAATAAAGAAAAAAAATATTCTTCTCTAATTTTAACTTATTGTTAGATAACATAACCAATGTTCATCAAAATTGGAGGAGATATTTGTGTCACTTTCTTCGTCAGAATCGTTAGCTCTCGCTCTCTCTAATATATTGTAGAATTTTACTTAATAGAGCACATAGAGGAGTTCGATGCAGGATGGAGAACGAAAACAATAAAATTTTAACTTACAATTAGTATAGCTCTTGTTTAATCGATGACAGTCTGTCGTCATCATTTTATGCTCATTTCTTAGTCAGACTATCAATAAAAGTATATCCACACACATTTACAATACGCATAAGAAAATTGATTGGTCCATAAATGTATGCATAATAAACCAATCAAGTTTCTTATGCATACGCTTATGCAAGTTTGTGTAGATATAGGCTTAAAGTTCAATAATTAGTTCCAATAAAATCATCATCTTACAACTGTTACGAAATGATTGTAGCATATTAAAATAGATAAAGATTGAGTAGAGATAAGAAAGCTTCAATTGAAAAAATCTCGTAGCTAATTAAAGTTATTGCTCTATATTAACAGTAACATACCTCTCCTAAGTCGAGGTGTACTTGAAGAGTGTATTTGAATGTAATTGGAACACCTACTACGCAATGACGTGATTCCTGATGAGAGACGCGGCTCCTCGAGGCTCGCCCGCCCTGGCTTGATTGTCGCACGCGAGGATCTCCTCGTGGAAACTCTCAGAACGAAACACGATGCGCGAGTAGACGAGACAGCGGCGAAGTTCGTTGCCGTCCTTAGACGGGTTCGGACGTATCTTGTTGCGCTATTACACATTATTTTTTTAAATATAAATGAAATTAATTATAATATAAATTTTCTTTCACCCGTTAATAGCTGTAAGACGTACATATATATTCGTCGGGGCCAAAATCAATAGAAAAAGAAGCGGCGAAATACAGGCAAAGCCTATATACGCCATTTTCTTCTTCTTCTACTGATTTATGGCATGGCTCTTACAATTAGCCGGGTATCTGCCCACTTTATGGCCAGATTGAAATAATAAGAGAATTAAAATAATGGAAGTAAATATAAATACGTAAAATAGTGATAAAAGAATCATAATAATTTAAAAAATATAAGAGTACTTACAATTAATCCAAAAAAAAAACGCGTAATAAAAGCGCAGAAGAAATACGTCCGCACCCGTCCAAGGACGGAAAAGAAAACGGAAACGAACGCAAAATTCGTCATTCATCCATTTCCGACAAATCGCACACCAGCGCACCGTGCGGCGAAACTTACGAATCTTTCGGGCGTAGAGAGCCTCCTATGAAGAGAGTGGCAAACTCACGCGATCACGTAACCCCTCTATTTGATTGATTTTCTATAAAACAGAGCTACGAATATTCATATTATTTTCAGTTTTTCGTGTTTCGTGCACATTATAAAATGCCCAAAAGAAGCTTTAACGTCTCTATCTTAACGTCTCTATTTTCTTTTAACGGTAAAAAAATATCATTTATATTTATATATCATCATCTAAAGAAATAAATATTTTCCTTTTACACTATTTAACAATGACTGAACACACGAAACATATGCGACATAAACATGAATATGGGCAGAACATTACACACAATTATTAATTATTAATTATTAATTACACACAATATATATATATACTTACTTTTTTTCATTCGTCACTGCTTCATCTTATTTATGCCTTCTTTTTTATAAATATATTATTATTTTCTACTAAATCTTGCGTGACACGACACAAGCTCTTAAGAAATATTATAACACATACCGAGATCAGTACACATTTAACCTTTATCACGATACGAACTGTCATTAGTATAACCGCGAGCAAGTTCGCCTCGTACCTCGATTTCGACCGCCAATCACGTACGCGGAAAAGCGGCAACAATACGAGCGATATAACAAACACTTCAGGGTACAAATGCCTTTTTTTATTATAGATTTTGAATTTTTTAAAAAATGTCTGTAGTTGCTCTAACTTCCGTAAATTTTAAGATATCGGGATAAATTTATTTATGTAAATAGACTATTATTAAAGGATTGTTGGTATTGAATTTGACGAGAATCGGTGAAAGGGTTTATTTTTTATAAAATTTTGAATTTTTTGAGAAATGTCTAGGTTGCTCTAACTTTCGTAAATTTTAAGATATCGAGATAAATTTTTTACATGAATAGACTATTATTAAAGGATGGTTGGTACTGAATTTGACGAGAATCGGTGAAAGAATTCGATTTTTATAAAATTTTAGATTTTATGATAAATGTCTGTGATTGCTCTAATTTCCGTAAATTTTAAGATATTTGGATAAATTTTTTTACATAAATAGACTATCATTAAAGATGTTTGGTATTGAATTTGGCGATGATCGGTGAAAGAATTCATTTTTTAAAAATTTTGAATTTTTAAGAAATGTGCATTTTTATTTTTTGCAAATTTTGAGATATCGAACTAATTTTTTTTTACATGAATAAAGTACCAATAGGATATTTGGTATTGAATTTAACAAAGATTGGTGAGTTTATTTTTTATAAATTTTTTATAAAATATTTTTAAAAAATTTATGTGGTTATTTTATCTTCTGTGAATTTTGAGATATCAGACAAATATTTTTACATAAACATTTTTACTTAAATGGAATATCATTAAAGGATGTTTGCTATTTAATTTAACGAGTATCAGTAAAAGTTTTTTCTTTTATATAAAATTATCAATTTTAAAAAATCTTTGTACATGCTTTAATTTTCGTAAATTTTGAAATATCGAACTTATCGAACTTTTGAAAATATCATTAAAGAATGATTGATATTTAATTTGGGGAGAATTTTTAAAATGGTTCATTTTTTATAAAATTTTTAATTATTTTAAAATTTAAATAATTTTTTGAAAGTTCTGAATAAAATATTATTAAAGCATGATTAATATTAAATTTGTTGAGAATTGGTCAATTTCTTTTGATTGTAAATTGACAAATTATACAATATTCAAAACACAGTAGCATAGAAATCTTAAAAAAATTTTTTTTAAGAAAATATTTTTTAATTATATATAGGGTTTGCTAGTATTGGAAAAAATTGTGCAAACTGCAAATGGAAATTTGCACATTGCTTCCTCACCATTTTATTTCGCTAATTAAGATGGTTTTTCAATGATGGCTTCCTCATAGAGGAAGCTTAACTTGCACATTGCCATAATTGAAAAACCATTTTAATGAGCAAATTAAAATGGTGAAGAAGCAATGTGCAAGTTAAGCTTCCTCTATGAGGAAGCCATAATTGAAAAACCATCTTAATTAGCAAAATAAAATGGTGAGGAAGCAATGTGCAAATTTCCATTTGCACAATTTTTTTATAACATATTATTATTTAAAAATTTAATTAGCAAATTGACGCTTTAATCAACTGATTTCTGTAAAAAAATAACATATTATTTACATTATATTTTAATTTTAATTTTTATAACGTTATTTTAACAGAACCCCGCCATTTCCTTATTAACGCGAACAATCTCCGTGCCGATCGTCACCAACCGATCCGCGCTCTCTCTCACCATTCTAAGATCGCCTTCCAGACTTGGCTGCAAAGCCTTAACTGGGATGCTCCCTTTGATGAGACGTCTGCTCGGCGATGGCTCAATTTCCAGGCTGAGCTTCCATTGCAAGTAGAAATCTACGAGTGAGCTTACGCCGTCGTCTATCTACGAACAATACAACATGAGGAGTGGACTACTAGTCTAATCGTGTCAAAAACCAAGATCGCTCCACTGAAACAGATAACTTTACCTCGCCTCGAGCTTTATGTGGCTACATACGCGCTTCTCGTCAAACTTGCCTCTTACGTCTATACGACGCTCGGACTCTCGAAGGCCCCACTGCACTTATGGTCGGATTCTACCGTCGCCCGAGGTTGGATCCAAGGACATCCGATACACATGAGGTACATATGTCTCCAACCGCCGACATCCAGATCAGCGTTGACTTCGACTGCGGGAGGGAGGGTCCAGCCAGCCACAAGCCGCCTCATCTTCCTGGTGGTACCCTGTCGACAGCCGAACTGAAGGACGCGCGTCTCCTGTGGATCCGACGAGTGCAGGCTGAAACCTATAAGGATGAGTTAAAGGTGATTCAGCAGGGCCGCGCGCTAATAAAATCTAACTCACTTATTCGTTTGAGTCCCTTTTTACTTTTTAGATCGCCAGAAGTTCCTTTGAGTTGGTGGACGCTTAAAGCACACCATCCTGTCCTACGATGAGCGCCATCCCGTGATTCTGCCGGGCGAGTTGACATTCACCCGGCATTCGTCGAGACGTGTCATGGGCGAATGTTGCACGGCAGCGTTCAGCTGACTCTGGGGATGATCCGCCAACGCTATTGGATCCCTCGAAGACGAGCCGTCGTTAAATAGCGGATCCTTCGATGTGTGACATGTTTGTGGTAGCGGGCGGTGACACTACAGCAGCTGATTTTAGAGAGTAATATAATTTGAGATTTATTATTTATATAGTAAATGCATCAATATATTTTCTTAAAGTCTATGCAAAAATATATTTACAAGTAATAAATTTCTGATTCAATATGTATACATTCTCATCATCTTTATTATACAAAAATTATACATATAAAAGAAGCTGATTATGAAAGAGCATTTGTTTCCTTACATTTTTTTATAATCATAGAAATAAAAATCATTCTGAAACATTAAAGATATAACATTAAAAATATAAAATTAGATAATTATGAAAAAATTAGAAACTTTAAATAAGACAGAATTAAATAAGACAGAATTAGTTGATGAAGAGATTGAGGAATATGTTTCAGAAAAATAGTAATAATGTATTTGACGAAAACAATTTCAAAACGCAGATTTTTAATAAATGTGCAGGCCTCATCTAAATATTATAACAATTTAGATATATCATCACAAAAAATAACTGAAATAATTCACATTACATTTGATTGGATTCTAAATGTTAGAAAAAAATTAGAAAAAAATTATTTAGATGCTGGAAGAGTAAAACATATTTTATATACACAATCTTTTCATGATTTCTCTTCTGAAAATTATCAACTTAAGTACTTTATTCAATATGAATCACTTATACTTCTTAAAAGTTATACTGTTCGTGAAAAGCTTGCATTAAGAGGCAAGTTTGGTAACAAAACTCTTGATTTTATAAAAAAAAAAAATTTATGTGTTCCAATTTCCAAAGTTTTAAAACACTTTTTGAATTTACCTTTTAAACCTTACATTTTCACTGACACTGAATGAAGTATATGCAAACAGTATATCAATGAAGTATATCAAATGAAAAAGAAATAATTTCCAATGTTATTCAAATCCAGTTTTGGAAAAATAACAAAGTCTTATGGTAATAAGATAGTCCTTCTTCGCTTTATATTATGATGAAACAAACAATGTATTGAACAATCATCGAGAAAAATGCAAAGCTTTTTATTTAAATATATTATCTTGCCATCACAATACTCATCTAAATTGAAAAATATTTTTCTTTTTTCTCTATTTGATAGCAAAATTTTAAATTGTTTTTTTATTAAATATTATGGTAATTATGTAGAATAGGACCTTTTCCAAATTTTAATGTGGGTGGACCTTGCTTCACGTGAAAAGATGCAAACCCATGTGGAATTTCGTAAATATAGACCTCGTTTCGCGCTGAAAGCACGGAGTGATGGGGGTGGAAACTCGCTTCGCGTGAACAGTTGCGCAAACTTATGTGGAATTTTCCAAATATACACCTTGTTTTGATGTTAAAAAAACAATTGTTTAGGACTTTTCGATTTATTTTTTGGTAAGGAATAACGCTATGTACTTAGTGGGCGGTTTTTAAGTGACACCCTGTATATGATATATGTATATGTGATACAGTTTTTATGTTAAATATATTATTTTCTAACTAGAATAATTAAATGTTGTTTCAGACATTAGAAACAATGATTAACATGTGCATGCATAAATAATAAATATGAATTAAATTCATTACAATATAAAATTAATTTTAAGACCGATATTCATAGTCCGATCTGATAAAGAATATCAAAATAAAATCTTTCATTGATTCCATAGCATCTTAAAAATAAACCTGAAATGATAAAGTTTATTTTAGGTTTATTGTAAGATGCTATGTCAACAAGAAATTCTTTTATCATTACAGATAAAAGCTATAGCCGGATAAAATAGTCAAAAGTTCCCCCGCGCAAAATGACTTAAAAGTATTTGTGCAATACTTCTAAACAAAAAAAATATTTTTTAGCGCAGTTTATAACTCTCCATCTCCTACTTTTTCTACATAGTAAAAACAACATGTTTTTTAAATTTAATTTTTCTTGATGTGCTTTATGTTTATAAATACTTGATATAAAAAATATGTTAACAAAAAAAATGTTTCTTCTTTATAAGAAATTTTTTTAAATTGATTTATTGAATTGTTTGAATTTAAAAAATTCTTAAAATTAGAAAATGCGATTTTTACAAGGTTTTTATAGAGTACGCCTTGAAAAAAATTCTCCAATATTCCTCTCATAAATTGATAATTTACGCAATTTATTCAGAAAGAATTTTCTGATTGCAATAAAAAATTAAAAACCATATTTTTACGCTATTTTTTATATGCATATAAATCTAAATTTATGCATTAAATCTAGTTATGAATATTTATTATTAATATAACTATTTATTAATATAACAATCTATTTTAATGCTTACATTATAAACTTTTTATCGCTTATATTTATTAAAACATATTTCAATAAGTTTGTAAAATAATTTATAAAATAAGTTAAAATATTTATGTTATATATGTATTAAAATATTTATATTTAACTAGATTAAATGTATAAGTTTAGAATTATATGTATTTTATGTATGAATAATAGCGTTATGTAAAAATAGTTCTTGAAATGATTAAAAATAGTTATAAAAATAGTCTTTAATTTTTTAAAATATTTTGCATTAATCGAAAAATTCTGAATAAATTGCATAAATTATCATTTTTTTGAAAGAAATATTCGATTAAATCATTTCGCACGGGGGCACTTTTTGCCATCTTATCCGGTTATAGACTTTAAGACTATTTTCAATGTTAGGTCCGTCTATAAATGCTGACTTTAATATTATATTTCTATTAATTTTTCTCCTCTCCTCGCAGCAGAATAAACATGACAATTGGTTTACCAATGCAATCGAGAGAAAACATCATTTTATGTGAACAATCAAGCAGCCTCAGATCAAATAAACAATTTTGTTATAGACAATTTTTATTGTATTTTGATTTTTATTAGAAAATTTCTACGTGCATTTCATTAATATGTTTTGATTTTTTCACAAAATAATTATTATTAATTACTGTCCATTTCTTTTACTTTACATCTTATATTTACTTGTTAAAATTACAAATATTTTTTAACACAACTAATCAACTATTCATTTAAAGCTTCAAATAATAGTTTTTATTATAATCTGAAATGTGTGCATTTAATTATTTTTATTTATCCTCATTTTATAATTTAATTTTTATAAATTTTTTCCGTGACTTTTTTTACCTATTCATTTATTTCATCAATTAATAGAAGTCTACGAATATACATAAAAGAAATTTTAAAATTAATTGTAAATTACTTTTTTTACTTTTTTAAAAATTTAATAAAATACTTTAATGCCCGATTCCTCCAACATGGTTCAAAATTTAAACGAGTTTAAACTCCGATCAATGACATTTTGCAATCCACCAAGTTTTTAGTGAAAGTTCAACTCAGTTGAACGGCGTTTATTGTGAACGCCAATTTTTGGCCGGTTAACGAGTTTGAACGGCGTTTAAGCAGAAGATTTACAATTAAATATGGCAGTGCTAAAAAAATATGACAACTGCAACTGTTTAGGAGTTATGATTTTCTGTAATTAATTCTTTTAGAAAGAGATATATATATATATACTATATATGTGATATAGCTTTTATGTTAAATATATTATTTTCTAACTAGAATAATTCAATGTTGTTTCAGACATTAGAAACAATGATTAACATGTGCATGCATAAATAATAAATATGAATTAAATTCATTAAAATATAAAATTAATTTTAAGACCGATATTCAGAGTCCGGTCTGATAAAGAATTTCATATCAAAATAAAATCTTTCATTGATTCCATAGTATCTTAAAAATAAACCTGAAATGATAAAATTTATTTTAGGTTTATTGTAAGATGCTATGTAGTCAATAAGAAATTATTTTACCATCACAGATAAAAGCTATATAACCGGATAAAATAGTAAAAAGTTCCCCCGCGCAAAATGACTTAAAAGTATTTGTGCAATACTTCTATACAAAAAAAATATTTTTTAGCGCAGTTTATAACTTTCCATCTTTCCATCGCAAGATAACACAGGTAACGGCTTCTTAAGTAGTATATTAGGGAATATAGTATAGTAGGGCAGTATATTGAGTGTATAAAAAGAAAAAAATATCGATCTCTTTAGATAAACAATGAAAGTTTTTTTACACCAGTCGTTAAAAGAAAAGACAAAAAAAAGAAAGGGAGAGAGAGAGAGAGAGAAAGAAAGAGAGAAAAGAAGAAGAAAATAGAGGAGGAAGAAAGAGGAAGAAGACTAATAAAGCGAAGATGTATCATAAATAGATAAATAAATATAGGTAAATAAATAGATAAATAAATAAATAAATAGATAAATTTATTATTAATAAGTAGATAAATATAATATTATATATATGTATATATATAATATTTCTAATAATATGTCAATATTTTGTGACATTATTAAAGGCACAATGACGGATATAAAAATGGAATTATCAAATGAAATTGGTCAATATGACGAAGCAATGATAAGGTAAATTAATTTTTAATTTTATCTTCTTACAACATTCATATACAGAAATCGCAAGATTAAGTCTATATGAAAATAATTTTTAAATTTTCTTGAAAAATCATTTTTTAAAGAGAATTTTGATAAATATAGCAATTATATATTTCAAATCAAAATTTTAATATAAAATAGATTTGTAAATGTATAACTCAAAGAATAATAAATTGAATGATTGAATTAAAATATAAAAACAATCGTTACGACTCTACTAACATTTAATAATTAGTTAAGTCTCAGAAAGTGTTGGCAATGAAAGCCCGGGTGCAGTTATTAAAGCACATATTTATTTTCATGAAGTCTTAAAATTTTAATGTAAGAAAAGTGTACATAAATGATGATAGTGATTACATATATAATGATAGCGAACGTTTTGGCCCTTTTTTTTTAGTCTTCTTCAGCGCATACAATAAATAAAGGTTTGACAATTAAACAAATACATTAGTTAGTGATGTTCAAGACGTGCGAGACTGTTTCACTCCATATTATGTTCGGCTAAAAATCTTGTAAGATCGACTTTATTCTTCACTAGGTTGGAAAACCCGGAAAATGATAATGAGAAATCTGTTTATGTCATAGCATATATATGTAGGTCTCATTATTGTATAGCGTCGTAATTTGAAAAACAAATATGGAGTCAGTTAAAGAACAGTAGAACGATCGAGTTGAACTATGTGTCTTATGTTTTTCAAGACGAAATTATGACTAGTAACACCCGGACACTCGGGCTCTCATTGCCAACTCTTTCTGAGACTTAACTAATTATCAAAGAATAATACTTTTTTTTCTTAGTTTTATTCGTATAGAACTTATCACGATTAATTAGTTAAATATACTTTTATATTTTATAGTATATTATTTTAACAGAAAGATGCTTCAGTTTCAGAAAAACTTTAAGATTTAGAAAACAAAATGTATTCTTATATCCTATAATAATAAATTAAATAAAATAATCGGTTGCGGCTCATTGACTGATGGGACGTATAAATTAGAGGTCCACCCTGCTTAAAATGATAAATAGAAAATGATAGAAAATGCTGGCTTTCCTTTCCAATGGTGATTTTGAATCCCTTATTTCGTAATGCACTTACGAAATTTGACATACGTAGTTTATATGGTACATTATCATATATATTCCTCGTTTCCTTGTATATTTTTTATTTTTTTATGTTATATAATAATGTATAAAAATAGTTTAAAACTTTTATATATGTGTATATATGTGATACTATATGTTACTTTATTTATGAGTGTATGTGACTCTATGTTACTTTATTTATGAGTGTATGTGACTCTATGTTAATTTACATACGTATGTATGTAACTCTATTTTACTTTATACATGCTTTATGTACATGCATATATGTAACTCTATGTTACTTTATATACGTGTGTATGTAACTCTATGTTATTTTATATACGTGTGTATGGGACTCTATGTTACTTTATTTATGAGTGTATGTGACTCTATGTTAATTTACATACGTATGTATGTAACTCTATTTTACTTTATACATACTTTATGTACATGCATATATGTGACTCTATGTTACTTTATATACGTGTGTATGTGACTCTATATTATTTTATATACGTGTGTATATAACTCTATGTTATTTTATATATATGTGTATGTGATTCTATATTATTTTATATGCGTGTATATGTGACTCTATATTATTTTATATACGTAAGTATGTAACTCTATGTTACTTTATATATGTGTATATGTGACTATATTATTTTATATACGTGTGTATGTGACTTTGTTACTTCATACATGTGTTGTTACTTTATATATATGTGTTTTGTGTGTATGTGTTGTACATATTATATATTATATATATAATTCTATGACCGGTATTCATAGTGCGATTATATTTAAGACCGTTTAGTGTGGTTTTGAGCAATTTTATTATATGGAATAATATATGGAATAATTTCATTCGTCTAATGAAATGTGACTCAAGACCACTTAATCTCAAATATAAGATTGGAATCTATGAACCTGCCTATATTTAGAGCCTCTAATAATATATAAAGAATACAAGAACACATGCTACATAAAGAAAGAAAAATAATATAGAATATATGGTCTAAGATATGATAGATGAAAAATAAGGGAGGGTATATGATAAACTATCTCTAAGCAAGTAATATATATAGTGGTCCAATAAAAAAATAAAAGATAAATAGACCGAAGTAAACATATAGATATAGGAAATAAAAAAATTTACGAGTAAAAAAAAGACAAGTAAAGAAATAGAAATTATATATCGGACAACATAATAAGTCGTTACATAAATAAAAATAGAGAGATATATATATATAATTATAAAGTTTTTATTATAAACAGAATGACATATAATATAAATTATATATATACTAGCGTTTCGGACCGCGCTTCGCGCGGTCCTCAAAGCTTTTATAATTCGGACCGCGCTTCGCGCGGTTCTCATAAAGCCTTTATAAAACCTGATTTAACACAAAAGATTAATTGTTCTGTCTGTATTACCGCGAACTACTTTCATATTTTTGGACCGATTTTCACGAAATTTATATCAAATGTTGCAAATTTTTCGAAGATGACTACTATTATTTTTTTTTCACTCCCTGATATTGTATTTTGCGTCTTGTTTTGCATAAACTTAAATATTTATAATTAAAATTTTGTTTGCTTATATTAATTTTTTTTGTTATTTTAATTTCCACACAATTTAATATGTTTTAAATCTGAAACATTAGTTTAGTAAATATATATACATACAAATTTTTTTTTTTTTTTTATTATTTAATTATTATACCAATTTTTTTTCCTTACTCAAATATTTTTTGATTACGTCTAATGTACCCACCGCTAACCCGCTATTATTAGCTCTCATACAATTTCATAATTATTCAATTTACAAAATTTCTCTGTATATTACATTTTTTGTAAAACATTTTTCACTTCCTTCAATTAGATGTCCTTGATTGCTAAATTCATCAATCTTAATTTTTACACTTTCCCTTTTGGTTGCTCTAGAAAATGCCACATAAAGTTGACCATGAGCAAATACAGGATGTGGCAAATAAATCCCAATTTTTTCTAAACTCTGTCCTTGTGATTTATTTATTGTCATAGCACATGATACTCGAATAGGAAACTGTCTTCGTTTAAATTTAAATGGCAATTCCAAATCACTTGTAATTAAATCTATCCTTGGAATGATGACAATCTGTCCTCGAGCAGGACCAGTTAGAACCTCCGCATAAATTAGATTATTTTTCAAATTAGTTACAATAAATCTTGTTCCATTACAAAGTCCTTTCTTAGTATTTAAATTTCTTAATAGGATTATTATAGCACTGACTTTTATTTTAAGTCGATGAACTGGCATTCCAGAAGGTGTCAGAGAGTTCAAAAACTCAGTTGGAAAATTTAATTGCTCCTGTGGATCATCACTTACAATAAAGTCAATTGAGAGATATTCCTTTTCCTCTCCTTCCATTTGACAAAGGATTGTGTCATTAATTTTAAAAGTATCCTCATTTTTAGGACAAAGTATCGCTCGATCTGGATTTTCTCTAATCCGTTCCATGGTGATTCTATCACCAAAAATTTCATTAATAAGAGATTCTTTTGATATAAAATCTTTGGGGATTTCAATTGTATCGAGATGTAGTCCATCCGTATTTGATAATTTACCATCTCCGAGTTGCATTAGCCAATTTGAAAATTCTTTTTCTTCCGCAGTTCTCATATTTTGTTTTAATTTAACTTGAGTTACGTTCCTCCATATAGGATTGTATTTTACAATCGATTCAATTATAGCTGCTTTTTGTGCATGAGGCACTACTGGGAGATTTTGTCTGAAATCTCCTGCAAATAAAATTACTTTTCCTCCAAATGGTCGAGGATTCTTCATCAAATCCTTTAAAAGTTTATCAACTGCTGTTAAAGCATGTCCAACAGTCATGCTCACTTCATCCCATATGATTAATTTGGCATTAATCAATTCTCGTGCACCTTGAGAATTTCCTCTAATATTTGATTTAGCTCCATCATCAATTGGAATTGAAAGCTTAAACAGAGAGTGATAAGTTCTTCCTCCTTTCAGAAGTGTGGCTGCAATTCCAGTTGAAGCACATGGAAGAATTATTTCGTTTCTTCCTCGAATAACACTTAAAAATGTGTTAAATAGGTATGTTTTACCACTTCCTGCAAACCCGTCAATAAAAAATAACCTCTGAGTTTCATTTTCATTTTCAATTGCTCGCATGACTATATCGTACACGTGCTTTTGCTCAGCATTTAGTGTCGATAATAAATAATCACCACGTATTCTTTCTTCATCCACATTATACTCTGTTACGTAAATATTTATTGGAGTTGGATTTGGCAATTGGAAGTTCTCACAGCTACTTCCATTATTTATCAGAATTCCTTGTATATGGTTTAAAGCCATATTTTCAGGATTTACAACATTGTTATGTACAAAGTCCTCAATCATGAAATCTTTATATTTATTCCAAATAGTTGGTACATCTGTTGGAGTTCCAAAGATGCAAATGTAAGCAAATAATTCTCGAAGTTGTGCAGGCATATTCGATTCTGTTGCTTCTTCCAGCGTTTTTCCCCAAAGATTATCATTTTCTACCAAATTTTTTGCAATTGCTGCATCTTTAAATATATTATAAAGAACTCCATTTACAGTTCTCAAATCTTCAAAACATTTAACTCCAGTCACATGTAGTAGAAGAAGACGGAGATAAAATCTCTCAATATCTTTTATGCTTACTGTATAGAGTCTTGAAATTATTTTTTCACCACCTTTTTTGCGTGGCTTCCACTTAGTTTCTTTTTTATCATATACATAATGATAAGGAATATCTGTGTAAATAAAATTCACTGCATTTTCATCAGATTGATTTAATTTGAACCATGCAGTCAGCGTAGTATCTCGAGTGAGCTCTCTCTGAGCAGCTTGCTCTTCATTTCCTGCTCGAAAATAAACCATTTGACGATTAGGCAATCTGAACTGCCAATCTGATTACTGTATGAGACCTCATAAACAGATCGTATCCGTTCAGTCTCCACATTGCTTCTGGAGCACTAATATATCTTGCATCCAGGAATGATTTAATTTCATCTATTTTAATTAGCCTTATGCCATCTCGTGCTTGCACTTCAATCGCAGCACAGTCAAATCCTTTATGAATATATTTATATAAGTATTTTACGCTCTTCACCGATAAACATATTTCCAAATTGATATGTCGATCATATTTCATGATTAAATATGGTGAATATGGCACCACCCATCGATTATCAACTTCTTTGCCTCTAACGATGTATTTTTTACCAAAATTCCTTCGTTGATACATAGGATATCCATTCACATTAGCATTAGTTTCTTCACGAAACTCTTTTGGAAAACCTTTTGAACATTTTCCATCGTCTCCAGTGCAAGGATATCTGTGGGAGGAATCTCCACAAGGACCATGAATCATGTGCTTCAAAATTTTTAAATTAAGTTCTGAATATCTTTCTTCATCAGGGATTTCAGCCCATATCATCATGTCAATAACTTCTTGAAGTCGGGGCTTATCTTCATCACTCAACATTGCAAGTAAATGCAAATGTGGAAGTCCTCTTTTTTGAAATTCAATCACACCTGCATAAGCAATTAGATTTCCAAAAATTTTATTATGAATTAGATCATTTAAAATCTCTTTGACATTCAAGTTAAATGTTTTAGCGACCAAATCTGGTCGAAATTCTATTAAACATCCATCAAGATTATCCTTAATTTCTGGGCATTGAGGATTGCAAGTCATTGTAAGAAAAATATCTGGTTTACCAAACTTTCTTACCAAAGACATAGCATCTTGGTACCTTTCTTGCATGTTTCTTGGACTGCCCATAAATGAAGATGGTAATATCACAGGTATACCAGCTGTAATTCCTTCATTTTGTGCTCGATTATCTAGGTGATCCATTAATCCCGAATAAAGTTCTGCTCTTAATTGAGGTTGATTTAATTTAATATAATTAAGCCTATTTGCTTCAGTTTTCATATAGGCATCAAGTATAAATTGACATCTCAATTTGCCTGCCTTTTTAAATTGACTAAATTCTAATCTTGGTGCTAACAGGTGAGCATAATAATCCATTTGAGTTACTTTGAATCCTGGATATTTAGGATTATATGATTTAATTTCTGAATACCATCCATTGTTACCATATGGATATAACAAAGGATAACACATTGGGTCACACCTTTTGTCTAGAATTGATATTTGTTGAACATCGTTCGAATTTTTATTATAAATCCGAACGTCTCTTTCAAATGGAGGCTCACCATCTACATTCTTAAAGACCACAGCTATTTCATTTGCTTGTGGAGCATTGTATCTTCTTTGATCTTGTTGAGGATTTTTTCTAAAGGACAACATTAAATTTATGGTTTTATTTCCTATCGGATTAAGATCTTGATCAACTTGACGCATCATCTTGAATGTTTTTGCAAATTCATTGCATTGAACCATAAAACTTGACAACTCTTTCATTATTTCTGAATCACACTCCTTATTAGCTTTGTTATTCATTCTATGATTTACAGCTTCTTCTGTATCTAAAAAGTAAAGCTGTGCAAATCGCGGAGCTTGCCCATCCGCTGGGCGCATTGCTGTTGAAGTTAAATGATGATATTGCCCATGAATCTTTAAGCAATAAGGAGCATTGTTCACAACATCCAATGGATTTCTATTTCCCGGCGCACCCATTGAAGCCATAGCTAAAGCGCTGTTATATGAACGAATATTATTCATAAAATTTTTTGATTTATAATCATTTCCATTATATAATTTTTTAAGAAAATCAGGACAATTTATTGGCTTTAATTGAAGCTTGCCTTTTTGACAACAATATGTAAATTTTCCATCTTTAGATTTTTCACATGCAAAGTTTAACGATTTGCAAAATTGGCATTCTACATTTATTTGGCCAAGTGTATAAACTGGCACATTTATTTCATGGTCCTTGGCAATTAGCGCAATGTAATGATTTAATTGTTTAGCTTTTTGTCTTCCTTGAGCATGTCTCTGGGCATCAGCTTCAAGTCGTTGAGACCTTGCGTCATCATTTTCGTCGGCCCTCTGCTGAGCATGTCTCTGGGCATCAGCTTCGAGTCGTTGAGACTTTGCGTCATCATTTTCGTGGGTCCTTTGCTGAGCATGTCTCTGAGCATCAGCTTCGAGTCGTTGAGACCTTGCGTTATCATTTTCATTGATCCTCTCCTGAGAATTTCTTTGAACATTAGCTTCAAGTCGTTGAGACCTTTCCTCAAAACTCTCAATTATTCGTATTTGTCGTAAGCGCTTGCTTTCGCGACTTACTTTATACAAATTTCCGCCTTTTCTCTTTTGAGGCATACTTGTCTACGTCGTACCGTATACGACGTATACGTAGGTACATTATACGAATTGTTAAATAACAATAGAGTATTTTTTAAATATATATAATAATAATTTTTGAATATATATGTTCTCAAATATATGTTATTGCCTAATTTTATATAAAAAAATTATATCTATCTATATATATATATATATATATATATATATATATATAAGTGCCGTAATAATTATATTTATATTATTCTATATATATAAGTATTATTTGTCTTTCTGTATGACCAAGAATTATTTATTCATTAGTTCATCGATTTTCTTGATGAATCTTTTCTTTTTCGTGCTTATTATGTTTTATATTAATTCTTTATATAGGCACACAGCAGCTTTTTTTTATAGGCGCACCGCAGCCTTTTTTTATATGCGCACAACAACCTTTTTTTATAAACGCACAGCAGCCTTTTTTTATAGGCACACAGCAGCCTCTTTTTATATGCACACAACAGCTTTTTTTTATAAACACACAGCAGCCATTTTTATAGGCGCACAGCAGCCTCTTTTTATAGGCGTACAGCAGCCTCTTTTTATAGGCGCACAGCAGTCTTTTTTTATAGGCGCACAGCAGCCTCTTTTTATAAGCGCACTGCAGCCTTTTATTATAGGCGCACAGCAGCCTTTTTTATAGGCGCACAGCAGCCTTTTTTTACAGGCGCACAGCAGCCTTTTTTACAGGCGCACAGCAGCCTTTTTTATAGGCGTACAGCAGCCTTTTTTTTACAGGCGCACAGCAGCCTTTTTATATAATTCTATATATTTTTCTATCTATCTATATCTATTTTATATAATTTTATAATATAGATTTTTATATAATTTATATAAATTTTTTTTATATAATTTTTATATAATTGAATTTTTAATATCTTAGAAATCTTTTTTTCATATAAGAAAAATATAATAAAAGTGTAATTATTAAATAATATTAATTACAAATATTTAAACACAATTATTACAAATTTCTATATATATAATTATGTAAAATATCTACCGTTTCTCCCTTCACTCTCCCTCTTCAACGTTATAACTTCGTCTATTACTATTTCCTTTCTCGTAAAATTTTACACCTTCGACTCCTTCTTTGTTGTGCGGATTTTATTTATTATAACATTTTCTATTTTATTTGACCTATCCATTATGACATTTAACGTAATTTAATTTGAAACCAGCAATTTATTATAGATAAATTTATTAAATGACTCACGTTAAAAAATCGAAACTCATCCTTAAGGGGTGATTTTTACAAAATTACACCAAGAAGTAATTTTTGAAAATTTGTGTATGTGTTTTTGTATATGTGTGCAATTCAGTACTCTGCGTTGATACCACTGCTT
>NW_028141165.1:15492885-15610624 GCF_030444845.1 Prenolepis imparis | reverse complement strand
AAGCAGTGGTATCAACGCAGAGTACTCCTCTTTTCCGTGTGCGTGATTGGCAGATGGTATCGTAACAGAGAGGTGTGAATGTAATCGCTGAATTCGCAGTTCTGTGACAGTTCGATGACATTTCGTAACACATCGTGAACAGGGTTAATTATAATGTAATCATTGAATGGAGATTAAAAAATATTAAAAATTCGGACATATTAAGTCTATAATAAATAATATTAAATTATATATTATAGACTTAATATGTCCGAATTTTTAATATTTTTTAATCTCCATTCAATGATTACATTATAATTAACTCTGTTCACGATGTGTTACGAAATGTCATCGAACTGTCACAGAACTGCGAATTCAGCGATTACATTCACACCTCTCTGTTACGATACCATCTGCCAATCACGCACACGGAAAAGAGGCAATATACGCGATATATATCGACTCCAAACATGCATAAATTTATTATATGTATAATACCATAGTAACGTATTATAAACCATGGTAACAAATAATAAATAAATTTAATTTAAATTGTGTTATTCGAATACACGAAAGTCATAAAATAGTAATAATTAAAAATAGTGATAGCAAATTTATTAAAAAATAATGTCCAAGAAAATAATGGATAAAAGAGGTATGTATAAAATCCAACTCTATAATAATAATAGTATATAGTATAATAAATATATATAATGATAAATATGTAACAAATATAATATTTAAAAAAATAATGTAAAACATTAATATTTTAGTTAATAAACTAAAATGTGTCAAATCTTCGGAGGAATACACAGAAGCAAGTAGTCCATCAAATTCAAAGAATACAATACCGTGAGTAATAATTAATTCTCTCTCTCTCTCCCTTTCTCTCTCCTCTCTCTCCTCTCACCAATCTTACATATTCGCAGATAGCAAGCATACTTCCTTTTGACGTCGAATGACGTGATTAAATGTCAAAATGACATTATTTTAGCGTTTAATGACGTCAGTTTGCTACTTGGGTTTAATTTAAAATTATTTTATTGATAAAAATTACCTATATTAATATATTATTAATAAAAAAATTATTTCATTTATAGTAAACCCCTCGACATTAAGAACATCTCTTTAGTATTTGATGATAGATCAAATTCAACTTATTCATCGACAAACGAAATATTGCAATCATCAAACACAGAAGAATCGACCACGTGAGTTTATATTTAGTTATACAATATACATATGTAAATATATTTATAAATATTATAAATATTACTTTTATAAATATTACTTTATAAATATCATATGTTTCTAATAAAACTTTTAACATTTACATATATAGAGAAATTCAGGACATTAGCATTCTTAATAAAAATGATGAATTAGAAACAATACAATTCTCCAGTGATGAAATGTTGCAGACTGTACAAATGGAAGATTCAACGGTGTAAGTTTTTATTTTCAATCTTTAGAACTCTATTTAATGAAAATGAAATTATCATTTCTATATATATTGTTTATCTATTAATTATAATACAAGATATATGTACATTTTTAAAAAATTAAAAAATTAGAAATTAAAATAATCTAGAAAAAGTATATAGGAAATTAAATTTATAATTAAATATATATTAGATATATTACTAAGTATATTAAATATATTTTAATAACTATTTTAATAACTTACATTTTATTACTTAATTTTTTCATTTTATTTTATAATTAATTTATATAATTTATAAAACTAGAACACTACAAAGCGCGCGCTTTGCGCGCGCCATTTATTTCCTTCAACTATACAATATAAGCTGCGGTCGAGAATGTGCTACTAATATGGAACAAAGATAGAATGATGTTTCGAATTATTCGTAGTGCATTCTCGATCCACAGCTTGTACGTTAATTACATATTATACAACAATTATAATATTTATCTTTCGGATCTATATTTTTCTCGCCTATAATTCTATAGGGGGGTTAGAGAGGATTCGGGAAATTAAATCTCGAATTGAGATTATTCCGAAATAAAGTCTTATAATATAAGAATTAGTCTTAGCCAGTGTTGGTCAATAAAATATTCTTAACCTTGTTTTATAAACAATATATTTGCAATATTACATATATATATATATATATATATATACATATATATATTATATGGAGCATTCCATGTCAAGTGAGCAACTTTTATTGCAAAAAAGTCGACCTTTTTATTTTAATTGTTAATAGCTAAATTTTATCCTTAACATCTCTACATTAAAACCAAGAAGTTACAGAATGTTATCTTTTACATGATTAGTTTTGCATGATTTTAATTCCACCATATTGTTAAGCGCACATCTAAAATGGAAATAGAATAAGGTGACATTTTTAAATTGTAATAGATAACATTTTGTAACTCTTAGGTTTTAATGTAGGGATGCTAAGGATAAAATTTAGTTGTTAAAAATGAAAAAAAAGTCGCTTTTTTTGCAATAAAAGAAATGATCTACTTGATATGGAATGTGCTCCATATATATATATATATATATATATATATATATATATCATAGACCTTATAGATATGTACTGACAATTCACAAAAACAAACTCGAGAACTCATAATGTAATGATTTTATACTAAAGAGTTTATATTTTAATTGAAAGAGAAAAATCAACTCGCGTAAAATATTTTATATTATTATCAATTGAAAAAATAGATAAAATATATACGTCATACATAATAAACAAAAAACAATGTCGTTAATAATTATTCAGCGTGTTGAAATTTTATAATGAACTTTTATGTTATCGAAGATTGATGCTGGATTTTTCCGTTAGATCGTTTAATGTTATAAAAATCTAAAAAATTATTAATATTTTATATTACTACCTACTTGTAAAATTAGGCAAACGTTATACAAAAAAACGTTATACATAATAATGTGTGTAATATAAACTACATATTTTGTCGCGGTGTAGTAAATTACAACATTACATTATATATAATTAATAAATATTACATTACTATTGAACCTAAAATATCAGATTGTTGTAATAAAACAGTGTATAATATAAAACAAATCAAAATATATATTCTGTGCAATTGTAGATATGTATTTTAAAACAGTGTTTTGCGCAAAATGTTTTACATTTATTACAGACTATATATTAACATTTTAGAATTTTCGAAAATTATTTAAAGTATTTCGTGTTTTAAATTTTAGATGGCCTTCTGCGAAGGCATTCGTTGCAGACAAGATGGGTGTGAAATTTTGTTACGCTAATGGTGAAGATTTAAAAGAGTGTATCAAATGTACAGAAGAATTGTGGAATTACGTGTCTCAGTTGTCTGAGAAGAATTATTACACTGACAAAGAAATGTATCTCGTATATGATATTAAAGAATTTATTTATCAGCAAGAAAAAAAGCACCCTTTAAATTTATTTGTGTTATTTGATGAACTTTCTAGAATCATATTTAAACAAGACCCACGGTATGACTAAATTACTAGTTGTGTTTAAAATGTGTTTTAAAATATCATTAGAAAACTATTAGTATTTTTAATTGATCAATGTATTAATTTCACAATAAACAATTAATATGTACATTTTTAGCAAATCCGATTTAACAGAAAGGTTCTATTGCATAAAAATTTTTAAATATCTGCATCGTTGTATTTATCGTACAGGATGAGACATATTAAAAAAACAACCCAAAAAGAACAGCGTTTTGAAGATATAATTGTCACGTTACAACGGTATCATTCCGATAAATATATTACTGACGTGCTTGTAGATAAATTCATAGACATAATCGTGCAAAAAGTATTAAAATTTTTGAAAGATGAATATCCCCAACATCCAATATTATCGATATCACCTGAACAATTTTCAATTTGGAGATATAATTATATTAATAAGAATTTCTGGAACGAAAGAAACGCAACGTCGATTAAGCGTGTACTGGATGAAATTATTGCAAGTTTGGATTCCTATGAATCGTGGATGGAACCAAATGAAATATTTACCACATCGTATTACAAGTCGTTGGTATGTTATTTTTTTTATATATAATGTTTTTTTTATTATCTATCATAAATTATAATTATTAAAACTAACATAAATATTATATTTCTTTATTATATTGAAGTTATAATTAGGTTTATTATATTTATACACTTATTGTTCTTCGACAGACTAAAGAGATAAAATTACATTTTCGACACGTGTTTTGGATGGCAATATATTTCTGCGTTGCAAAAAGATTGGGTTTACATTTTGTAATAACAGAAAATTATTCAATGTCATTCCATTTACTAACTTCTGATCTTTGTTTGGTTTGGCTATCAAGGTAATATACATCACCATTAATGGAATCCTATGATGTGGTAAGACAATTCACTCATTGTAAATATTAGGAATTAAAAACATTTTATTATTTACTTCTAACAAATTAATATGCAATAATTATACGTTTAATTATATATCTTACTAATTATAATCATTTTTAATTCAAATTATTACATTATATAAATTACATAATATGAAGAAACGTCAACTATACTAACTTTTCAGCCAATATGTACTCCAGCTAATGAAACATTTTGCCAAAGATCGCCTAGTTTAAAATATGGAGTTGGATTGATTGTTACACATAAGCATAAAATTGAAGATAATGGACATAAAGATATTGCTGGTGTCATAATTGGATGGCACAACACATGCCAAATTGAACGCTTTTATTATCGGAAAACATATTGCACTCCAAATGATATTGAAGAAGAATATGTGAAGAAATATAACATCGATTTGAAATCTCAACCATACTACGTTTTGTTAATTGATAATGACCTGTGTTATGTCCCACAATGTACGAATATTATTAAGTGCTTCATCATACTTTATATTTATATATTCTGTGACATTTTTATTTATATTATTCGTATTACGTAACATATTTTAATTTTATTTTTTATTTTTATATTTTTAGGCGCTATAACTTCGGTATGCACGGAATGGATCGATAATTCAGATATAGGAATTTTTTTCTGTAAATTTAAAAATACTCACTATGTGCCAAACCAAATGCTGGAGAAACATTATCTAAACGATGCCGTAGTCGTTCGCGAAATATTAAGTAGATATAAATTATAATACTTTGAATGGCGCAGAAGTTGTGCGTCTCTGCCCTTTTTGACGAAGATCAGATGTTGAAATCCAGGTGGAAAATCAGAAATATTGATCCATTTGACCCCCATCTCTCGAAAAGCAATGACAAACCATTGTATCTTGCAGAGGAATGGAATCCTAAATTGATGCACATACCAAATATATATAGAGAGGTTTATTCTCTGACAAAGAGACAGATAATGTATTAAAGTATTTGGGATGTATTAGTTAAGATGTATTATTAAAAAAATTGTATTATGGTATTATAATTATTTGTAAATATTTACACACACACACACACATTTATGTATTATTCACTTGATCGATCAATCGAAGGAATGAAACATCTCTCTGAAACTTCGAAAATTATTGTTGCCTCTATTTCATGATGTTGACTGAATTTTTCGTTGTGAGCATGTGTGCTATATTTAATATTATATTATATTATATTTTTATTTTTTTCATATAAAATGTACCAATTCAATAAATGGTGTACTACCGAACGCTCAGAAATTTATAAAAAATAATTGATTAATATTATTGCGATTAAACATTAAATTTCTCTAGAAAATGTAAGAATATGTTAAAATATTTAAATATTTATTCTAGTAAAATAAACTTCACTTTTGAAAATAGTAAATGTTGAAATAAACAAATAACGCATGTACATTTAATAATTTTTAGATTTTCTATAAACCATACATTGAAGCCTCGAACGAAATAAATATGTCTCTTACAATAAGTAATTTTGAAACATTTCACATACAATTATACATTGCATATCAACATATAGATAAATTATTTATTAAAAATGTAATGTGAATCACGAAGTACATTCTTATTTTAATTATTCGATTTTATCATTTATTACATGTTCTATAATCGAATCATATCGGTATGAATAGTAGAAGTTAAGGACAACTGGGACGTGAAACGTGCGAAGGAGAAAAGGAGAGAGAGACTGGTAAGAATGTGTGAGAAAGAAAATGTGTGTGATAAAGTTGTCTCAGTCTATGGCTAACCATAGTGCAGCAAGCCACGTATTCTCTACTAAGACTATCGGAATTAATGCATATAATATCAACCGATTTATTTGTTAAGAATTAAAACTGCAAGTTTCTTTTTTTATATTGTGCTATATTTTTTTAATAATAATGACTACGATAATGAATTTGCCTATCGAGACAATTTTTTTAATCCTGAAACCCTAAAAACGAGAATATCAGCATCGAGGACATCGTAAATTTTAGTTCCACGTGTAAGAAATTTCGTTGCATAACCGACGATTGCAATCTCCAGAAGAAAAAGTTTGGTCAGAGGTAAGTTTTTATGTGGACATTTTTATTATTTTATTTGATTGTTATAAAAAGGAATTTTGCAAAAACTTGGCGAATGATATCCTGGCATTTAAATATGAAATGATATCCTTGCATTTAAAAAATTTATGAATGAAATTTAAGGAATTTTTAAATTAATTTGTACCTAATCTTTTCAAAAACTGCAACAATTTTGTAAATACTACGTTGTTTCAAACATAACTTATTCAACCTTTTTCAATAAAATCGCGTAAATTTTTTAATTTATAGCTAAAAGCTATAAGATGATAGTAAATCGGTTCTGGTTTATAAGATTTATAAAATCTTCAAATTTCTATATAAAAAAAATATAAAAACAATTTTTTCGCTATATTATCGATAACTGCATGCAAAATGTGAGAATAATAATAAAACTGTTAATAAGGTGATATTTCGTGTTTTGTGTAATTCAAAAGCAAACTCGAAAACACAGAAAATAATTATTTTATACGAAAATTTATATTTTAATTAAAAGAGAAACATTAACGTGAGTGAAATATTTTATATTATTATTAGTATAAAAAATAGATAATATGTATGATATGTATAAACGTAGATAGTATACATGCATCATAAGATATTAGTGTGTCGTAATGAAACAATGTATAATAACAAATCAAAATATATAGCATAAATTTAACCAAGAAAATATATATAAAAATCTTGTCGGTGTCATAATTGGATGACACAACACATGCCAAATTGAACGCTTTCGATATCAAAAAACATATTGTACTCCAAATGATATTAAAGACGAATATGTGAAGGAATATAACATCGATGATTGGAAAGTGCAACCATACTACGTTTTGTTAACTCATAATGAAAAACTGTGTTATGTTCCACAATGTACGAGTATTATTAAATGCTTGATCATACTTAATATTGATATATTCTGTGATATTTTTGTTTATATTACTTATATTATATAGTACTTTTATATTATATCTTTATTTTATTTTTTATTATTTTTTATTTTAGACGCTATATCGATATGCACCTCGAAATGGATAAATAATTCAGAGATTGGTAGATATTTCTGTAAATTCGAAGGTACTCATTACGTGCCAAACAAAATAGTAGAAAAGCATTATCCAAACGATGCCGAAGTCGTTCGTCAAATATTGAGTAGTAATAAATTATGATACTTTGAGTAACATAGAAGTGTGTGTTGTGCATCTGCTCTTTTTAATAAAATCCCGTATTAAAATCCGAGTTAAAATTCAGAATCGTTGATGTATTCGATCCATATCTTTTGAAAGGCAATGAGAAACTATCGAGAATATCTTGCGAAAAAAATAGAATTCTTCTTCTAAAATACACATATCAAATATATACATATAAAAAGGTCTGTTCTCTGACAAAGAATTAATAGGTACATTAAAATGTTTGTATTGTCCAAAAAATTTGTATTAATAATAGCTTCTTTTCGGTAGTTTTGAAATGTATTGTCTCCATTTTATGATGTCAAATAATTTTTTGCTTTTGCCAAAAATAATAAATTTATTATAATAAATATTGTATATTTTATTTATTTTTTTATAAACTAGAAAAGAGATTTATTTAGTATATGTACAATTATGGCTATAAACTATTGATATTATCAAATGACACATACAATTATACATGATTTCATTCGTGAAATATTATTTTAATATTAAACTAAATAAGAAACTTTAGTGTAAACATATATTAATAACTAAATCTTGTTAATTATTATTTTTATTTCTATGGTTGCGAAATAATTTATCGAGTTGTTTTTAAAAATGATTAAAATAAAATAGGATCGAAATGCATGCAATACTCATTGATTATTATATACTTGCAATTATTTAATAATTACAATTTAATGTACGTGTCTTAACTATGCTGTGATTGGATCTTACGGCCTTTTTTTTCTTCTTAATTATCATTAATGATTAAAACTTCCACGGTATGACTAAATGTATTTTAAAATATCATTATAAAACATTAAATATAAAATGTTAAATTGATTAATGTATTAATTTCTCAATAAATATGTACATACATTTTTAGCCAATCCAATTTAACAGAAAGGTTCTACAGTATAAAAATTTTTCAAAATCTGAGTCGAGGTATTTTTAATTCAAATATGGAAAAAATTAGAAGTAATACCCATTGAAGAGCAGCGTTTGGAAGATATCATTGTCATATTATTACAATGGTGTCATCCCTATTAATTTATTACTGACTTGCGTATAGATAAATTCATAGACAATATTGTGAAAGAAGTATTACAGTTTTTGAAAAATAAAAATTCCCCGCATCCAATATTGTCGATATCACGTAAACAATTCTCGAATTGGAAAAATTATTTTTTTAATAAGAATTATTGGAACGAAAAGAACGCAAAGTCGATTAAGTGGGTACCCGATAAAATTATTGTAAAATGAAATTTGATTCCTATGTATCATGGTTCGAACCGAATCAAATAAATACAGATCCATTCTATTGGTCACCGGTATGATATTTTTTTATGTGATTTTTATATTATTATAAATTATAATTATTAAAACTATTATAAATATAGTAATTCTCTATTATATTGAGATTATAAGTATATATGCTTGGTATAATTTCGTTAACTTGTTCTTTAACAGAATTTAGGAAAGAAAATAAATAATTTCATATCATCATCGATAAATCATTATGATGTGGTAAGATAATTGCATTCACTCATTGTTATTACAAGCTAAATTACAAAATAAAGAAATTTTATTATTACATATGTAACAAATTAATATATATAATTATACGTGTAATTTTACTAATTATAATTATTTTTAATTGAAATCAATTGAACATTATATAAATTACATAATACAAAAAGCGTCAACTATACTAACTTTTCAGACGATATGTACTCCAACATATAAAACATTTTGCATAAGATCGCCTAATTTAAAATATGCAATTGGATTAGTGGTTAGACAGATATAAATTTAGGGATAATACAGATGACGACATTGCTGGTGTCATAATTGGATGGCACAATAAATGTCAAATTAAACGCTTTCAGTATCGTAAAACATTTTGTACTCCGAAATATATTAAAGACGAATATATGCAAAAACATAACATCGATGATTGGAAATCTCAACCATACTACGTTTTGCTAATGATTAATAAACTCTGTTATGTTCCACAATGTACGGGTATTATATTAAATGCTTCATTATACTTTATATAATCTGTGTATAATCTTCGTATAATCTGTGATACTTTTATTTATATTATTTGTGTTACGTAGCATAATATATTTTTTATTTAATTTTTTATCTTTATTTTTTTATTTTAGGCGCTATAACGTCGGTATGCACGGAATGGATCAATAATTCAGAGGTTGGAAGATATTTCTGTAAATTTGAAGGTACTCATTATGTGCCAAACAGAATGCTAGAAAAACATTATCCAAACGATGCCGCAGTTGTTTTTATTGAAGCTTTTGTTGAATTACCATTCAACATCTTGAATGATAATTTCTCTATTTTAAAGTTTTAAATATATATTTCAGAAGACAGAAGAGAGAGTATTTTTTTTTCTAATTTCAATTTTAATTTTTTTAAATTTTGAGTTTAGCATTTCAAATATTGTATTAACAACACAATCTTAATTTTTAAACATTAACAATTTTTATTTTTTTTTTATCTTTCTTCTCTCTCTCCCTCCCTCTGTCCTCTAATTTTTAATACATATTATTTCAATTTATTTTTATCTATTTTCTATTTAAAAAAATAGTTTTTTCTATACTCGAGAAATTTCTTCCATAGACTCGAATGATTTACGATGACCCGAATCGAAAGAGTTAATCGCATGGAAAGCAATTGACATATCGTATTGACGCGTGGAAAGTAATTGATGCGTACTCGTATCACGGTATATCACGGATTCATTGGACAAGTATCAGTCTAAGTACACATGACCTTAGGCTCCTTAGATCGGTGCGGCTGTACCGGCGAACGGAATGTGTTGGTAAGCGCCAGCAGTGAGATAATAATTTACGAAGAGCCGAAGAGCCAGCACAGTTTATAGCGGGCCGCTGCGTGAAACACAGGTCGAACTCGAAGAGAGAGAGACACGAGGTCGAAATCGAAAGTGAAGTAATCAAAGTGCGCGGATTCGCCCGATTTGACCGTGAATTCGCCTCAGCCCCGGTGTCTTAAAATTAAAAAAATTAAAATTACGCGTAAATTCGTCGTGATAATAAAATCGCTCCGAAAAATCGTTTGTTTTTTTTTGTTTTTTCTTTTAATTGGATGTAAAGTTGCTGACCTTCCAAAAAGATCGTAAATCGTCCTTCGTATCTTCAGAGGAGAAGATAGGACTTCGTTCGATCATCATGGAATCCGTCACGGAAACTAATGTTAACGGCATAAATTCATGACTAGTCATTTTTTTCTTATCAATTAAAATTTAACTAATTATTATAATTCAATTAATCTATTGATAATAGAAAATAATTTAATTCGAATCGCGATAAATTGATCAATTCGAATCGTAAATATCTATTGTATGATTTTTGAACTGCTTCGCTAGCTATAGAGCTAATAATTTTTTCACCGAGAAAGAAAGAAAATTTTTTTTTCTTAATCAAGACGCAAAGCAGTTCAAAAATCATACAATAGATATTTACGATTCGAATTGATCAATTTATCGCGAGTTTAGACTCGGATAAAAAATCGATTAATAATTTACGAAAATGGCTGGCTATAATTTGCTAGTTTACACTTATTGCTCAAGTTTTTCTCGTTTTCGGCCGAATTCATAATTCTCTTAATTCCTATATAATCCGTAGATATTGATTAACATACTTATTAGAACTTTCAAAATCGTATTAAATTAATTTGTGATATATTTTTTACGTGGCAACTGGAAAGAAAAATATAATCGCGTCTAGAGTAAAGATATTAGAATTTTCCTGTTTATAACAAAACATAAATACAATAATATTTCTAATCAATTAAAATTTAACTAATTATTATAATTCAAAAAAACTTTTTTTTAACATGAAACGAGTGATTGTTAACATGAAACGAGTGATTTGTTAGAATTTCTTAAAGTTATTTACGAGGTTCGAAAAACCTCGTAAATAACTTTAAGAAATTCTAACAAATCACTCGTTTCATGTTAACAGCTTTTGACTTTGATCGGTCCTTTATTATCATCGCGATTTTATACCAAGGAGCTTTAAGATTGTTTCTACACTATGTAGTCAGTCCATTTCCCAGACAGCAAAACATATCCAAAATCAGGACATAAGATAATTTTAAGATATCTTATGACATGATATAAGATCTAAAAGACATTTTAAAGACGTCTTAAAGACCTCTTATGTCCCAATTTTGGACGATTCTGATGCTGTCTGGGTTTGAAAGCGCGAAAAGAATTTAAACGCCGCTGGAGATCATCTATGAGACAAATTGCGCCTGACAGACCCAGCTTCGCGGTGCGAGCAGGTCCAGGTAGTAATTAAAGTAAGGTGGACAGGAGTTGTGCCGAGCGTAGTACTCCATCGCGTAGGTGGTGAACATTATGCCATTGCCGAGGAAGAAGGTCAGCCATATGAAGACGTTGCTGGTGACGATGCTGCCGATGAAGATGAAGCAGAAGCCGAAGATTCTTCTACCCGGTAATGTTCGTCCTGTTCGCCGGCTTCGGCTTCTGCTTCTTCTACATCGGCAGCATCGCCATATAGTCTCGCGGAACGCGAACGCGAGGACGTACTCGTGAAAGGCGGCTGATACCAGGAAGACGGTGAGGGTCGCCAGCGTCTTGTTGCGCGGCACCACGATCTCGTACATGTTCTTGTAGATGTACGTGTAGAGCCAGTCGCGCACCACCACGTTCCACGTACGATAGTACATGCGATAGGACGTCGAGTTCCACGAGTCCTGAAAAGAATCGATGAATGGTTCGTATAATTTACAATTTACAGTATCTTTTACCAGCGATGGGATTAAGTATCTTACAAGTATATTCGAATATGTTTGCAGGGTTTCGTATTTTCTATACTTAAAAAGTTTATTTTAAAAAAAGTAGTACTCAAACCTGGACAGGAAGTTTGAACTCTTTGTAAGTATTTTGAAAAATCATAGCAATATTTCCAAGGGGATTAAATATCTTACAAATAGGTTTCAACTTGTTGCATGGTTTCGAACTCTCTATGATTACTTAAAAAAAGAGAAAGTACTTCCGCAGACACATCAGAGAACTCCACGCAACTATTTATTCACTGATTTACTGGTTTCTTGAAGATAGGAATTTTTATTTAGGAATAGGAATTTTTTTGCACTGGATATTTGAATATAATTTGATTTGATCTTGTGACTGACAATGAGACTCGCCTTATAAAACAGCCGATCGGCAAACTGCAGCATCTCCGCCCAGGCATTCATTCACGCGTGCAGCAGAAGATAGTTTCCGGAGAGGAAGAAGAGGATTCCGGGGATGCTCGCTTCGAGGACATTCTTGACGACCCACTTCGGTTCTACGTAACTCTTGCCGAAGATTTCAAAATTCGGTCCCACGAGGCGCTCCAGGATGTTTCGCCGAACTTTTTAATCACCACCATCCATCTGATTCTGTTCGTCCTGAAAAATTGATCGCGGATATTTTAATTAATTCAATAATTATAATAAATATTATTGAATCTAATTAAAATTAATTAATTATTATCATTCGTTTGGTTCTTAATAGCTCGTAAAAATTTAAATAATTTTTTCTTCCTTAAAAAAATATTGCTTATTGTATATGATAATTAAAAGAGAAAGAGAAATATTTTCGAAATAAAAATAATTTATACTTTTGTACGATAGACATACGAAATATTTGTTTTAATTATCGAATCAGTTTTGCAAAATATTCGGACATTATGTCAAGGACATCAACGTTATTAAGTAATTTTTTCTATAGTTTTTTTTTTTTTATGACACAATGAAAAGTTTAAATGGTCAAATATGAAGGATTCTTAAAGATTGAGTCGGCAAAGACTCCAGACGAAATTTTTTGCAGTTTGTAGAATGCCAAGGTCTCTGTATACCTCGGATACTTATCGCGATATATGAGAGTTGGCGCGAACAGGAAGTACAAGTAATGCGAGAATCCAGGTTTATTCGGTTGCGGAACATCGCTGTGGGGTTTATAGGACATGAATCTAGGCGCGACGCTCCTAACGAAGGCATAACTCTTCATCATCTGGCGCATCTGAGAAAAAGAAGCGATCCTTGATTTACATCGCAGGTAAAGTTCGGATTATTATTTTTACATTTAATGCTTCGATTTATAAAAATTTTGAAAAATTATTATATTTAATTATGATGGAGTTTCACCATCTTAAACTTTTATACATACTTGTTCCAAGAGTATAATTAAGCTGCAAGCTGTGCCTAGATCTTCTCTAAGCATCGCCGAGACAGGAAAATGTATAAAGCAAAATCCATATATTATAAAGATTATCAGGAAGCTATTTGTTAACAAATAGCTTCCTGATAATCTTTATAATATATGGATTTTGCTTTATACATTTTTCCTGCTACTTGTTAACAACTCCCAAAACGGCATCCCTCATTTCCTACGAAAATATATATGTTTTAGAGAGAGATAGACTAGGGCTATCATATCGTATTAACGATATGATAGCCAAGGTTCACAAAGAATAAAGACATCTCTATCCAAAAAAGAACTGTCGACTAACAAGGACAAATATCGTGATAAAAGGTAAAAAGTTATACATGTTTAAATTAATATTATAGTATTAAATATTAAATTAATATTATATAATATATTATATTATAATATTATAATATAATAAATATTTATTAATAGTATAATATAATATTCTTGTTAACAACTCCCAAAACGGCATCCCTCATTTCCTACGAAAATATATATGTTTTAGAGAGAGATAGACGAAAGTAAACATGCCTTAGAAAAACAATGGTAGGACGGAAAATGCGTAATCTTATCGGTCAAATTTATTATAAGCGCGATGATTTAACAGGAATTTAAACATCATCTCGCGCTTCTGACCGAAATAATTTTCGGCCTTTAAATCGCGCATTCCATTAAATCAAATCACGATCGAGCCGAGGTCATCAATTCGCACCTGCATACTTGTTCGCAATTCATCGGCGGTTGTCTCATGTAAATAAATGTCCGTGGACACATTTCCGTTACCCACTGGAAGAAGAAAATAAACATATAAATATATATATATATATATATATATATACAGGGTGTCTGATAATTAACTGACCAACGTTTAAGGATAGATTCCTGGGATTATTTGGAGACGAAAATGTCGAGACACCAATAATTTTCGAGTTATAAGCGATTGAAAATAAAGAGTTTTTGCAAACTAAAAGCCTTATGGAAATAAAATATTAATATTAATATTAATATTAATATTATTAATAAAATCGCATTCTTCAATTAATTTCATGTAGAGTTTACTGTAATAGAATTTTTATTTAAGACTTAGTTACAAAGATACATGATGGCAAAAGTTGGGAACATGCAAAAAATGATGGCCTCCCTCGACATTTTCGTTGAAATCTACTCTTATTATATTATATATATATATATATATATATGAAATTTGTGCAAAATATTAGCAACTAAATATTCTTTCTTAAAAACAACTGTATATTTTCTTTATATCAATTGATTCCTTCATTTTCATTATTTTGTGCATAAAAGTATCGAGGTAAGATCATCGAAAAATAAATATTTTAGAGATTATAAAAATATACACTATTTACTTTTTTGGCTATCCTATCCTTATAACTTTTTATACCGAATATTGCGATCAATTTATGTAAAAAAATTAGGATGGTTCCATTAAAAAAAAATCAAGTTGATTTTCAAATAACTTTGAAATAATCTTAGTTAAAATTCAAGATTATTAATTATTTTCCTCTTGTAAATCTTTTAACTTTTGTATAAAATATTTTCTCATTACAGCCATAGTTTTAGCAATATTCGACTATATAGCGGATTGTAAATATATTGGTTTGATGCAAAAATAGATTTATCATCGTATAAATTTTCTCGAGCAAAATTGAAAATGTATAGCATTGTGTGAAGTAAATTTTATCGATCAACTTAATCGCTGTTAATTTCTGACGTAAAGAGGAATATCTCGATCATATGTCATCACAATGGCATTCTTTCAATATCCTTATAGTCAGAATATCTGTTATTAATACTGTTCAATATTCTTTTTTAATTGGCGTTTTCATGCTTTATCGTTTATCAATTTATGTTAAATTACGATATAAAGACCTAAATTTTAGATATCAATTTCTGTGACACACATTATGCTCTCAAATAGTCAATACGTTATTTATAATAATAATAAAATAAACAATTAAATATATACATGTAGTACATTATATAAAATAAAAATTTTTATAAAAATATTTAAAAAATATATAAAAATGTATATTAATACATGTATATACATAAATTAATATATAGGAAATATTTCTTTCTTTCTACGCAATTAAATTGTAAAAATGCTACATATATTCATATCGACGCATGAAATTATCAGTTATTAAATGTTATCACAATTATATAAAAGTCTTTAACCGATAGGTCGTAGCAACATAATAAACAAACAAAACAAAGCTCGTCGAATAATACGTTTGTGTTTAATATAATAAACTCTCCGCGAAAATAATAACAGAAACTAACTGGTCGGAAATTCAATATAAATTTCATATACAAGAAATTTATTTCGAATATTTTGCTTTTTCCATGAAGGTTAACGAGATTTGATATATAACTGAAAAAAAAGTAATTTCTCTCTCTAAAGTACGAAATTGTTAAAAATTTGCACAAAATTTAATAAAAATATATAGTAAAAAAATCCTTTCCATAATTATTATGAAATCAGAAAGAGCGAAGGATTTGATCGAAAATTAATTAGAGAAAATCGCGAAGAGGGATAAATGTCTGTCGCACAAGATACTTTCAAAGGGAATTTAATTTTCTACGGAATTTAATTTCCAAACAATTAAATTTAATTATTCTAGGAATCACATCCGACGATTTCCTTTACCTCTCTCGTGAAAACAATTCGCTACTGATTCGGTGTTAATTTCCTCGGAGGATGAATTTATGCCGTTAACATTAGTTTCCGTGACGCATTCCATGATGATCGAACGAAGTCCTATCTTCTCCTCTGAAGATACGAAGGACGATTTACGATCTCCTTGGAAGGTCAGCAACTTTACATCCAATTAAAAGAAAAAACAAAAAAAAAAACAAACGATTTTTCGGAGCGATTTTATTATCACGACGAATTTACGCGTAATTTTAATTTTTTTAATTTTAAGACACCGAGGCTGAGGCGAATTCACGGTCAAATCGGGCGAATCCGCGCACTTTGATTACTTCACTTTCGATTTCGACCTCGTGTCTCTCTCTCTTCGAATTCGACCTGTGTTTCACGCAGCGGCCCGCTATAAACTGTGCTGGCTCTTCGGCTCTTCGTAAATTATTATCTCACTGCTGGCGCTTACCAACACATTCCGTTCGCCGGTACAGCCGCACCGATCTAAGGAGCCTAAGGTCATGTGTACTTAGACTGATACTTGTCCAATGAATCCGTGATATACCGTGATACGAGTACGCATCAATTACTTTCCACGCGTCAATACGATATGTCAATTGCTTTCCATGCGATTAACTCTTTCGATTCGGGTCATCGTAAATCATTCGAGTCTATGGAAGAAATTTCTCGAGTATAGAAAAAACTATTTTTTTAAATAGAAAATAGATAAAAATAAATTGAAATAATATGTATTAAAAATTAAAAAACAGAGGGTGGGAGAGAGAGAAGAAAGATAAAAAAAAAATAAAAATTGTTAATGTTTAAAAATTAAGATTGTGTTGTTAATACAATATTTGAAATGCTAAACTCAAAATTTAAAAAAATAAAAATTGAAATTAGAAAAAAAATACTCTCTCTTCTGTCTTCTGAAATATATATTTTAAACTTTAAAATAGAGAAATTATCATTCAAGATGTTGAATGGTAATTCAACAAAAGCTTCAATAAAAACAAAAATTAGAGAAGCAAGATTTAATATTTAAGTAACATAAAATCTATGAAAAAGAAACTATTTTTTTAAATAGAAAATAGATAAAAATAAATTGAAATAAAATGTATTAAAAATTAAAAGACAGAGGGAGGGAGAGAGAGAAGAAAGATAAAAAAAAAAATAAAAATTGTTAATGTTGAAAAATTAAGATTGTGTTATTAATACAATATTTGAAATGCTAGACTCAAAGAAATAAAAAAAATTAGAATTAAAATTAAAAAAAAAATACTCTCTTCTGAAATATATATTGAAAACTTTAAAATAGAGAAATTACCATTCAAGATGATAAAGCAAAAATTAAAAAAGCAAGATTTAATATTTAAGTAATATAAAATCGGAAAATAAAAATTTTGTTATGTTAAAAATCAAAATAAATTAAAATTAAAAATGTAAAAAATTTTAGAATAAAAATGACGAATGAAGAAAGAAATTGAAAATGATGCGCTTTTGATGAGCTAAATTTTGATAGATAGGTAACGTTGTAAAATCATATTTTTTCAGTTACTTTTAAGTGGATTTTTGCAACAGAGTTAATTTGAGATTTTAATTACGAAGATAAACAATAATATTAAAGTGTGAATGTTACGATAAATATACCGGCCGGTTTCTGATTTTTGATAAGGAAAATTTCAACATCGAAGAATTTGTTTTTATTATAAACTTATGATAAATAAAAAGTAAGACTTTCTTTGAGAGAATATTTTATAGTGAAAAAAGCGAGACTATATTTTATACATTCAAGAAAGTATTTATTTTATTATAATTTTATATATATATATATATATATATATATATATGTCAATCCATTTCCCAGACAGCAAAACATATCCAAAATCAGGACATAAGATAATTTTAAGACATCTTATGATATCTAAAAGACATTTTAAAGACGTCTTAAAGACCTCTTATGTCCCAAAATATAATTACAAATTACAAAAGAAATCATTTTTATCTCTTATTTTAAAATAAATAACTGAATCAATTTTGATAGAAGTTCATAAATATCTCTTTTATAATTTTAAAAGAAATGGAACTTTTTTAAATCACTTAATTTCAAATAAATGAACGATTTTTTTTAGCACATTATGATTATTGCTTTTTTACGGAAATAAAAGTCCTAAATCCAAAAAAGTTATTAACGAAAAAAAATTAATTATGATTTTTTAATGTAAATAGCATAGAATTCTTTACAGGCAAAATATGCCGTTACTTTACGACACAGATAATTTAGTGCAAACAACTAGAGGAGACCTGAAGAACGCATAGAGACAGTGGAATTTCTTTGTTTCCCTTTAATAAAAAAGATAGGCGTAGATAAAACCAAAATCACACTAAGCAAGGTCGAGTTCAAGATAAGTCGTTGTGGAAACTCGAGTGAGAAAGAAAAAAAATATATATTCTATCTTTTTTCTACTTTTGAAACATTTGGTCATTTTTGCTAGTCTGTGACTGTCCATGGTGCAGTAAGTCTCGTGCTCTCTACAAAACGGAATTAATGCATAGAATATCAACCGATTTGTTAAGAACGACTAAAACTGCAAGTTGTTTTTATATTGTGATTATATATTTTCTCGCATAAATAATGGCTACGATAATGAATTTGCCTAACGAGATTATTTTCACAATTCTGGAAAAGGAGAATATTAGCTTAAAGGACGTTGAAAATTTTAGTAACACGTGCACGAGATTTCAGTGGTTAATCGATTATAATTTCTGGAAGAAAACGTATGCTCGGAAGTAAGTATTTTATTTGTTTGTTATATTACTTAATCGGCATATTGTATAAAAAAGAACTTTGCAAAAACCTGGCCAAAAATATGAAAATGTTTTTTGAAACATTTGAAATTATATTCTGGCATTTAAAAGAGTTCAAAATATGAATGCAATTTAAGTAATTTTAAAATTAATTTATATCTAGTTTTTCAAAAATTAGAAAAATTTTTGCAGATATGGTGTCGTTTTAAAACACGACTTTTTTAGTCTTTCTCATTAAAATTGTGTAAAAAATTTATAGCTAAAAGTTGTAAGATCGAATATCTGTCCCGAATAAGATTTATCAAAACTACAAAAATTCTATAAAAAATATGAAAATAATATTTTTGTTATATCATCGATAACTAGATGTAAAAATAATAATATAACTGTTAATGAGGTAATTTTTCATGTTAGGATAATTCACAAAAGCAAACTCGAAAACTCAGAATGTAATGATTTTATACTAAAGAGTTTATATTTTAATTGAAAGAGAAAAATCAACTCGCGTAAAATATTTTATATTATTATCAATTGAAAAAATAGATAAAATATATACGTCATACATAATAAACAAAAAACAATGTCGTTAATAATTATTCAGCGTGTTGAAATTTTATACGGAACTTTTATGTTATCGAAGATTGATGCTGGATTTTTCCGTTAGATCGTTTAATGTTATAAAAATCTAAAAAATTATTAATATTTTATATTACTACCTACTTGTAAAATTAGGCAAACGTTATACAAAAAAACGTTATACATAATAATGTGTGTAATATAAACTACATATTTTGTCGCGGTGTAGTAAATTACAACCTTACATTAGATAGATAGATAGATATTAGATAGATATTTATTCCGCTGCCCCTAAAGGATTGCGGGGCGTTTTCAGGGGACCGCCAAACCCCTCACAGCCACCCATCTATCCTCGTCCATTATTTACAAACTTCCATAATACATATAATATAATACAATATACGTCAGATCTTCCTCTCTTCTCCTTTCTCTCTTCTCCTTTCGTGCCATCCTTCCTTCCTTCCTTCCTGTCTCCCCGACCTCTGTTTCCTCTTCCTTCTCCCATCCTCCTTTTCTCTCTCCCTCACCCTTTTACACAATTTTCTTATCCCTCTAACCTGGCCATTTGGAGACCTCACAATAATCTAACCTAACCTCCCTCACCCTTTCCCCATCTCCCTTCCTCATCTGTTCCACTTACTCTTTATCCTCACTCCCCCCTTCTACCTAGATCTACTCCTCCATCTTCCTCTGCCTCTCTCCCTACCAGCTCCCTACCTTTATCTTTTGACCTACCCTTCCCCCTCGCCATCCCACCCCCATTCCTCCCCGTCTATTTCTATCTTCCTATTCCATACCCTTACCGCCTTCCCTTTCCTTTCCTCCTCTCTCGCCCATTGTAACATTTTCCACCTTATTCTCCTTTCCTCCAACGTCAAATCCTCATCCATTCCTCCCCGTCTCTCTCTATCTTCCTATTCCATACCCTTAACCGCTTCCCTCCGCATCCCCCTTTGCCCCTCTTTCTACACTTACTTCTCTTCCTTTCCCTCCCCTTACTCTTTCCTCCTCCCTACTTTCCTCTTCTGTCTCACTTTCGCCCGATGTTCTCTCTCCTCCTTCCTCCTCATCCTCTTCTCTCTTCTTTTCTCCCTTCTTCCCGTCTGCGCCTCCTTTCTTCTCTCTTCCACCGCTCCCTCCTTTCTCCGTCGCTTCTCTTCCACTCTGTCTTTTGCTCTCTCTCCTCTCTCCTTCCGCCACCTCTTCCCTCCGCTGCACTGCTTCATCCCTGTCATCTTCCGTCCGCTCTCTTCCAACTCTTCCTCTGTCCTCTTCTTCTCTCACCCTCCTTCCTTCCATCCTTTTCTACCGCTCTCCTCTTTTATCCGCTCTCCTTTTACCACATCACTCCACCTCCTGTCCTCTCCGCTCTCCGCCTCCTTCTTTTTACACTTCTTCCTCTCTTTTTTTTTTTCCTTTCCTCTTCCATTCGCTCGTCTCCTTCCATGCTCTTCCTCCGTAACCTCTCCATCGTCTCTATTCTCTCTAACCTTTTCTCCACTCTTCTTCTCCTTTCCTCCTCCACATTCTCCCTCTCCGTCTTCCTCTCCATCACCATCAGCATCTTTTCCATTATCGTCCTCATCTCCTTTATCTCTCTCACTCCCTCTTTCATCCACTCCAACTTCCGTTTCTCTCTCTATCCAACCCAACTCAGTATAGCTGCCACAGATCTGCACCACACTCTCTCTTCTGCGTACCTTTCTCTATTTCTACACCCGTGTGTGCACCTTTCCGTACCACCTGTTTCCGCTTTCTCTGCCGCTACCACAGCTCCCTCGATCATGCACGTGTCTCTCCACGCTAATACCAGCGCCCTCTCTGACATCGCCCTTTCTCCGTACTGCCGTTCTCTACCTTATCCTCCTTTTACCGACGCTTCCCCTTTTCCGCCACGTCATCCTTCCTCATCCCGTGCTTATCCTTCCTTCTTTTCCACACTCCAATTTTCTTTCCGCCAGTGCACCTCCACCGTTCCATCCCCTTCTTTCCCTTCGCGGCCACTTACTCCTCTGCTCCCATGCCGTCTCCTCCTCTCCTTTTTTCCACCTCACTCACTCTATTCCGCCACCACTTCTCACATAAACTCGGAGCACCGACCGTCACCTGTTACTACTCCGACGGCCATCTTCGATCCATTACATTATATATAATTAATAAATATTACATTACTATTGAACACATAAAATATCAGTTTGTTGTAATAAAACATAGTTGTATAAAATAGTGTTTTGCGCAAAATGTTTTACATTTATTACAGACTATATATTAACATTTTAGAACTTTCGAAAATTATTTAAAGTATTTTGAGTTTTAAATTTTAGATGGCCTTCTGCGAAGGCATTCGTTGCAGACAAGATGGGTGTGGAATTTTGTTACGCTAATTGTGAAGATTTAAAAGAGAGTATCAAATGTACAGAAGAATTGTGGAATTACGTGTCTCATATGTCTGAGATGTATTATTACGCTGACAAAGAAATGTATTTCGAATATGATTTTTTAGGTTTTTGTCATCTGCAAGAAAAAAAGCACCCTTTAAATTTATTTGTGTTATTTGATGAACTTTCTAGAATCATATTTAAACAAGACCCACGGTATGACTAAATTACTAGTTGTGTTTAAAATGTGTTTTAAAATATCATTAGAAAGCTATTAGTATTTTTAATTGATCAATGTATTAATTTCACAATAAACAATTAATACGTACATTTTTAGCAAATCCGATTTAACAGAAAGGTTCTACTGCATAAAAATTTTTAAATATCTGCATCGTCGTATTTTTAAAACAGCATGGGACATATTAAACGAACAACCCGAACAAGAACAGCGTTTTAAAGATATAATTGTCACGTTACAACGTTATCATTCCGATAAATATGTTACTGACGTGCTTGTAGATAAATTCATAGATATAATCGTGCAAAAAGTATTAAAATTTTTGAAAGATGAATATCCCCAACATCCAATATTATCGATATCACCTGAACAATTTTCAATTTTGAGATATAATTATATTGATAAGAATTTCTGGAACGAAAGAAACGCAAGGTCGATTAAGCGTGTACTGGATGAAATTATTGCAAGTTTGGATTCCTGTGAATCGTGGATGGAACCAAATGAAATATTTACCACATCGTATTATAAATTGTTGGTATGATATTTTTTTTATATATAATGTTTTTTTTAATATCTATCATAAATTATAATTATTAAAACTAACATAAATATTATATTTCTTTATAATTCTTTATAATTCTTTATTATATTGAAGTTATAATTATGTTTATTATATTTATTAGTTAATTATGTTTATACACTTATTGTTCTTCGACAGACTAAAGAGATAAAATTATATTTTCTATACGTGTTTTGGATGGCAATATATTTCTGCGTTGCAAAAAGATTGGGTTTACATTTTGTAATAACACAAAATTATTCAAAATCATCCCATTTACTACGTTGTGATCTTTGTTTGGTTTGGCTATCAAGGTAATATATATAAAATTTTAGCATTGAGATTGTCTTAATTTTTTTTTGGTATTCGTCTTAAACGCAGAAATCAATCCATGCTAATATTCAAATATATACAGTTTTAAAAAAAATTTGTGGGATTTGTAAACATCATTAATATTATAAATTTTACATCGTATTATAAATAATAAAAATTATTAAAGATAAATTATTTTTTGTCACTAAACTTTAGAAATATATAAATAGAAAAATAATTTTCATTTTTAGATAATTCTACGTGAATTTTATTTAACTTTTATTTTTATAATATTTTTTTATTTATCCATGTCGATAGCTTTCACTTACTTTTAATTTAAAATTTTAAATTTGTATGAATCCTGTAAAGGATTTCATAAATTTTATTTGAATATAGCAATTAAGAGATTACTTTGTACTTTTTATAAATAGTATAATCAGGATTTTACTTGGAGATTTAAAATGAGAAACTTTTGGACTGTAGATGAAAAAGAAAAATAGTTCTAAAAAAAGAATAATCTGATTTTAAGAAATATTAAAGAGAAATATTAAAGAAGATTTTAGATTGAAAATTGATTTCTTAGGAAGAAGGACAATTTTATTTAATATATTGACAAGAAAATATATATTTAATATATATTAAACAATTAAAATAAATAATAAATTTTCTCTTTGCTTTCATTAAAAAAAAAAAAATTAATTCCAATTAGATTAACAAATTTAACGAACATTGCACATATACATTTCACATTACATAAATATTACATAAACATATTTTTCATTATATATACAGAAAATGTACAGAAAGTGCAGAATGTTTCACGTTTAATTGGACAGAAGATAATTTAAAGATTTGTGGATTAAAAGAATGTCGACTAGATAACATTAATCCGACTGAATTATTTTCAGACTTGATAAGTAATTATTTATGTACAATTTTGGTGATTTTAACAATCTGTTCACAAACTGTTCACAAATGATTATTTCCAACTCAAACAGAAATATATAGAACGAAAAATTGAAATTAAATGTAAAATTAATTGTTACTTCAGTTTCAGTTAGTAAAATTCTTGTTATGTAGTTTGAGTATCATAACTTATAAAAAGGGGCTGCAATAAAAATATTAATAAATTATTCTCAATGCTACCAAACTGCGATTAAAACGAAATTTTAATTATATTAAATGAGGGTTCGATTATATATCATCATATAGACTTTACATTATTTATAACGTTTGTCTGTAGAATCTATTTAAAATAACAAGCAAAATACATGCATAAGATACATTATATTGTTTATTAAAATGTGTGCATTATAGTCTCTACATTATTATCTGCTAAAGTGTGCACAGCGTTGTTTAAATAAATTGTTCTTTTTCAATCTGGTTTTCTCCTTCGTCAAATGTCGATTCAAGCACACATTTAAAATATAAAAATTTGGATATTTGGAGACTTATATGCAAAGCTATTATATGACTTGTTTTGTTTTTATATAGAAGAGAATATTCAATAGTTTCCATATTCTCAAGTAATTGTTTCAGTAATTCCATTTTTACGATTCGATTTTTACGAAGATGCACATTTATTATTTATAAATTGATATATTTCATAAGTGATTTAAAGTTTAATAACAATTTTTTTAATTTGGCAGAGAGGAATTCGGCAATGAAAATTGTGCGATCATATTTTAATAGCGACATATTTGGTCCCAATTATCCACATCACAGAGTAGAATATATATCATCATCAATGAACTCCTATGATGTGGTAAGACAATTCACTTATTGTAAATATTATGAATTAAAAACATTTTATTATTTACTTGTAACAAATTAATATGCAATAATTATACATTTAATTATATATCTTACTAATTATAATCATTTTTAATTCAAATTATTACATTATATAAATTACATAATATGAAGAAACGTCAACTATACTAACTTTTCAGTCAACATGTACTCCAGCTAATGAAACATTTTGCCAAAGATCGCCTAGTTTAAAATATGGAGTTGGATTGATTGTTACACATAAGCATAAAATTGAAGATAATGGACATAAAGATATTGCTGGTGTCATAATTGGATGGCACAACACATGCCAAATTGAACGCTTTCGATATCAGGAAACATATTGCACTCCAAATGATATTGAAGAAGAATATGTGAAGAAATATAACATCGATTGGAAGTCGCAACCATACTACGTTTTATTAATTGATAATGACCTGTGTTATGTCCCACAATGTACGAGTTATTAAGTGCTTCATCATACTTTATATTTATTTATTCTGTGACATTTTTATTTATATTATTTGTATTACGTAGCATATTTTTATTTTATTTTTTATTTTTATATTTTTAGGCGCTATAACTTCGGTATGCACGGAATGGATCGATAATTCAGATATAGGAATTTATTTCTGTAAATTTAAAGATTCTCACTATGTGCCAAACCAAATGCTGGAGAAACATTATCCAAACGATGCTGCAGTCATTCGCGAAATATTAAGTAGAAATAAATTATAATACTTTGAATGGCGCAGAAGTTGTGCGTCTCTGCTCTTTTTGACGAAGATCCGATGTTGAAATCCAGGTGGAAAATCAGAAACATTGATCTATTTGACCCCCATCTCTCGAAAAGCAATGACAAACCATTGTATTTTGCAGAGGAATGGAATCCTAAATTGATGCACATACCAAATATATGTAGAGAGAGGTTTATTCTCTGACAAAGAGACAGATAATGTGTTAAAGTATTTGGGATGTATTAGTTAAGATAATGTGTTAAAGTATTTGGGATGTATTATTAAAAAAAATTGTATTGTGGTATTATAATTATTTGTAAATATTTACACACACACACACACACACACACACACACACACACACACACACTTATGTATTATTCACTTGATCGATCAATCAAAGGAATGAAACATCTTTCTGAAGCTTCGAAAATTATTGCTGCCTCTATTTCATGATGTTGACTGAATTTTTCGTTGTGAGCATGCTATATTTATTATTATATTATATTATATTTTTATTTTTTTCATATAAAATGTACCAATTCAATAAATGGTGTACTACCGAACGCTCAGAAATTTATGAAAAATAATTGATTAATATTATTGCGATTAAACATTAAATTTCTCTAGAAAATGTAAGAATATGTTAAAATATTTAAATATTTATTCTAGTAAAATAAACTTCACTTTTGAAAATAGTAAATGTTGAAATAAACAAATAACGCATGTACATTTAATAATTTTTAGATTTTCTATAAACCAAACATTGAAGCCTCGAACGAAATAAATTTGTCTCTTACAATAAGTAATTTTGAAACATTTCACATACAATTATACATTGCATTTCAACATATAGATTAATTATTTATTAAAAATTTAATGTGAATCACGAAGTACATTCTTATTTTAATTATTCGATTTTATCATTTATTACATGTTCTATAATCGAATCATATCGGTATGAATAGTAGAAGTTATGGACAACTGGGACGTTGTGAAACGTGCGAAGGAGAAAAGGAGAGACTGGTAAGAATGTGTGAGCAAGAAAATGTGTGTGATAAAGTTGTCTCAGTCTATGGCTAACCATAGTGCAGCAAGCCACGTATTCTCGACTAAGGCTATAGGAATTAATGCATATAATATCAACCGATTTGTTAAGAATTAAAACTGCAAGTTTCTTTTTTTATATTGTGCTATATTTTTTAATAATAATGACTACGATAATGAATTTACCTATCGAGACAATTTTTTTAATCCTGGAAAACGAGAATCGGCATCGAGGACATCGTAAATTTTAGTTCCACGTGTAAGAAATTTCTTTGCATAACCGACGATTGCAATCTCCAGAAGAAAAAGTTTGGTCAGAGGTAAGTTTTTATGTGGACATTTTTATTATTTTATTTGATTGTTATAAAAAGGAATTTTGCAAAAACTTGGCGAATGATATCCTGGCATTTAAATATGAAATAATATCCTGGCATTTAAAAAATTTATGAATAAAATTTAAGAAATTTTTTAATTAATTTGTACCTAATCTTTTCAAAAATTGCAACAATTTTGTAAATACTACGTTGTTTCAAATATGGCTTATTCAACCTTTTTCAATAAAATCGCGTAAATTTTTTAATTTATAGCTAAAAGCTATAAGATGATAGAAAATCGGTTCTGGTTTAAAAGATTTATAAAATCTTCAAATTTCTATATAAAAAAAATATAAAAATAATTTATTCGCTGTATATTATCGATAACTGCAAAATGTGAGAATAATAATAAAACTGTTAATAAGGTGATATTTCGTGTTTTGTGTAATTCAAAAGCAAACTCGAAAACACAGAAAGTAATTATTCTATACGAAAATTTATATTTTAATTAAAAGAGAAACATTAACGTGCGTGAAATATTTTATATTATTATTAGTATAAAAAATAGATAATATGTATGATATGTATATAAACGTAGATAGTATACATGCATCATAAGATATTACCCAGTGAGCAATATGTTATCAAAAGAAATTCATAAAGTACTCAAGTTTAAGATTCGGACTTCCGATAACTCCATCAAAATGATAATATTATGATATCAATAAGTCCTCCAATGCGTCGATTTTAGAGGAAAGAAAGACATTACGTAAACGATATCTATAAAAGAATTCCACAATCTGACTTCTTTTAAATATCAAAAAAAGGTTACCGTTAAGAATTGCTATTTGTAGTATTATATTTTTACATATTTTTATATTTTAAAAAAATATAAATCTTAGTATACATTTCTTTTATAACATTTTATTAAAATTAAAACAGGTTTCAAAATGCCCATAGACTTTGAATAAAAAAAACTTTATGATTGCAACGTGCTTTTTGCAGACATAACCCAACTTCTTTGGTTGGATATAGAGGCAACATAGAACAAATAACAAAAATATATATGAAAATATATAATCTCTATTTTATGCTCAAATACATATCCCAGTGAGCATTATTGAGAGGAAGAGCTCTTTAAGAGAACTTTTTGAAAACTTCATTAATTTTTCTCAAAAATGATATTAGTAAGTTATCTTTTTGTAAGATATCTTTCAAAAGAGCTCTTTAAGAGAACTTTTGAAGACCTTATTAATTTCTTTTAAAAATGATATCAGTAAGTTATCTTTTTGTAAGATATCTTTCAGAAGAGCTCTTTATGTTGTCTATTCATAGATGTCTGTAGAGTCTCTAGCAAGCGTGCTATTTTACGAACGCCGCACATGGGCAAGCCACATATATACGTGTGTGAACTGCGTGCTCTGAGTTGAATTTCAAGGAGATAGCATTTACGTTCTTCGATATTAACGTTTAATCTTTCTTTCTTAAATTATAAATATTATTAAATATGTATTTGAGCATAAAATAGAGATTATATATTTTCATATATATTTTTGTTATTTGTTCTATGTTGCCTCTATATCCAACCAAAGAAGTTGGGTTATGTCTGCAAAAAGCACGTTGCAATCATAAAGTTTTTTTTATTCAAAGTCTATGGGCATTTTGAAACCTGTTTTAATTTTAATAAAATGTTATAAAAGAAATGTATACTAAGATTTATATTTTTTTAAAATATAAAAATATGTAAAAATATAATACTACAAATAGCAATTCTTAACGGTAACCTTTTTTTGATATTTAAAAGAAGTCAGATTGTGGAATTCTTTTAGATGTCGTTTATGTGATGTCTTTCTTTCCTCTAAAATCGATGCATTGGAGGACTTATTGATATCATAATATTATCATTTTGATGGAGTTATCGGAAGTCCGACTCTTAAACTTGAGTACTTTATGAATTTCTTTTGATAACATATTGCTCACTGGGATTTAATAATATTTATAATTTAAGAAAGAAAGATTAAACGTTAATATCGAAGAACGTAAATGCTATCTCCTTGAAATTCAACTCGGAGCACGCAGTTCACACACGTATATATGTGGCTTGCCCATGTGCGGCGTTCGTAAAATAGCACGCTTGCTAGAGACTCTACAGACATCTATGAATAGACAACATAAAGAGCTCTTCTGAAAGATATCTTACAAAAAGATAACTTGCTGATATCATTTTTAAGAGAAATTAATAAGGTCTTCAAAATTTCTCTTAAAGAGCTCTTCTGAAAGATATCTTACAAAAAGATAACTTACTAATATCATTTTTGAGAAAAATTAATGAAGTCTTCAAAAAGTTCTCTTAAAGAGCTCTTCCTCTCAATAATGCTCACTGGGTAGTGTGTCGTAATAAAACACTGTATAATAACAAATCAAAATATATAGCATAAATTTAACCAAGAAAATATATATAAAAATCTTGTCGGTGTCATAATTGGATGACACAACACATGCCAAATTGAACGCTTTCGATATCAAAAAACATATTGTATTTTAAATGATGTTAAAGACGAATATATGAAGAAATATAACATCGATGATTGGAAAGTGCAACCATACTACGTTTTGTTAACTCATAATGAAAAACTGTGTTATGTCCCACAATGTACGAGTATTATTAAATGCTTGATCATACTTAATATTGATATATTCTGTGATATTTTTATTTATATTATTTGTATTATATAGTACTTTTATATTATATCTTTATTTCATATTTTATTATTTTTTATTTTAGACGCTATATCGATATGCACCTCGAAATGGATAAATAATTCAGAGATTGGTAGATATTTCTATAAATATGAAAATACTCATTATATGCCAAACAAAATGCTAGAAAAACATTATCCAAACGATGCCGCAGTTCGCGAAATATTGATTAAGAATAAATTATAAGACATTGGCGCTAAAGTTGTGCATTTGTTCTTTTTAACCCGGGTTAAAATCTGGGTTGAAATTCAAAAGCATGTATGTTGATGTATTCAATCGCCATTCTTCGGAAGACAATGACAAACTATCGAGAATATCTTGCAGAAAAGACAGAATTTTTCTAAAATGACGAACATTAGAAATATATATATAATATGTATAGAGGTTTATTCTCTGACAAAAGACACAGATCAGAAACAAATAAAACGTTAAAATTAAATATCCAAAAAAATTAAAATTATTTTTTAAATAAGTATACACATACCCATACACACTTATGTATTATCCAGTTGAACAATCAATCGAACGAATAAAATTTTTCTCGAAAGTTTCGAAAATTATTTTTAACTCTATTTCATAATGTCAACTGATTATTAGCTGTAGGCAAAAATGTTATAAGTGATAGTATATTTTATTTTATTTTTTTATAAACAAAAAACAAGATTTATCAAGTACATATACTATTATAGCAATAAATTATTAATTTTACCAAATGATACATACAAATAAAGATTTTGAGAAATTGTGTCAATTAAAAGAGAGTTTAAAACAATGAGAGTAATTTCAGATAATTGTTAAATACACCTACATAAATTTATTATATTCCAGTTGAAGAACGAAGAAAATTGTAATATACTATTTCTAAACAATACAGGTATATAAATAAGAAAGCGTCATTGCATATATTAAGGATTTTACAATGTAGGGCATGTTCCGATATACACTGCCAGTACTGAAAATCTATATAATAACAAATAGTTTGTAGGCTAGTATGCTGATAGTACCATCATAATGTGCAGGCAATTTACTGTTAAAATATATAAACAAATAATTTTCGGCGCGTTTTAAAATAATGAAATCTAAAATTTCTAAGCCGCGGACCCCATACGGCGCGCATTTATTTTACGTATATCAGATCAAAAAGTTTGTACGCTGGTATGCTGATGGTACCATCATAATGTGCAGGCAATGTACTGTTGAAATATATATACAATTAATTTTTGGCGCGTTTTAAAATAATGAAATCTAAAATTATTAAGCCGCGGACCCCATACGGCGCGGATTCATTTTACGTATATCAGATAAAAAAATTTGTAGGCTGGTATGCTGATGGTACCATCATAATGTGCAGGCAATGTACTGTTAAAATATATAAACGAATAATTTTTGGCGCGTTTTAAAATAATGAAATCTAAAATTATTATGCCGTGGACCCCATACAGTGCGGATTTATTTTACGTATCATATTAAAAAGTTTGTAGGCTGGTATGTTGATGGTACCATCATAATGTGCAGGCAATGTACTGTTGAAATATATAAAAGATTAATTTTTGGCGCGTATTAAAATAATGAAATCTAAAATTATTAAGCCGCGGACCCCATACGGCGCGGATTCATTTTACGTATATTAGATCAAAAAGTTTGTAGGCTGGTATGGCGAAGGTATCATCATAATCTGCAGGCAATGTACTGTTAAAATATATAAACGAATAATTTTTGGCGCGTTTTAAAATAATGAAATCTAAAATTATTAAGCCGCGGACCCCATACGGCGCGGATTTATTTTACCTATATCAGATTAAAAAGTTTGTACGCTGGTATGCTTATGGTACCAAAATAATCTACAAACAATACACTATTGAAATATATATACAATTAATTTTTGGCTCGTTTTAAAATATTGAAAATTAAAATTTTTAAGCCGCGGATTTCATACTTCGCACAATTATATTACGTATATTAAATCAAAAAGTTTGTAGGCTGGTATGCTGATGGTACCGTTATAATGTGCAGGCAATGTACTCTTAAAATATATAAATGATTAATTTTTGGCTTGTTATAAAATATTAAAAATTACAATTTTTAAGCCGCGGACTCCATACAACGCGGATTCATTTTACGTGTATCAGATCAAAAAATGTGTACGCTGGTATGCTGATGGTACCATCATAATGTGCAGGCAATGTACTGTTCAAATATATAAATGATTAATTTTTGGCTCGTTATAAAATATTAAAAATTACAATTATTAAGCCGCGGACCCCATATGGCGCGGAATCATTTTACGTATAACAGATCAAAAAATTTGTACGCTGGTATGCTGATGGTACCATCATAATGTGCAGGCAATGTACTGTTGAAATATATAAAAGATTAATTTTTGGCTAGCTTTAAAATAATGAAATTTTAAATTATTAAGCCTCGGACCCCATACGGCGCGGATTTATTTTACGTATATTAGATCAAAAAGTTTGTAGGCTGGTATGCTTATGGTACCAAAATAATCTACAAACAATACACTATTGAAATATATATACAATTAATTTTTGGCTCGTTTTAAAATATGGAAAATTAGAATTTTTAAGCCGCGGATTTCATACTTCGCACAATTATATTACGTATATTACATCAAAAAGTTTGTAGGCTGGTATGCTGATGGTACCGACATAATGTGCAGACAATGTACTGTTAAAATATATAAACGAATAATTTTTGGCGCGTTTTAAAATAATGAAATCTAAAATTATTATGCCGCGGACCCCATACGGCGCGGATTCATTTTAAGTATATCAGATCAAAAAGTTTGTACGCTGGTATGCCGATAGTACCATCATAATGTGCTGGCAATGTACTCTTGAAATATATGAAAGATTAATTTTTGGCGCGTTTTGAAATATTAAAAATTAAAATTTTTAAGCCGCGGATTTCATACGGCGCGGATTTATTTTACGTATATTAGATCAAAAAGTTTGTAGGCTGGTATGCTGAAGGTACCATCATAATGTTTTAAAATATTGAAAATTAAAATTTTTAAGCCGCTGATTTCATACTTCGCACAATTATATTACGTATATTAAATCAAAAAGTTTGTAGGCTGGTATGCTGAAGGTACCATCATAATGTGCAGGCAATGTACTGTTAAAATATATAAACGAATAATTTTTGGCTCGTTATAAAATATTAAAAATTACAATTCTTAAGCCGCGGAGTCCATACAACGCGGATTCATTTTACGTATATCAGATCAAAAAATTTGTACGCTGGTATGCTGATTGTACCATCATAATGTGCAGGCAATGTACTGTTGAAATATATAAACGAATAATTTTTGGCGCGTATTAAAATAATGAAATCTAAAATTATTAAGCCGCGGACCCCATAAGGCGCGGATTTATTTTACGTATATTAGATCAAAAAGTTTGTAGGCTGGTATGCTGAAGGTACCATCATAATGTGCAGGCAATGTACTGTTAAAATATATAAACGAATAATTTTTGGCTCGTTATAAAATATTAAAAATTACAATTATTAAGCCGCGGACCCCATACGGCGCGGATTTATTTTACGTATATCATATACGTTATTTAATACGATGGGCCACCTCGGTCACCAGATCTAACTCCTCTTGATTATTATCTATGGGGATACTTGAAGAGTAAGGTTTACAAAACAAAACCTGAAAGCATCCAAGAATTGATACAGCGAATAAGGGATGAAATAGATTTGATACCTTTTGAGACGAATCGTAAAGCCATTTCTGCATTCTATCAAAAATTGGCATATTGTCAGGAAGTAAATGGCAGCCACTTTCAGCATTTACTTTAACACACTGAGTAAAATTTATTTTAAAACACGGAGTAAAAGGTTTTGAATCATTAAAGAGATATAACAGTTTTCAATCGTCTGTTCTGCAACCTATCACCACTATGTACACATTCACACTTGTTTAGCCACACGCGCACACACACACACACACACACACACACACACACACAAGGGATCAAATTCATGCCACTTCCACGCAGTTGATCCTGGATAACACTAACAATTAGATTTAATTGACAGAAAAAGTGAGAGAGAGAGAGAGAGAGAGAGAGAGAGAGAGAGAGAGAGAGAATGAGCATATAATAAAGTTAAAATATCTAAGTGTATAAAGAATATAAATTTAGGTATGAAGTACACATTCACACATACATTAAAATAATTTATATATAATAAATATTATAATAGTTATAATAATTTATATGTAATAAATATTATTATTTTTATATAACAGATAAATATATTGTAATTGTATATTATTTATAATAACGCGTACTATTCTGTATATAATATCTATATAAATTTACACACACACATACATAAACATATATAAAATTATAATAATATAAATACTTTGTTGAATATATAAAATATAGTCTTGCTTTTTTCTCTATAAAATATTCTCTCAAAGAATGTGTTATATTGGCGCGCGAGATTCTCGTATATAGAGCGGTACACGAGCGCGACAGGAAAATGTAGGGGGCAGAGAGGAGAGAAAACTTTAAGAATCAAAGTGTCAGTATTACAGTGTATTTATCGTGTCCAGAGTAACAAATCAAGTGCTCTAAACAATTTAAGCTCGAAATACAACTCGGCGTGTTCGGTAATTGCAAGTGCAACGTGCGCGAGAGCAGCTAATAATTCGGCGACGGCGCGAAAAGAAGCTAATCGACAGCGATCTGCGAGCGCGAACGGTCTCGAGACGAGTGGGCAAAAAAGAATGCGGAGCCAACGCAGGCGGCTATATCCCTTCGACCTTCGAGAAGGTTCTCTAGTTAGGAAACTAATGATTTTTGGTCTTGTAACAATATATTAACGGATCGTCTCGAAAGTCGGGGGACAAAGCTGTTTATTGTTTTCCGCGCCTATTTGCCCGGGCGAGCGAGTGTTCGAACGAGCGCGGTGTCGTGAACGCGCACAGCTGATCGAGGCGCGCTGAAGCGAGAGCGAGAGAGAGAGAACGACGAACGCGCGAGATCGCGGGAGACTGGCGCGCGGGGCGGGCCGCGCGACTCGCTCATTTATCACGCCGACTAATTCTCGCGATTGAATTCGCGACAAAGAAAGTCTCACTTTTTATTTATCATAAGCACCGACTAGGTACTAGTAAAGACGGTCAGCCCTGGGTAAATTTCTGTCTCTACCAAATGGGCTCTGTGGGCCCGTCATACGGTCGGTAATGATTATATTAGTTATTCTCTCCAAGCTGTACGGAGGATAACTAACAAGAACATTTTACCGACTTTACCTTACCAAATTCCTATCTCATTATATATGAATATATAATTATTATAATTATGTTGAATATAAACTATATAATGACACTAATGTAAATAAAAAATAATATATAAAAATAATATAATTATAATAAAACAATAATAATATTAATAATTATTAATAAATAAATTAAATTAAAAAAATTAAAATTAAAATAATATACAAATTTAAAAAATACACATATATATATATATATATAATTATCGTATTTGAATATTTTGAATATTGTAATCTCTTTAAAACATTGTTTAGAGATTATTATTATTAATATATTTTTTTTTTAATTTATATAATATATATATATTATTTAGTATATATTTCTCTCTCTCTCTCTCTCTCTCTCTCTCTCTCTCTCTCTCTCTCTCTCTCTCTCTCTCTCATTATTATCATTATTTTTTATTTTATTTATTTTTCTATTTGTTTTATTTATGTGACAATAAATGGTTTTCTTGCACTAAACTTTCTATATTTTATATTACATATTTTTAAATATACTATAATTTTATTAAATTAATGAGATTTTTGCGATTAAAATGTCATCAATTACAACATAAATTGGATAATTCTTTACTGAACAAGTAATTAAAATTACATATTTAATTAAAAATTACCCGATTTATGTCGTGTTTGATATCATTTTAATTAAAATTTCATTAATTTATTAAAATTACTTTTAAACTGTTATAATGTAAAATAAAAGTTTTAAGTTTTTATTTATAAGCTGTTTATATTCATGAATTGCTATAGACGGGGAAAGCCGATTGTAAGCGACTTCGGAACTCTTTGATATATGATAGGTCTTCTCGCGCTCGCTCTTCGTTGACGGTCTCGCTCTTGCTTTCGCAGGAAGACGCGATTTTCGAATCAGTTTATCTTTCTGAGCTGTTCTAGCACGTCGAGAAGATAAACATCTTATGAAATAAAAACTATAACTTTTATTTTACATTTTATTGGTTCGAAAATAATTTTAATGAATTGATGAGATTTTTCTAATTAGAATAACACCAAACATGACATAAATTGGATGAATTTTATTAAAAATGTAATTAAAATTTTAATTACTAACTAATGAAAAATTATCCGATTTATGTCGTGTTTGGTGTCATTTTAATCGCTAAAATTTTATTAATCCATTAAAATTATTTTCAAACCGATAAAATGCAAATTAAAAGTTTTAGTTTTTATGTATAAGATGTTTTCAATCGTGATTATTGTAGATAAGGAAAGATTCCCGATGTCGAAACGAGAGCGAGAACGAATAAAGAACAAGCGATATAACGTATCATCAAAGAGTTCCGAAATCTCTCTCGCGAGGTTCCCTTTAAATATAATCTTTCATATCATATGTCATGTTACTATGGAAAATAAAATTTTTGTATTTCGCATTTTATCGAGTTGAAAATAATTTTAATGGATTATTGAGATTTTTGCGATTAAAATGACACCAAACACGCCAAAAATCGGTAATTTTGAAGACGTCACGTGACCAAAAATAAAGATACCAATTCGTCAATTTTGGTCACGTGACGTCTTTTGACGCTAAAAATGAGCGTCGAGCGTCAGCATGAAAAGGCACCTTTATCATATAATCTCTTATTTTCAATTACTGTTTCTCACTGCGACCGCAATATTACTGAGATGGCGCTAGCGCGCAGCAATCTTTTTCGAGCGACACAAACTCCCGTAAAGCTACGTATACACGGCGACATTTTTATGTCTAGATCAAATGTATACACTAAGTGTCGACATGTGTACAGCGCTGAAAGCAGTATCGCTAGATCGAGTTGCAGTGTTTCGATTGTTTTTGTAATTCACGTGTAGACATGTTCAAACAAATGTCAGACAGCGCTCTAATATATTTCCAATCTTCCGGAAATTTTTTGGAAAGTGTCGTGACCATGTCGAAATTCGAGTATGCGGCGTACCAGAATTTCAATTCTACATCAACTTTTCTCTAAATAAATATTTTTTAAGTGTCTTACCTGTAGCCAAATATCTTAAAGTTAATGCCAATCTTTCTCCTGGTGGTATAGAATTTCTCATTACTGTATCTTTTTTCTTTATTATTGCCGTAACTTTTTTTAGCAAATAATTGAAATCTAAAACCGACATACGCAGAAAATTTTTGTACGATTTTTCGTCGGTAAGTTTTAATTCGCGAAGTAATGTATTATAACAACCGAATCTCCCAGTGAGCAATAAGTTATCAAAAAGAGTTCTTAAAGTATTCAGGTTTAAGAGTTGGACATCCAACAATACTATCTAGATGATAACATAATGATATCAATAAGTCCTCTAATGCGTCGATTTTAGAGGAAAAAAAGACAGCACATAAAGGACATCTAAAAGAATACTACAATCTGACTTCTTATAAATGTTATGAAAATGTTACCATTAAGAATTTCTTTATAGAATTATTTTAGACGTATTTTATTATATAAAAAATACTCAATAATATATATATATAAATTTTTTTTTATTACAAATGTATAAAAAATTAATAAATAAACGGGCTAATAAGAGCCGAGCGCGGATAGAAGCGCGACAAAAAAAGAAACGAACTTATAGTTACAAAGTTAATTTATTCAAACGTTTCGGTCCCTGATTCGGGCCATCCTCAGTAAGCTGTACAAACATAAAATAAAAATAAAAGGTAAAAAATACAAAATTGAAAAAATGGCAAAAATTATTTAACAAAAAACGGTGAGGCGATGGTAAACAGAAATTTAGTATAATTATAATAAAAAGGAGGATCAACATGAGATAAAGAATAATTAAAATTAAAGATAGAAACAATACGTACATAAAAGAAAGAAAGAATGATTCATAAGAATCGTGCGGCAAAAAACGGCGAAGAGCCCCGCAGCCAATGTATAATCGCAACAGCGTCACCTCTCATCGTTACCAAACGGAAAGAGAACGTTTGTGAATGCATATTATTGCAAACCTGTGTTGATTAAAGAAAAATTGATCGAGCTAACAAAGAAACACGAAAGAAAGAGGCAACTTACCGATGCTAGAAAACACAGAGGCATACGGGAACGTGACATATAATCGCACTTGTTAAACGATACATCGCGACTGGTCTTTAAATGGAAAGATGAGATCGAGACAATAATATAAACACAGAACAGATGATAAATGAGCGCACGCTTGGCTTTAGATATTATACATATGTTCTATCATCGGGAAATATATATGGTCTAAACACTCCGTGTCATTTTGTAAATTGATGCTATTTTTTTGTAATTTAGTTTTTTTGTCGCGCTTCTATCCGCGCTCGGCTCTTATTAGCCCGTTTATTTATTAATTTTGAATAGTCAGAGCCTTGACATTATATGTTTATTAAATGTATAAAATGTTTACAAACAAATCTATACAAACTTAAGAACATTTGAGTAATCCAAAAATAATTTTTTGTTTACATATAAAATTAAAGTAATATTAAAGTTTATTTTTATAATATATATAATATTTTATAATTATTTTAATATAATTTTTTTATTATAATATATATATTTTAATATATATATATTTAATACTTTTCTTATACATATCAGATGTAATAAATTGCCATATTGCACACGTAAAATATAAAACGAAAAACAAAATTGCTATACTATATGCTGCATACAAAAAATAAAATTATAAATGACAATAAAACAGAAAATTTCAATTTTTTAATTTAAAACAGAACTAGTAAGTAAAAAAACCAAATCGAAATGAAACAAAAATATTAATACTACTTCCAAATACTTATTCATTTCTTCTTTTTATGTCGTTTTATATTTTGATTTATGCGATCTCCAGCATGCTGTAGCCAGTTTTTAATTGCATTTTGGATGGAATGAGAAGAAGTATTTTTTCCACCAATATAAATTATATTTCTTTTAAAATAATAACTTTTCTGTTACGTACCATCATACTATAATAATTGCTTTCTTATTACGCTACCATCTTACTAATTCTTCATGAGTATATTATTGTTGATATTTAAATATGTGATTAAAAGCTAATACTGATAATTTTTAATAACGTAAAGAAAAAAGTAATACAAATTTGATAACTCAGGGCACTATTATGAGTGCTCTGATCTATGAAAAATGCATATTATTTAGCTTCCCTCTTTATGTTATTTATTATATTATTAGCTTTTATTCAATTCCTTATTTTATATCAACAATTATATATACTTATGAAGAAATAGTAGGACGGTAATATGACAAGAAAGCAATTTATATTTCTTTTATAACTATCACACTATTATTTCTTCATAAGTACATATATAATTATTAATTTAAAATAAGAAAATGAATGAAAGCTAATAAATAATAAATAATATAAAGAGAATAGTTCATAGCATTTATAATTGTGCTATGAGTTATCAAATTCTTATGACTTTTTCTTTAAGGTATTTTTCTATATAGCAGCTGTATATGTTACCAGAGAAGTTGGGTTATGTCTGCAAGAAGCACATTGCAATCATAAAAATTCGTTTTTATTGTAAAGTCTGTATAAACATCCTAAATATTATCCGATCTTGAGGATGTTAAAACAGCATAGACTTTGAATTAAAAAAAACTTTATAATTGCAACGTGTTTTTTACAGACATAACCCAACTTCTTTGGTTGGATATAGAGGCAACAGAACAAATAACAATAAAATATATATTTTATGTGCTCAAATATATATTTAATAATATTTATAATTTAAGAAAGAAAGATTTTACCTTAAAAACATTAATATCGAAGAACGTAAATGCTCTATATATCTCATTGAAATCCAACTCAGAGCTCCAGAGCACGCAGTACACACGTATGTGGCTTACGCATTATATGTACGGCGTTCGTAAATAGCACGCTTGCTAGAGACTCTAGAGATATCTATGAAGAGACATCATAAAGAACTCTTCTGAAAGAGATCTTACAAAAAGATAACTTACTGATATCATTTCTAAGAAAAATTAATTAAGTCTCTAAAAAGTCCTCTTAGAGAACTCTTCTGAAAGAGATCTTACAAAAAGATAACTTACTGATATCATTTCTAAGAAAAATTAATTAAGTCTCTAAAAAGTCCTCTTAAAGAGCTCATCCTCTCAATAATGCTCACTGGGCTATCTCTTCTTTTTATCCATTCTTTTACCCATAATTTTCTTTTTCGTCTTCTACGTTTTCTTTTTAACGTAATGCAAGCAATAAGCGCAGCAGCGAGCATACGTTCGTCCATATTGACTGATTCATATAAATATAAACTGAAGACCAACTAAATGGTCTGACAATCTAGCCGAAGCGTAGAGAGGCATAGAGAGATGTAGACAGATATGACATTTTTTGCCAACACATAGATTCGACACAAATATATGACACTACTCTTGTCTCAAAAATTGCAATACGTGTGAACAGTAAAGACACTGTTCTAGACACAAATGTCCGCTCTAGATGTCGTCGTGTATACGTAGCTTAAGACCATCGGTCTTTAATAGTATCTCGTCGGTGTCATAAGTTTATAATAAAAATTAATTCTTCGATGTTGAAATTTTCCTTATCAAAAATAAAAAACTGGCCAGCATATATTTATCGCAACATTCACACTTTAATATTATTTATCTTTGTAATTAAAATCACAAATTAACTCTGTTGCAAAAATCCACTTAAAAGTAATTGAAAAAATATGATTTTACAACGTTATATCTATATCTATAAAAATTTAGCTCAAGAGCGTCATTTTCAATAGTCTTTCTTCATTCGTTATTTTTATTCTAAAATTTTTTACATTTTTAATTTTAATTTATTTTGATTTTTAACATAAAATTTTAATTTTCCGATTTTATGTTACTTAAATACTAAATCTTGTTTTTTTAATTTTTGTTTTATTATCTTGAATGGTAAATATATATTTCAGAAGAGAGAGTATTTTTTTCTCATTTCAATTCTAATTTTTTTATTTTGAATCTAGCATTTTAAATATTTTATTACCACAATCTTAATTTTTCAACATTATCAATTTTTATTTTTCTAATTTTATTTTTTATTTTTCTTCTCTCTTTCTCTCTTCTTCTTTCTGTCCTTTAATTTTTAATACATTTTATTTCAATTTATTTTTATCTATTTTCTTTTTTTTTAAATTGTTTTTTTTTCATAGATTTTATATTACTTAAATATTAAATCTTGCTTTTCCAATTTTTGTTTTAACATATTTGTTGGATCGAATAATAACTTTATTCGTATAAAACTCGTACAACGTAACGTATATCATAAGCTTGCACATGTGCTCGTATACAAAAAATTATATATATAAGAAGGAAGGAAGTCACACATAAGATGGCTACTACCCAAGCATCACTGCTAACAGAAAAATGCGCGACTTACAAAACTAAAATAAGAATGTGTGTCAAACATTCATCAATCCCCTACTTTTGACATATGGTATCATTTAATATATAATCTTTAATCTTTCAATATGAGGTTTCATTAAATTATATGGTAATCCTTTAGTAAATATGTCTGCCACATTATTACCAGATGAAACATATCTCAACTGTATTAGTCCTTCTTCATATTTTTCTCTAGTTATGTGATATGCAATATCTATATGTTTAGATCTTGATCTTTCCACTCTATTCAATGTAAAATCAATTGCTGATCTATTATCACATCTGATAATATATGGTTTACATGTACATTAATACTAGGTGAATTTCGTAATTCACGGAACATCATATCCATACTAATAATCTCCTTTACAGCATTCGCCAATGCTACATATTCTGCTTCCATAGTGGAAGTGGATATAGACTTTTGCTTATTTGATTTCCATGAAATGGCGTTACCACCTAAAAATACTACCATTCCGCTATATGAATGCCTGTCATCCAAATTTGATGCCCAGTCTGCAACACTGTACACTTCTATCTCGTTATTTCCTACGTTATACGTTAATACTTTGTCCTTTGTATTAGCTAAATACTTTACTAAAACTTATTAGCTAAAACTCTCTTAGCTTGAATCCAATGTATTTTTCCGGGATTTGAAACAAACTGTGACAATTTAGTTGTAATTGTCAATTACAACTAAATTGTCACAGTTTGTTTAAAAACTGTGATTTTGAAACAAACTGTGACATTGGCTCATTGATATATGTATATAGCACTGGCAACGCGACCAAATATAAATAATATATCTGGTCGCGTTGCCAGTGCTATATATATCAACGAGCCAATTAGTTGCCTATATGGTATATTTTTCATTTCTTCACTTTCAGATTCGTTTGAAGGGCAATCATATCTTGATAATTTTATACCTAACTCGATAGATGTTTTTGTCGCCTTACATTCAATTACATTATATTCTTTTACTCGCTTTTCTATATATAATTTTTGAGACAATTTCATAGTTTGTTCGCTGTAATCTATTCTTATACCTAGTAAATATGATACTACTCCTAAATCCCTTATTTCATATTCTGACATTAATAATGACTTAACTCGCTCTAATTTATTTATGTTCTTGGTAAATAATACAATATCGTCTACGTATATAATTAATATAAGTTCATTTTCATATACATATATACAGTTACTACTCTTTAATCTTTGAAATCCGTTCTTAGTTAATATGTCAATGGTATTGTTTCAATTTCGACCGGACTGCTTTAACCCATAAATCGGTTTCTTTAGTTTCGCTATCCTTTTAATTGAGTCGTCATATCCTGGTGGTAATTTCATATATATGTTCTCGGTAAGTTCTCCGTATAAATATGCACACTTTACGTCTAAATGATGTACTTCCCAGCCTTGTGATATCGACATAGCTAATAATAATCTAATAGTTGAAATGCTTGCTACTGGTGCATATGACTCGAAATAATCTACATCTTTCTTTTGATTATAACCCTGTGCAACTAGCCTAGCTTTATATTAAACTATTTTTCCGGTTGGATCCGTTTTGACTTTATAAACCGATTTACTACCTATACATTTAATATTTTCTATTCTGTCAATTATTTCCCATGTGTTTCTACTTTCTAAACTCTAAACTGTGAAGTTCATCCTCCATAGCCATTTTCCATTCGTTACATTGAGGTGATTCTATTGCTTGCTCAAATGTTATCGGTTCTATTATTTCAGTTAAATTAATTTCTATATCTTTTGGTTTACCTGCGCGACCCCATGGATTCCTAATTACTTTTTCACCTTTTGATATATTAGCTGTAGTCGTACTTCTCGCTGGCGTTTCCCTTAAATTATATGTACCATTATCGTTTTCGACCTTTGATTCTATCTTTTCTTCTTTAGGCATTTGTGATTTATTCATTTCACCATTTTTACTTTCATCTAGTTGCACATCTTTTATTTCAATAACAGTTTCGTCCTCTACCTCACTTACGCTTTCTTCCTCACTATCTGTATACTATACGATTTTCTTTTGTAAATATATTCAAAACCGCATACCTCCTTTACGAATTCTACATGTTTAGTTTGAACAATATCATCTATAGTAGGGTCCCATAATCTATATCCTTTAGTTTTATTTGAATACTCTACTAATATGCATTCGTTTGCTCTTTGATTAAGTTTGTTCCTATGTTGTTTTGGTATATGTACGTACGCTAGGCACCCATATACTTTTAAGTGTTTCACTCGGTGTATTTCCAGTCCACACACCTTCCGGAATATTATCGTCAATCGCCAAATGTATAGCCCTGTTCTTAACGTAACATGCCGCTAATATTGCTTCCGCCCAGAATCTTTCAGGTAACTGTGCTGTTTTTAACATTGCGCGAACTAGATCTAATAATGTGCGATTAATTCTCTCCGCTACGCCATTCATTTGTGGCGTGTATGTGTTAGTTCGTTCATGTTTAATTCCTAAATTATTAAATAAATTTGTAAGATCTTGTTACAAAATTCTAACCCGTTATCTGTTCTAATTTTCTTTACTTTCCTATCAGTTTCTCGCTCTACTCTAGCTATATATCTACGCATGTAATTTGTTATTTCATCTTTACCTTTTAAGCAAAATATAACAGTTTTTCTCGAGTAATCGTTGGTAAATGTAAGAAAATATTTTGATTCTCCTATTGATTTTAAAAGCATGGGTCCACATAAATCCAAGTGAACTAATTCTAATATAGCTTTTGTTTGTTTACCCTTTATTTGTTTGCATGGAGCTTTTGTAGATTTACCAGTGCCACATCCTTGGCAATGAACTTTATCAATATTTACGTTTTCTAAGCCTCGAACTAAACTTTTTTTGATAATTCTTTAATATTATTAACGTTTATATGGCAAAATCTTTGATGCCATTTGTAGGTTTCATCTATTTCAGTACTACCTACTATATGTATCTCTGTCTGATTTGATTCGCCTATTATATTTTTTGCATTAACTACATATAAACCATCTCTATTAAATGCCTCCTTCACTATCATTCTAGTTCTCTTACTGTAAATCTTTGCCTTTCGGTTTTCAAAAATTAATCTTTTATCCTTCCTTTCTATCTGCGACACTGATAATAAATTTCTCCTTATATTAGGTACATGATAAACATCCTGCAAGGTTAAACTAAATATGTTATTATTTACACGAGTCTCTATTTCAATGTTACCAATTCCTATTGCTTTTAGATTACTTTTTATATAATTATCAGCTGAATAAATTGTTTCGCTTGTTATTTGCCTATAGTTTCTAAACAAATTTCTATTCTTACATATATGATGCGTTGCGCCACTATCTATTATCCAGCAGTCGTCTAGCTGAGTATTATTTACTTCTAGTAAAAATGTATCCTTATGTTTACGTACATTATTTTTATAGTTTACTTTTACATTTGATGTCCTACAATTTTTCGCTATATGTCCTTGCTTGCCGTATTTGAAGCCTTCCTCTCTTCTTTTCTGTGTTCTAAGTTTTGGTGCGATGCCTTCTTAGTTTGGTGATACGCTTCCTTCTGTCCACCAGTTCCACTCGTTCCTTTTGCTGCTCTCCTGTCGTACTCGCTTAATAATATTGCTTTTATCTCTAAAGGCCATCGCACATGGATTTCCGTAACCGTAAGCATAAGACGTAATCATAAGCTCGAGAACCAATCAAAAACTAGCTTTGATCTAAATTATTCCGTAAGATCAGAAATAACCATAATCTTAACACGTAACATGAATTTCAGTCGGTTGAAATTTTTACGTATGAAGAATTGTATACATATATATATGAGTATTGGTACTAAAAGGTTATGGCATATCTCTATTCTTCTACTCGATTTATGTTCATTGCATGACATATGTATACATATCTGATTTATGTATGATTTGATATTTAATAATTTTAAAGAATATTAATATGTAATATATATAAATATATACACATATTTTAGACATAAAATAATTCTTACGTTACGTCTTATGCTTACGGTTACGGAAATTCGTGTGCGATGGCCTTAATGACTTGAACTTAGAGTCGTCTAAATTTGCTAACGTCATGACGATCCCTTCGTAACTATCTGGCAACCCAGATAACATTGTATATGCCAAATCCTCTTCCTTGATTTCGTATCCGGCTTCTTTTAAACTATCACTGCATGTCTTTATTCTTCCTAGATATGATGTCATAGATTCCTCATTTCCTAACTATTGAGACCATCTGCTTCTTTAACTGCAATATTCTTGGTCTTGATGTTGGTTCGAGGGCTCTTTTCAACGCTTCCCACGCGTCGATTGCTGTTTTACTATGATGTGTCCTTGTTGTTCAGGCTCGACACTTAATGCAATCGCTGCCAATGCCTTCTCTTCCTTGCGATTAAATCGTTCTGTTTCATCCTCGTCTTCTACTGGCCTGACTGCCTCACCGGTTACATGTTTCCATAATTCTCGTTGTACTAGTGCCATTTTCATATTGAACTTCCATGACCGGTAATTATTACTATTTAGCTTATCGATCCGATCAATTGATTGTGTTGCTGAGGCCATCGTTACTAATTTTCTTCTTTTAACCTTACTTTTTCTGAATACCTTTACGTCCAGACTTATGCGCAATTATAACTATTTGTGCGCATATTACTTATTTAAACTAAATGCGCCTTTTAAGACCGTGCTGGGCCCATAACCTTGTTGGATCGAATAATAACTTTATTCGTATAAAACTCGTACAACGTAACGTGTATCATAAGCTTGCACATGCTCGTATACAAAAAATTATATATATAAGAAGGAAGGAAGTCACACATAAGATGGCGCTACTACCCAAGCATCACTGCGGCTAACAGAAAAATGCGCGACTTACAAAACTAAAATAAGAATGTGTGTCAAACATTCATCAATGGTAATTTTTCTATTTTAAAGTTTTAAATATATATTTCAGAAGAGTTTTTTTTTCTAATTTCAATTTTAATTTTTTTTTATTTTGAGTTTAGCATTTCAAATATTGTATTAACAATATAATCTCAAATTTTTCAACATTAAAAATTTTTATTTTTCTAATTTTAATATTTTTTTATTTTTCTTCTCTCTCTTTCTGTCCCTCCCTCTGTCTTTTAATTTTTAATACATTTTATTTCAATTTATTTTTATCTATTTTCTATTAAAAAAATAGTTTTTTCTATACTCGAGAAATTTCTTCCATAGGCTCGAAATTACGATGATCCGAATCGAAAGAGCTAATCGCGTGGAAAGCAATTGACATATCGTATTGACGCGTGGAAAGTAATTGATGCGTACTCGTATCATCACGGATTCATTGGACAAGTATCAGTCTAAGTACACATGACCTTAGGCTCCTTAGATCGGTGCGGCTGTACCGGCGAACGGAATGTGTTGGTAAGCGCCAGCAGTGAGATAATAATTTACGAAGAGCCGAAGAGCCAGCCCAGTTTATAACGAGCCGCTGCGTGAAACAGGTCGAACTCGAAGAAAGAGAGACACGAGATCGAAATCGAAAGTGAAGTAATCCAAGTGAGCGGATTCGCCCGATTTGACTGTGAATTTGCCTCAGCCTCGGTGTCTTATTTTTTGTAATAACTTAACTAAATAAAATTTAAAGAATAAAATTATAATATAGTAATAATTAATCATAGAGCTAATTTATGCGAGCGTTATATCTAATAAGACAATATAATATTTAATTGTGAATTTAAAAAATAATTAGATAATATTAATTAATTAAAATAAAAAAATTAAAATAATTTGTATAATTTAATTGTGCGTGCGTGCGTGCGTGCGTGCGTGCGTGCGTGCGTGCGTGCGTGTGTGCGTGCGTGTGTGTGTGTGTGTGTGTGTGTGTGTGTGTGTGTGTGTGTGTGTGTGTGTGTGTGTGTGTGTGTGTGTGTGTGTGTGTGTGTGTGTGTGTGTGTGTGTGTGTGTGTGTGTGTGTAAAACTGAATTGTACAAATTATTTTAATCAATTAATATTAAATTAATTAATATTAAATTATTATTAAAATATTTAAAAATTATTTAATCATAAAAATATTAAAAATTATTCTCATCTTTTTTTTCAGCTCTCATCCGGAAATTTTGGGATTATAGTTTCCTGACAATCTTTATAATATATGGACTTTTCTTTATACATTTTTTTGTAAAAAAATTATATTTAATTATGATCGAGTTTCATCATCTTAAACATTTATACATATTTGTTTTAAGAGTATAATTAAATTACAAGCTATGCCTAGATCTTCCCTAAGCATGCTTAGGGAAGATCTAGGCACAGCTTGTAACTTAATTATACTTTTGGGCGTCCTATTCGCCGGCTTCGTGTTCTGCTTCATCTTACAAGGGACATGTCACAACTGTCCGGAACCGATTTGATTCTTCTTCAAATATGTTGTTAAATACACAAATCTAAAAGACATGTATTTTTTTATATGTGCGGATATTGAGTTTTAAGGGGTGAAACACCCTTTTAAAGAAAAACGGTATTTTTCTTTAGGATCGAATATCTGGTAAACTATAAGAGGTAGAAAAAAAAGACGTACAACAAATTTTAATGGCTTGAAGAGTACTTTAAAGTTATACAAACAAAATTTTTTTATTTAAAAAAAAAAATTAAGTGATGGGGGTATTTAAAAAAAAATAAAAATAAAAAAATTTTGTTCATATAACTTTAAAGTACTCTTCAAGCCATTAAAATTTGTTGTACGTCTTTTTTTTCTACCTCTTATAGTTTACCAGATATTCGATCCTAAAGAAAAATACCGTTTTTCTTTAAAGGGGTGTTTCACCCTTTAAAACTCAATATCCACACATATAAAAAAATACGTGTCTTTTAGATTTGTGTATTTAACAACATATTTGAAGAAGAATCAAATCGGTTCCGGACAGTTGTGACATGTCCCTTGTTAGTCAGCAGGATCGCCGCCAGCAACGTCTTCATGTGGCTGACCTTCTGCCTCGGCAACGGCATCATGTTCAGCATCTACACGTACCCCCATCGTGTAAATGCTGAACACGATGCCGTTGCCGAAACAGACCATACTACGCTCGACGCAACTCCTGTCCACCTTACTTTAATTACTACCTCGACCTGGTCGCACCGCGAAGCTGGGTCTGTCAGGCGCAATTTGTCTCGTAGATGATCTCGTTTCGACCTCTAGCAGTGTCTGAATTCTTTTCGCGCTATCAAACCCAGACAGCATCAGAATCGTCCAAAATCGGGACATAAGAGATCTTTAAACTTCGCTCTTTCTAATTTCATGATAATTATAGAAAATATTTGTTTGCTATATATTTTTATTAAATAATTTTTTGCAAAATTAAAAAAATTTTGTACTTTAGAGAGAGAAATTACTTTTTTCCAGTTATATTTCAAATCTCGTTAATCTTTATGGAATAAACAAAATATTCTAAATAAATTTCTTGTATATGAAATTTATATTGAATTTCCGATCAATTAATTTCTGTTATTATTTTCGCGGAGAGTTTATTATATTAAACACAAACGTATTATTCGACGAGCTTTGTTTTGTTTGTTTACTCTATGTTGCTACGATCTATCGGTTAAAGACTTTTATATAATTGTGATAACATTTAATAACTGATAATTTCATGCGTCGATATGAATATATGTAGCATTTTTACAATTTAATTGCGCAGAAAGAAAGAAATATTTCCTATATATTAATTTATTATGTATACATATACATGTATCAATATACATTTTTATATTTTTTAAATATTTTTATAAAAATTTTTATTTTATATAATGTACTACATGTATATATTTATTTAATTGTTTATTTTATTATTATTATAAATAATGTATTGACTATTTGAGAGCATAATGTGTGTCACAGAAATTTATATCTTAAAGTTATTTACAAGGTTTTCGACAACTCTGTCATTTTTTTCTAATCAATTAGAATTCAACTAATTATTATAATTCAATTAATCTATTAATAATTGAAAATAATTCAATTCGAATCGCGATAAATTGATCAATTCAAATCGCAAATTGAAATGTTGCTCCTTTCTGTATCTATTGTATGATTTTCAAACTGCTTCGCGTCTTAAGAAAAAAAATGTTCTTCCTTTCTCGGTGAATAAATTATTAACCCTATACTCGAATAAATATTATATATATTTTTTTTTAATGCTTTATATTTTATACTATAAAAGAAATGTATTTCCAGTTTCATTGATTCATCTGTCTTTACCAATTTATGATTTTTTCTCTATTCTCAATGTTTTTTGACGAATATTAAGCATGCACATGAGCAAACTCCTCTACGAGAATGGTAACACGTTGTTTGTATTCTTATCTGTTTTATTCAGCTCAGGTCAGTGGATTTAAATTTCTTGAGAGAATCTATTACTTATATTTCTATAAGATTGAGAGTTTATGGCAAATGCTATTTTAAATTACAAATCTTCACAAAGTAAATTGCTTCTAATTGTAAATACTTGGCTAATTAATTATTGATTTTATATTTAGTTTTGATTTTGTATTTTTTAGAGGTAATTTCATATTTAATTTTGATTTCATATTTTTTAGAAATACATTATTTTTTAAAGTGTATATTATATTTTTAGAGATACATTATTTCTGGGGAATCAAATTATTTTAAAATTAAGTTTACAATACATGGTTTACGTAAATAAATAAATTTTAAAAAATACAAAAAAGTTGCGGCATTATTTTTTATAAATTTTGAAACATGTGTCAACATTAAGAAATCAATAATTACATTTTTAATTATAAACGTCAAGTATAAAAGTTATTAGGAAAAATAAATTAATGATATATATATTTTTAATTCATATATTGTAAACAAATATGAACAATATTTATAACATAACATTAAGATATATAGTGTCAATTAAAGTTAAGTACAGTTGACACAATAGGTAGGTAAGTAGGTAAACTTCAGTCAACTAAGATCGCTTCTTTGGATGCTGGCGTTGTTATTTGTTCGAAACAAGCATTGTATTAGACGAAAGATCTGATATTTTTGGAATAATATTTTACGATTCGGGGGGGGGGGATTACAACAGTAGCAATAAGATAATACTTCATTAATACACAGATATTCTAATTTTTACTGTGTTAAACTTGTAATTATGAAAATCTCAAGAAATTTTCAATAGCGATATTTTATATAGTGTAAATAGTTTTAGAGAAAGAGACAATTTTCGCGGAGATTTCTTTTTTATATTTTTGATGTTTATAATTATCTTTTAAGCGGTCACTTCACTAGCTGCACATTTATCGTACATTGCATCAAGAACTTGAGTAAACTTGAGATGACGTTCTTCAGGAGCAACAGTGGCACCGCGACTGCCCCACAAAAATTTAATATGAAATTCGGTTCGAAAGGCGTCCGACAATAACTCGTCACTTCTGCAACCTTCCAAGGCGATTTCCGCGTTTCTGCGAAAAAGTGGCAGATTTTCGGCCAACTTGCGAGCTGCTTCGAGATGCGACCAGACGATCGACAGACCACAATCGGGCGCCGAATTTTCCCACGATGAAAGAATTGCTGCCGCGAGTCCGGAAGGTGCCACGGTGCCTGTGTATAAACAAAAGTAATTCTTGAAACATTGCAAGAAAAAAATGATAATAATAAAGTAGACAACGAAAAGATGGACAAAAAGAAAAATTACGATTATATTGAAATTACAATGCATAAAACAAATATATAATAAACTTTTGTGATTCATCAGTTATTCTTGTTTCCTCGAGATTTTTCTAATAAAAACAATTTTATTTTTTATAAATACCTAAAACATCTTCGGGACTGCGTTCTCCGAGTAATGCGATTGGTAGTAAATGCGGCAATGTCGTATTAGGCGCCTGCGGATTGGTACATTCGTTCATGGCCCGCAAAGTAGGTCTTAGTTTTGCTTCAAAACTAAAAGCTTCGTCTGTATGTTTTTGTCTTAGCAGATGCCATGTATTAGCCAGCCTTTGAATTTGCGGTAAGCACAAGCCGAGCATTACGCCACAAAAACCGTACAGATTGCCGAGCGCGGTTTTGGTATCAATCGCCACTTTTATCCATTTGCTAATGGTAGCCGCCCTTTCTGCAATATTAACAATTAAATGCAGAAGAGATTGAATGCTCCGATTTTTTCATATTATATTTTATGTTCTATGTTCTACATTAAGTTTTCCCCCCTCCCTCTCTCTCTCTCCACTCCTCTCTCTCCCCCTCTTCTCCTCTCTCTCTCTCTCTCTCTTTCTCCCCGCTCCCCTCGACTTCTACAACTTAGATATAAAATAAAGAGGGCGCTTGCTTTAGAAGCTAAAAATAAGGTGTTTTTTGGAAATTTTTTTTTTAACTTTGCAGCGGATTATTCTAAAATTTTCAGGTATTTTATTATTAAATATTTAAAAATATAAAATATTTTTTTAGTTAAAAATATGGACCGTAGAAGTCACCCTTGAGGAATCTTTTTATAGCCTTGTTGCCGAGATTACAAATTGGCGAGATTTCTCGTACCTCTAATCTCTCTGTTTGAAATTAAGAAACTAAAAATTTTCTTATTATTTATGAAATTATATATTTTCGATGAACCAAAGAAAAAAAAAAGAAAATTGACAAAATGATGAAACTTAGAAGAGTACGATTTTCTGGTAAATTTTTTTGCTTATTTATGCAATAAAATTGTTTAAATTAAATTTTTTTTATTAATTTTAGAGGTTTATCGACAATGTAATTTCATAAATAATAAGAAAGTTTTTGGTTTTTTAATTTCAGACAAAATTTGGAAGTAGAGAAAAATCTCGCCAATTTCCAATCTCGCCGGCGAGAAAATTTCTCAAGGACCTTTACAGTCCATATTTTTAACTAAAAAAAGTTTTTATACTTTTAATTATTTAATAATAAATTATAAATAAATACAAGTCTAAAAACCAACGCAAGGTAATCGTGCAAATAGTCTTAATTTATTAAGATAAAATTAAATATTTTGGCCGTTATTAGGCCATCTTCAGCAATACAAGTCCGAGTGAGAGTGTACATTGCCAATGACACAAAAATTAGTACAAAATTAAGATTAATTAAATCAATGATTTAAAAAACATACATACGTCGAAAATGATTGCCAAAAACCGAAAGAATATTTCTAAATATATACCTTAACATTAATTAATGTATTTGAAGACCTACTGTGAACATTACGTATGATAGACAAAGGTCTCATAATAAAAATTAAAAGAAATATATATGTCTATAAAGATTAGAATATTATACATACACGGTAAATGAAAAGTCAATTATCCTTAAAACGAAACATGCCACCCAGTTGTCAAAAGTGTTGTTAAATGCGCAAAGTCAGAATTAAGACTGCCATATATACATAAGCATAATATAGCAAAGTATCTTAATTTAAGGTATCTTAATTTTTATTCACAGAATCCGCTATCTCAAAAAGGCATTATTTATGGCTTATTAGACAAGGTCCTAAAGATTTTCCATCCTCAATTTCAACAAAAAAGTAGTAATAAAGTAAAATAAAATAGAATAAATTAGAGGAAAAAAAGAGGAGGTAAAGAAGAAGGAGTAAAATTAAGGGATGGGAAAAGCTCTGAGAATCAGGATAGGAATCGGGGAGAAGCTCTGTATCACTCTGTTTATTAAGCACGTTTTTTTTTTGCGGCTTTATATGCACCATCTCCGAAATTAATCTCTTACTATAACATGCTTCTTTATCTAAAATATGTACATGGTCCCAATCGAAATCATAATTCTCGGAAAAGCAAAATGACTGATATTGCCGAACTTTTTTTATTAATGTCGTTTTAATGTTCTTTAATTCTAATTCTTAATTGTCTTTTCGTTTGTCCGATATGAGATGCTTCACAGTCTAGGCAAGATACTCTGTAAATAACTCCACTACGAACTGGCGAATCCAGAGCGTTCTTTCCATGTGTGATACACCTTTTTAACGAATGAGAGTTTGAGAAGGCTTTGGAGTAATCATACTTGACAACAATCCTGGCAAATCTTTCAGATACTGTTTTAATATATGGTAAAGTAAAGAACTTATTTGACTTTTGTCTAATATTCTTTTGCTATCTCTATAAAAAAGGCATTTGAGTCTATTAATGGAATTAAAAATAAACGATAACGGATAACAGTTATCCAAAAGAATCCTAATAGATAATTCTAAATTTTTATTTTAAATTAAGGATAGAAGAAATTTTTAGAATCTTGTCATATAAGCCATAAATAATGCCTTCTTTTGAGATAGCGGATTCTGTGAGTAAAAATTAAGATACCTTAAATTAAGATACCGGAAAAGGTCGGTTTGTGAAATCAGTCAAATGTAATCTTGTTCCGGTCAAAGATAATCGTGGTAGATATCTAAAAAAATTCTGTCATTTGTATCCACTTTCATTGTGAACAGCAGTCTGTCGTGAAACGAATTAAAGATGTAGTATAGCATAAAAATGTAGTAATTTCTGTTAAGTTGTTGGAAGAAGTAGTCATAATAATGTCATTTACGTATCTAAAATAAAAGTGTAGTTTGAAAGACAGATGACTATTTAAAGCCTTCACTTCTAGATTTTGCAAAACTAGATCCGTCAGGATCGATGATAATGGGAAACCCATAGGAGACCCAAAAATCTGCTTATATATATATCTCTTATTAATATTATATACTCCTATTAAAAGAGAAAAAAGTTGAACTTAATATTAACCTGATAGCATTAATAAATTCATTTTCAGGAATAGTAGTCTTCTCTGAGATATCATTCCATCCTTTCTAAATACTTTCAGCAACTAAATCGGACGGAACATTAGTAAAGAGTGATACAATGTCTAGAGAAATCAATTGGAAATTGAAAATTAAATTTATAAAAACGTTGTCAATTCTTCTCACTAGTTGGAAGCTATTTTTTATGTAACTATGTGGGAACCGTACATTATAAATGATTTTGTGTAAATACTTTGCAAGCGAATATAAAGGACTATTTAACGATAAAGCACACTATAACTCTAATTGTAAGAGGGCAACCAGTCTTGTATATTTTGGGTAATCTATAAGCTCTCGGTAGAATTCCGTCAACAGACAACAACTTTTTATATTCTATGTCGTTAGTATATTCCTTCTTTTTCCACCTGTTAAGAAGCTCTCTATGGTCATTAATGATTTTACATCTTCTCCTTCACACCCTCCTTTTCCCCTCTAATTTATCTTATTTTATATTACTTTATTACTCGGTATGCTTATGTATACATGGCAATCTTAACTCTGACCTTGTGCATTTAACAACACTTTTGACAACCGGGTGGCATGTTTCGTTTTAAGGACAATTGACCTTTTATTTACCGTGTATGTAATATTCTAATCTTTATAAACATATATTTCTTTTAATTTTTATTATGTGACTTTTGTCTATCATACGTAATGTTCACAGTAGGTCTTCGAATACATTAATTAATGTTAAGGTATACATTTAGAAATATTTTTTCGGTTTTGGCAACCATCTTCGACGTATGTTTTTTTTAAATTATTGATTTAATTAATCTTTTGTACTAATTTGTGTCATTGGTTGTGTTAGAAAAATTGTATTTAGCGTCTCTTCGCGTTTCATCATCTGAAGTTTATCTCTCAATTTCGAGCATTGAACAGAACTGTGAACTACGTTTATTATTGTCTTTTGTTTGTTTCCCATCTATCTGTCTTTCTATATTTTCGATATGTTATGTGTATAATAGTTCTTTAAATAAATCGAACTGTTTATTTCTAATTCCGGCTAAATAGTGTTGATGCATCGTGCATCATTTCATCAGGTTGCAATGTACACTCTCACTCGTACTTGTATTGCTTAAGATGGCCTAATAAAGGCCGAAACGTTCAATTTTATCTTAAATTATATAAATAAATTAAGATTTTTGCACTATTACCTTATTGCGTTGGCTCTTAGCCCTTTATTTATTTATAATTTTTATTTTGAATTATATGAACCTTTTATATTTACATCTTTTAATAATAAATGCCTAAATGTTTCAGAATGATCCACTCTAAAATTTTTCCAAAAATATTCTTAAAAAATCTTATTTTTAGATTTTTAAATCAGACGCTCCCCTTAAATAGAAATAGTTAGCATATTTCGAGGCTTTTACCTATAGCCGTGGCTCCAGCCAGCACAGTAACCGCCACCAACAGTTTCAAACATTCTGATCTCTCAATCAAATCCATCCTAGCTTGTCTACCATGAGGAAGAGTCGCCAGCTCGATACCGCTTAATCCGGTCCTATTTCCGGATCCTGGTTCAAGCGCCACTTCAAGATCAATTTTCGTGAGATGAGAAGCGAGTACTCTTGGTGCTGAATCTAATAACATCCCTGATACTCCTCTCAAGGCTATCGGATCCAAAGGTCTGTGTTCACCAGCCGGTAAGAGCAATGTGGAAAAGCCCTCAATATCAAGCATTGTGGTAATTTCTAGAGACGGCGCGGCTACCACCAATTGCTCTTCCGCAGATAACTCGTACTCGCTGCCATTATTGCCATTAATTCCATCATTATTAGTGTTATAATGACTGCGTATTACCACACCCTTAATTGGCACTGAGGAGGAAGGATTGTTGGCACCACCGGAGTTGTTGGTCTCAAACTCACTATCTCCTGATCCGTTTCCGCTGTCACTACCAGAAGCTTGATAGCTTTGATGGTGATGATGATGATGGTGATGGTAATGATGATGATGATGATGTTGATGGCTTGGCACATAGGGCACTCTGGGAGGCTTGGGTGGCGCCGTACTCACAGTGTTCTGCAGATTTAAACTCGATAATTGTTGTTGCTGCTGCTGCAGTGCTGGATCAGAGATTACTCGGATAATCTTCTGCCGACCCAAGGATAGAGAACATGAGGGCGGCTGGCTCTGGATCGGCGGTATTCGTGGTAAAGTACTAGACTGAACAGGTAACTGCGGACCTGTTTGTTGATTATCCTCGCGGACATGCTGATCAGGAGTGTGATGTTGAGCGGTGAGAGAGTGGCTGCGTTGTTGTTTCTTGGGCAAACGAGGCGGCGAACCAGTGGTCAAAGAGGACGAAGAAGGACTAGAGCAGTGCTGATTGTTTGTGTTTCCCGCAATGCACGTTAATGGAACCGATCTGGGCCTTGGATTAATGATACGAGCCCCACTGGCCTGGCTGATTGGCCGACCACTGCCGACGTAGAAAGTTATCAAATCGGCAACTGTATCGAAGGCCTCATCTTCAAACTGATATTGCGCCCTCTCATAAACCGTATCGGGCTGAATCACAACCTATCGAGGAAAATCAGATTTAAACTTTTATAAGATAATGTGAGCTTAAAGTGTGTGTGTGTGTGTGTGTGTGTTTTAAGCAAATTTTTTCATTCTATTGACAAATTTAACTAAACTATATACATATTTATTACATTCTTTATAAATATTTTTATTCTTACATTAATTGTAGTATTAAATAACTACATAATTATCGATAAATTTTCAAATAATAATTATGTAACTATTGAGTATTCTTGTGTGTTTAATTTTTTATACAGGGTCTTCAAAAAGTCCAGAAACGCTAAAATATTTCATAAACAATACATATTAGAAAAAAATGTTTCAAACAAAAGTTGTAAGGCTTAAAGAGACAAAAAGGGTATGTAATTTGCAACATATTTTTATTTAAAGCAACTATGTGTTTTTTTTACACCAATTGATTGGTCTCATTATTCTGTGCATAAAAGTATTAAGGTAAGTTTACCGGAAACTGAATGTTTCACAAGATATTTTATATTTAATGTTAAAATTCTGTAAACTTCAAGTCTCATAACTCGGAAAGTACTTAATAAAAAATAACTCAATTATAGTGTTTTGGAAAGCTCTCGAGATAAGCTACAAGAATATGCAATAAAAAATGGGGGGTTCCATTTTAAAAAATTAAGTTGACCTTGACCTGACCTTGGTAATGCCACCCATTGTCAAATTAATATTGTCATTAAATGCGTCTCTTTAAGCCTTACAACTTTTGTTTGAAACATTTTTTTCTAATATGTATTGTTTACAAAATATTTTAGCGTTTCCGGACTTTTTGAAGACTGTATAATGCATAATTAAAATCACGCAATTGTATAATGTATAATATCACGTAATTTATTAAAGAATTAAGAAATTCAAAACTAAACATGATTTTGACATTCATATTCGACATGACATTCTAGATGATAGGAATAAGCAGCAAATGAACGTTTTGTAGATATCAATACGAAAATATTTTTAAATATGCGAATTTATAGGCATCACATATAGAGATTGTATTAATTTATTAAAAGCATAATATAATTAAAATAAAAATAATTATTATGTAAATTAATTAGTAATGATTTTTATATATTTTCAAATATTAATTCAATATTTTTCTTTTCAAATATTTTAAATTATTATTAGAATATTTAGTTAAACAAATAAATTTTTTATATTGCATTCATGAAAAAATTTTATTTCTCTGGAATCTTATAAAATAATAAAATTTTTTTATTGCTTTATATACTTACTGGTTTTGATATATTGATTTAATAATTTTAAGGTCTGTATTTTTATTACAGCCGTAGTAGATTATAAATTAGAAAAAATAAAATTTTTTCCTAATTAATATTTGTGCATCACAGCTTCTATTTAATAGACAGATCAAATAATAAATTGTATCAAAGACTTTTCTTTCAGTATTATTTCCAAAAATTAACAATCGTATTTACCCTATTAATAACGAAATGAAGTGGTTGGCCTTTCCAGCGCACGGTCAGAACGTAGTTGCCAGGCTGAGAGGCGCAATCACGCACCAAAAAGTCCCCATCATTCGGCACTTCCACTTCTGCACCTTTTCGACCGCCGCGCAACGTACTGCCATGGTACCAAGCATGCGATCGTAGATCTCGCGGATCGAGAAGCCGCAATTCTCTTTCTAAGAGCTTGCGAGTAGATTCTTCAGGTAGCTCCTACAATTAAACAAAAATACATTTTTTTAACGTTATTCATATTTATCATTTTTTATTTTCATTTTTATTTTCTTATTTTATTTTCATATTTTCTCAGCCTCAATTAGATTGCACTTTTAATTAAATTAAAACACGCATTTGTTTATATATTCTTAGAACAAAAGTATATATATAATATAAAAAATATATATATATGTATATATATGTTCCAGACCGTACACCCGTACACCCCTTTTAAAATAAAAATAAATGGCTTTCATCAAAAATCGCGAACATTTTTTAAGTAAATCAGGTATGCTCTATCGAATGGTGATATTTTCAACTTTTGATTCCGACCGGAAATACGCCATCCGGACCAAAAGTTGAATTTTTTGAGAGAAATATGGTACTTTTTATTACAGATTCGAATTGTACGTGAAAAAATAAGAAACTTTTGTATCAAACGTTTTTTCTGAAAGTGCCTCTGTCAACCTTAAAATTGTTACCTACCTTTCATCACAGTTACTTTCAAGATCAATTTTAAGGTTGACAGAGGCACTTTCAGAAAAAACGTTTGATACAAAAGTTTCTTATTTTTTCACGTACAATTCGAATCTGTAATAAAAAGTACCATGTTCCCCTCATTTTAAAATGGGTGTACGGGTGATCTGGGACACCCTGTATATGTCAAAAAATTTGACTGATAAATTTTGAAATTTTGAAGAAAATAAACATTTTTTGTTAATATTATTTTTCTCTACAACGTTAATTTTTATACATGGTATAAAATAGGAGTTTGTAACATAAACAATAAACAAACATATATAAGTGGAAAAATTAAATTGTGTTTTAATCTTAAACAAAACGCGGAACAAATACATACATAAAAGTAATTCACTCTTTTTACAGTAAATCCTTAAAAATTTCTCCATTAACAATACAAAGATGACAAACTGAAAAGTCACAAACTCTCATATCACATATAAAACATTATAGAGAAAATTAGTATTAACAAAAAATGTTTATTTTGAAATTTTTTTCCCTAAAGTTTGTCGATCTAATTTTTTAATACCCTGTATAATTATACATATGGTATATGATATATGTATTAATACTTTGTATAATTATAATTATGGCATATGATATATGAATTAATTTTAGTTTGCTTCAAACATATGTATGCCTGTCTGTGTATATACCTAAATTATACTTTTGGAAAAATGAATAGGATGTACGGTGGATCAATTGTTTATAAACTTCCATTCTTCTTTCATTTTAAATTCTCTGGACTTTTTTATAAAAATATATTTGCATTTTGAAAACTTTTATTGTATTTAATGTTATCAATAAATAATGTATAAATAGTTGTAGCAAGTACATAATGTCTGTGTGTGTTATATAGTACAAATAAAAACAAGAATTTTTCAAAAAAAATTAGTAATATCTGAGATAATAATGTGAAGCAAAATGTGTAAAAATAAAAGAAAAATACTTAACATTTTTCATACATGTTAAAAATATAATAAAACAAATGTATTTCATTTCTGCACGTGTAAGTAACAGACACAAGTTCTTTTTATTATCATAACCGTAAATTATTTCCATCTTCAACAAAATCCACTTTGTAAAAATTAATTAAGTTAATAAAATACTTTAAATTGCATTTAGTAACTACTACATATATTCTATAAACTTCGAACTTGTGTATTTTAATAACTTTTATTTTATATACAATGAGTCATTATTATCTTAAATTTAATGAATTAATATCATGTCGGCACCTCTCTTCTCATATTCTTAATTAATTACTCGGAATGATAGAAGAGATGATAGTATATCGCACACGTTCTGCGTAAGACAATTGTAGCAATCAAGGCAGGAAGGAGACGAGACTTTACAGTCAAGCGAAGATTGGCTTAACAAAAGCAGCCTTCAGCTCTTCGTCACATGATCGTGGATAGTTTTGTTACTCGCGTCATCAACGTATCGTATAAACTAGCTCAGTTATCACATAACCCATCATTGCTTGGGCTTGAGTGTATCATATTTTATATCACGCTACAAAAAAATTAGTTATCATTTCAATAAATGAGATCTATGATTTTACGTTTACACGAATATATAAGGAATTCTTTATTCTTTTTCTTGTTTTAAAAATTTTGAAATTTTTTTTTATTAGGAAATTATCAATATTATTACTCGTCGTGTTTCAGTTTTTCCAATTGTTACGTATCAAAAATAAGTTTTAAATGAATTTCTAAATCTTAATATTATTTACAAGATAAAAGACTCTCTCTCTCTCTCTCTCTCTCTCTCTCTCTCTCTCTATATATATATATATATATATATATATATATATATATATATATTATATAATAATATTAAGATTTAGAAATTTATGTAAAACTTATTTTTGATACGTAACAATTGGAAAAACTGAAACACGACGAGTAATAATATTGATAATTTTCTAATAAAAAAAAATTTTTCAAAATTTTTAAAACAAGTAAAAAGAATAAAGAATTCCTTATATATATAGAAAGAAAGAGAGAGAGAGAGAGAGAGAGTCTTTAATCTTGTAAATAATATTAAGATTTAAAAATTTATTTAAAAATAATTTTTTTATACGTAACAATTGAAAAAACTGAAACATTGACATGAGTAATAATATTGATAACTTCCTAAAAAAAAAAAAATTTCAAAAATTTTTTAGACAAATAAAAATGGCATTCTATGTGATGAAATGTATATGCAAGCGCGGTTAATTAATCAAATTATATATAATTTAATAGATTATATATAATTAATCTCTATACATATAATTGTATCAAGATCAATATTGCCAAAAAAATTAAATTAATTTAATTGAACCAACTTTTCTTAATTTTTGAATTTAATTAATTCAATGTTATTTCTTTCCAATAACAATTATTTATAATAATTTTTTAAATTTATAATAAATTATATATATTTATAATAATTTATAATTAAATTTATAATAGAAAAAACAAAATTATTTGTATATACGATCGAGTACTCACCATCGGTAGAGATAAATTGTTGTTACTCTCAGGTGCCTTCGTCAACGACGATTCACTTTGGGGACATATGTCACGATTCTCCTTCTCGTCGCTGTCTTTCTCCGGTGTTCTGCGATCAGAACGAAATCTTTAACCCCTCACATTTCGCAGCCGTCTATTATTTTCGCCTTCTGATGAGGTTCTCAATCTCGTAAATTGACAATTTCTTTTAAAAGGAGAACTTTATGCGGCGCTTCGAACGAGCAGGATTTGTCTGTACTCTCGATTCTCAGAGCACGCGCACGCACCCTACTGACCAGCGCGAGCTTACAACTCGCAGGTCTGTATTTTCACAAGGTATCGCAAGGGTACCACCGAATGATATTAATAGATTATATGAAAAATACGTGAAGAAGAATTAGACAGGATAAAGAGAGATAAACTGCATGCCAAAGAAAATATTTACTTCTTGTCTTTCTTCTTTGCCCGCGTGTTTGCTGAAATTTATTGCGTAAGCTCAAAAATTCAGCAGAGCTTGTCTTGTGTGGTACATCACAAAAACAAAGAGAATGTGAATAATAAGTGTGTAAAATATAATTTATTTCTCTATTAAATTGTTATTGTTTATAATATAGTATTTCAAATTTGTGCAAATAAATAATTTATGTTCCACTTAATGCAACATATTAACATATTAATAATAATATAATTTTGCATTATATTTAATTCACGTATAAAAATAAATATATAGTTAATGCGTACACTGCATTCATCATTTACGTGACAATAATTATCACCATTTCTACACCTCTTTGAACCCTTAATTATACGCCACTGCGATGTTATCACCCCCGTTGTTTTCACCCGCTCTGGTTCTATTTCCTCCTTTTTTCCTTTTCTGTCAAAATCACCCGACAACGGATATCAAAATACATACATATTGAAATTAGATTCATGTTGTATCTCGCATCAAAACGCAGAATCGAGTAAAAAATGTACCATTCTCTTTTAACGCTTTCGAATGAGTTATTCCGTCAATATAGGGGTTATTGATCTTCTCGGATAAGGAGCTCTGTAAAGAGAGAGCAGAGGGGGTGCGGCCAAGGTGCGCTTGCGTCATCCAAAAACGCTCGATACGCAGCATCAAGGTGCATTTTTCGTCAATGTTGCACTTGCTTGCATAACGAAAATAATTTAAAAGAGAGAGAGAAAGAGAGAGAGAGAGAGAGAGAGAGAGAGAGAGAGAGAGAATAATAATAATTTTTATCAATCTTATTTATTTTAAATTTTAGCAATTTTATTTATCTTTAATTTTTATTTCCATCGTAATTAAATATAGCCCCCCCCCTCTCTTTCTTTCTCTCTCTCCCTCTCTCTCTCTCTTTCTCTCTCTCGCTTTCCTCTCACTTTCTACGGTAATTACATACGTGAAAAGAGAAAAAGAGAGAGAAAAAGAAAAACTATAATATAAATTTGCATATATTATATTTGCAATCTAACAATATGATAAATAGAAATGAGATTATATGTGTAAATAAAATAAAAATAAATTATAAACTCTCTCACAATATTGATTATTTTTTAACATAAATAAAGATGTATGATAACAAGAGAGCGCGCAATTAAAATAATGAAAAATAGAAAAAGCTTATCTCTAGTTGCAAAAGTATAAAAGTTACAGAAAAACGTTTCAAACAAAAGTTGTTTGGTTCGAAGGGGGACATAAGATGGTGTCATTGATTTGACTTTGATTGTACGTGCCAAAGTCATATAAAGTTCAATATTGTTTTTAAATAGAACTCTCTATTTTTCATTGCACATTCTTGTAGCTTACCTCGAGAGCTTTTCAAAACACTATAATAAAATATTTTTTCATGAAATACTTTTTGAGTTATGAGACTTGAAGTTTACAGAATTTTGACATAAAATACAAAATATCTTGTGGAACATTCAGTTTTCGGTAATCTTACCTTAATACTTTTATGCACAAAATAATGAGACCAATCAATTGTAAAGAAAATACAGTTGATTTAAAAAGAAAGTATATAATTGGCAACATATTAATAAAAGTATTAAGGTAAGATAACTGAAAACTGAATGTTTGAGTAACTAAATGTTGCTCCATAACCTTGCACTCAAGGTCAAACTAATGACACCTTTTTATGTTCCCCTTCGAACCAAACAACTTTTGTTTGAAACGTTTTTCCGTATCTTTCATATTTTTCGAGATATTTGCCTGGGGCGATTAAAATGAAACACTCTGTATATGTATATTCTTATACACTATTTTAAAAAATGTAGGATACACTTTTCATAAAAATATACTATTTTCAAACCGCTGAGAAAGTCGGTGAAAAATCATCGTCGACTAAAAATTAAAAAAGCATTTTGAAGCTTGAAGTTTCAATTTTAACGCGGAATCGATGGTTTTTTAAATTTGTTTTATCTTTTCAATCTGTGCTTTACAAAAGAATACTTTGTTTTGTTCCTTAAAATTACGTATCTTTGACACTCTGTAGCTATAAAAAAATTTCTCTCGAAAAATTCCATTTAAGTTTCATAAACTCCAACATTTTGCTTATAAAACGCTATTTTTAAAATTTTTCTACGATTCTTTTTATCAAATTACGCGATTTTGTAATTAAATCTGTATTTTTCAGAACAAGAAAAATAAAAAAATTTTTTTTAATTACCAACAGCGTGTTAAAGTTGACACTTCAAGCTTCAAAATACTTTTCTAATTTTTTGTTTACGATGATTTTTCTCCAATTTTCGTATTGGCATTCTAGAAAATACAAGTTTAGTTTTAAAATCTGTGATTTAATGAAAAAAATCATTAAAAAATTTCAAAAATATTGTTTTGTAGGCAAAATGTTGTAGTTTATGGAACATGAGTAGAATTTTTCGAGAAAAATTTTTTTTATCAAGCTGCAGAGTGTCAAAGATACGTAATTTTAAGAAGCAAAACAATATATTTGTTTTTAGCACAGAACAAGAAAATTAAAAAAATTTTTTTTAATTTTTTAAATTACCAATACTAATAAAGTTAAAACTGCAAGTTTTAAAATGTTTTTTTAATTTTTTGTCTATTGTTTTTTTACCGAGTATCGACATTGTATTTAAAAAATATAGATTTGTTTTCAAAATCGTGTAACTCGGTAAAAAAATCGTAGGAAAATTTAAAAAATAATATTTTGTAGGCAAAATGTTGTAGTTATGAAACTTGAGTAGAATTTTTTTAAAGAAATTTTGTTCTCGAACTGCAGAGTGTCAAAGATTACGTAATTTTAAGGAATAAAACAAAGCGTTCTTTTGTAAAGCAAAGACCGAAAAATAAAAAATTTAATAGCATAATTTTTAGAGTATGAAAAGTGTTCTCTTTTTTTTCTAAGTAGTGTATAAATTACCAAGATTAACCATGAGAAAATTTTTCAAAAATGACGGATAATTTTCTTTGATTCACTAATTATTATATAATGTTTGAAGTTAGAAATAGCATAACTTTTCTCTTGAAAGTGAATAAATGATACCGAAATCACAACACATTCTTCAATGACAAGTGGCAGCTAATAGTTTTCAGTTTTAATGAAATTCTCGCATTTGTTGACCGTCGTATACGAGGCAAATACATCTCGTATTTTAAAGGCAAAGATCTAGGAAAATTGGTTCGAAAGAACCGCCAGTTTCATTATATTCTTCTTCTTCTACTATTATATTTCGATATTGTACTCGCGAAAGAATAATTCATAAGTTATAACTTTAAGTTTTCGACTTTAGCAAGAAGCCATCCTTCTCAAATACAGTATCAATATCTAATTCTTTATAACACTCATTTATTGTTGTTTTACATGCTTTACAGCCAGTAGTTTTTGATATATGTTAATTCTTTGTACTCATGAATCCAAAAAGATAAAAGATGGGTAAAAATTTAATAAATTTAAATATTATAAAATCAAGAACTTATATAAAATTAGGCATTTTTCAATAGATTTTAGATGTATTACTGTCTATTTATGGACTTTAAATCAAGCTTCGGCAAAGCTTTTGAAACTTTTGGAATATAATTTATTTCTCTTAAAAAAAAAAATATCTATCTCTTTTAGAAAAGTGACACCTCTTTTTTCTCACTATATTATTTGTCAATATTCTATATAAATAATTATACGTTTTTTTACACTATTTATCTCATTATTCTATGCGGAAAATTATTAAGATAAAATTATCGAAAAATGAGTATATTACGAGATATGTATTTTCATATTTTTTGTCAAAATGTGTCAGAATAAAATATAAAATATTTTCGCGTAAACCATTTTTCAATTATTCTACTGTAGCAGTTTTTAATGCCAAATATTACAAGGAATCAATTTATATAAGAAAATTATGGTGGTTTTATTTAAAAAAGTAATAATGATCTTGAAAATCTTAAAAATGCCTCTACTTGCAATATAACTATGCTTACGAAAAGACGTCCCCTTCAAAATCCTACAACTTTTGTCTGAAATGTTTTGTCCGTATCTTTCATATTTTTCGACATATTTACCTAGGGCAATTAAAATGAGCCACCCTGAATATACAGAGTGATTCACGTAAAATGTGACAAGCCAATCATTCTAAAAATATTTGTCGAATCAAAAGTCATGCATGAGAAAAATAGTTCATGAGAAAATTTCATATATTCCTGGGATCTTTTTAACTATGTAAACATAAATCATTCCCACTCTCCTTTTAAAGCGCGGGAAAGGGGGGGGGCGAAAGGTAACTTTATAATTTCAAATAGAACCCTCTATAAAATGTTATATATTTAGATTCTACGGGAAAAAAAACAAGTAAATTTGATCTAAAACGTTTCTTCGAAAGACGTTTCTATCAAAAGTTATAAGCATTAAACTTTAAAAATTTTACACTTTTTAATTCGATATAAATTTTTAGAATTATTGGCTTGTAACACTTTACGTGAGCCACCCTATATATAGGGAAGACTGGGGTAAAATGGTCACCTTAAGGAAAAAATCTGCAGTTTCTATATTAATTTTGCTTTCTCTCTCAAACTTTGCAAAATTGAAAAGACATTTTCTTTCTCTTTTAGTGGAATAACTAAAAATTTATTTAGTTCAAATTTTTCTGCAGTCAAAAATTTTCTATATGCCTCCATAGTGACCATTTTACCCCTTGGGACTGGGGTAAAATGGTCCCCTAAAAATATTTTTGATACAGGTAATAGTTTCGATTGAATAATTATATTTATAATTCGAATTTATGTAACAAAAATATATTTTAAGCATTTTTTATCAAATAGTGCATTATTATTAACTTGATGTTGCAAAAAAATTAACACAATATAGCACTGAAATTTTAATTGGGCTTCAACTTTGTTATGATTTTATGCGAGAATGATTTCTAGGCATTTTTGTACTATATTTGCAACAAAAACGCACAGTAATACATTTAAAAATTTTTGAGACAAAGTGATTTCTTAAAAAGGAACAAGGACTATTTTATCCCGATCGTTCCATTTTTATAGAAAAAAGGCTACCGAAAGATTGCCCTCTTGTGGACTTTTTAAACTCGTTAAAATATGTAGTATGAAACTGGGTCTTACTAGCATAATAACTTTATATAATAGAATCTCTCTTAATCACAGGGCGCACAATGAAACAAAACAGGAAATACTTTATATCAGATCTCTAAAAAATCGAATTTTTTTTTATCTTATTGCTAAACATATCCAATCGCTTTAGCAAACGTTCACATGATGGCAGGACAGAGATAGAAGTAATATAAAATTCTACACGCAGATAACAACACTAATCGGAGAGATAAGTACAGGGTACCATTTTACCCCGGGGGACCATTATAGACGGGTTTCCCCTATATACATATACATGTACATACATATACATGTACATACATATACATACATATACATACATATATACATATATATTGTATATATACACACATATATACATATAAATATACATATACATACATATCTCTCTCCCCTCTCTCGCGCGCGTGTGCTCTATGTGTATACATATATACATATAATACATATACAGACTGTTTCCTAAGTAAGTACAAAAAATTGAAAGGAATTTCTTTGGCTTATTTTAAGAAGAAAAGGTTCTATAAACATATGCCCTATAAACCGTTTCGTTTTCAAAATACAGAGTGTCAAAGTTGTGAAAATATGAAAAATATAGGGGAGGAGTAAAAAGATAGGCTGACTAAGCACACCGAATTTCTAATCTTCGAACTACCAAACAGAATAAAGCAGGTGGTTTATTGATACACTGAATTATCAGTTTTTAATTTCAATTTTTTACATTGACTCGAAAACGGTTCATCGTTTCGAAAAAGCACAAGAGGTAATTACTGTAAAGTTTTAATTCGGTATTTTTTAAAAATTGTTAAGCTTGGAAAAAACGTGTGGCGTACTATTTTCTTATTTAAAAAAAATTTAATATGATTATAGAGCGCACGCTCGCGAGAGAGGGGGAGAGAGAAGAGGGGAGAGAAAGAGTCATAATTGTATAGATGTGTAATATGTATTTTATGTTTCAAAAATTTATAATTTTTTAAATTTACCAATTCCGGAACCATTGTAACGTTATACCATGTAATACATTTCTCTCGATGTCTCTGTTGTCACAGATATTTCAAAGCATTATGTTGCTATCTTGATAATTTATACATACCTTGAACTATTCCTAGAGAGATTGTTAGATGACGGCAGCGTCACAATTAAACTTGGTTCCTTCTGAATGCTTATTTCCGGTTGTAGATGTATCGTGTGTCTCTTTTGCCGAACATCTTTACACGAATTCAATGAAGCAAGACCGTTTCGTTTGCGTCGTCGGCCACTAGTGCCTAGGTTCTGCAGTGTATTCATAGATGGAAATCGAAAGCTCCATGCTATGCCTGAATATGTCGCAAAAAAATTTACATGTAAAACTTATTGCATCTTTAATCGAATTATAATAAATTAATATATGCATATGCAACACAAAAATGCGAGTATGCAAAAGTGTACAATAAAATTTTAAAAACTGCAAAATTTATTAATAAATAATGATCAATAACTTCTAATTTGATATTATATATATGTATATATAATGGCACTGCGATGATTATACGCTTGATAATAATTAGTATAACATAAAAACAATTTTTACGTAAATTCAGAACGAGGTGCATATTTCATTGTATAATACATCTTCTCATTAAATTTTTCATTTATTTATTAATGTCATTCTCCTATTTCTTATTTTGTAACTTGTAATGTTTTGATTTGTAATCATTATGCGACTTTACAGTTTACAGTATATAATTACATAAGTTACACGACTGATATTTTCACGTATATCTCTATCTAAATCTTTGCTTAACACAATACGCATAAGAAATATGAAAATTTTGATCTGTACTCACACATATTTGTTCTGCTTTTTTAATTTTATTAATTCTCTATTCTCGCATCTCTTATACAATTTTGCACGATAATGTGTAACTGTTTTTTCTTAATTCGTTTGAATCATCTATAATATTTAACATTTAAAATTTTAAATAAGTCTTGAAAGAGCAACAAAATATATATAATCGATTAGATACCTACTTGCAATAGATAAATACGTTTCACACTTTCATGATTATGCGCGCATGCATAAACAGCTTGAATCAAACTTGATTTCAATGTACATGGAACCCCCTTCCCTCTCGATAACTTGTTCGCGTTTAAAAAAGCAAAGTGGAATGCAGGTGTGTAGGATCGTTTCTTTCTTTTTCTTATACGTTGTATCTGCTTCACTATCTCTTTTTCTCGCGTTTAAAATTATGCATTATATTTATCTGCACGTTTCCTTTCATGAATTGCTTCATCTATCCATGAGTGAATACAATACCTAGCAATAACTAGCAATACCTAGTAATAACATTGTTCTTTGTCGGATATATTTTGTGTGTCTGTGTGCATGCGCGTGTGTGTGCATGCGCGTGTGTGTGCATGCGCGTGTGTGTGCATGCGCGTGTGTGTGCATGCGCGTGTGCGTGCACGTGACCGTGTCGCGCTACGTGTGTCATGCACATGTGCGTGTGTGCGTGCATGTGCATGTGCATGTGCATGAGTGCGTGCGTGCGTGCGTGCGTGCATGAGTGCGTGCGAGCGTGCGTGCGAGCGTGCGTGCGTGCGTGCGAGCGTGCGTGCGTGCGTGCGTGCGTGCGTGCGTGCGTGCGTGCGTGCGTGCGTGCGTGCGTGTGTGCGTGTGTGCGTGCGTGCGTGCGTTCATATACTTGTATGTATATGTATGTAATGTAATGTTTAAAAAAATGCTATATTATTTTAAAAAATAAAGATACAATTCTAACGCATACGTGTGCAAAATTTCGCGGTTGCTAAACTAAAAAATTGTAAATTTTGATTTTTATGAAAACTACAAAGATAAAATAAATCATTTACATGTGTATTATAAATTATAATATTCTAATCTTTATAGACATATATATATTTTTTAATTTTCATTATAAGGCTTTTGTCTAATATACGATTAATTTTCACAATATGTCTCTCAATACATTATCTAATGTTAAAGTACATGTATATTTAAAAATATTCTTTCGATTTTTGGCTATTACCTTCAAAGTACGTATTTTTAAAAAAATCATTTATTTAATCAATCGTAGTTTTGTACTAATTTGTATCGCTGGTTGCAGCGAACACACACACACACACACTCTTATATTGTATTGCTGAAGATGGCTTAATGAAAGCCAAAACGCTCAATTGTGTATCAATTCACAGAGTCAAACATTACTTTCTGTTGAATGTGCACTGTTGCGTGCAGGGTTTACGTAACGTTTGTACAATACGTTATGAACGTCGTTCTCTCGGTTTCTCTTGGCTGTTGTAAGATTGTACAAAGGTGGGGATGGAGAGATTAAGCAGAATGCACACACGTGTCCTCACAATCCGATCCGCACGCATACATCATCATAGATAAATGCGACGTCGCCTTTCTCTCGTCAATGACGCACCATAAAAAACTCGACTACATATAACTTCAACGCACTAATACAATTGCAGTTTTATATATTTATTATTAATTTAACAATATCTTTTAGATGACAAATGTATGATATTGAAAGTATTCAAACAATTGCTTTCTTTACATCCATTTTGTTATACAAATACGCACCTCATTCAGTCAAAACTTTCTACAGGATGTCACAGGCACACCGCCTATTAGTATTTCCTATCGAGAGAAAAGACAGCGGTGAACTCGAGACAATCTATAGATATGAATAATAATACGAAGAAAAAAAACGTGATATATATGAAACAGAGAAAAATGCGCACTAACTCTGACTTCTCCGCGATTTCAGTTTGCTGGCGGTTTTGCCCATTTTCCCGCCAATTGCATGCCAACGGTTTTCCAATCACGTCGCAAGAATTTCCGCAGATAAATTCAATCCAAAGTGCACTGAAGCAAACGAAATGGCCACAACTCGGACACACTGACACGGCACGGCTGCAGTACCGTGCGACGCGGTCTGACCGCAACATAATGCGATACCGAACTAACGGAGCACACTAGAAGAAGGGACCAGACAGACCGACCGACCAACCGACTGTCCGGCCGATCGACTGATACGTAAGTGGCGCTCACAGCGTGAGGAAGGTTTTAAGGTTCCAAGGTACAGAAAAGGCTGACAGAATGAGAGAGAAAAAGGAATTTAGAGAGAGAGAGAGAGAGAGAGAGAGAGAGAGAGAGAGAGAGAGAGAGAGAGAGAGAGAGAAAGGAAAAGAATGTAAAGTATAAATAAATTTTTTTTTAAGTAATGATGTATACATATTGTACGTACAACGCTGAAAGAGAAGAAAGGAATGAGAAAAATAAATGATGATAGAAACAACCATCGTATAATCAATGATACTATCGCCAAACATAGACCGGTATTCACAAATATAAGATTATCTTAAGTACGGTCTTGAGATGCTATGCAACCATTTGATTGGTTGAATGAGATCTTAAGACGATCCAAGACCATACTTAAGACGATCTTAAATATAAGAACGGACTATAAATATCGATCATAATGTAGTAGCTTTGCTATTGAACGCACAATGATATAATACAATATTTGTACGATATGACTTTCGACTATCTATATATTTTTTTTGTATCAAAATCAAATAGACAAAAAATCCAAAAAAATATTTTAAATGTTTGGATATTTTTATCAATTTATAGTTGTGACATTGTTCAAAATTCAAAATGATTTTTGAATAAGATTTTTAATTCAGACTCACTTTTAATCTTTTTGAAGTATAATTCACTTTTTCTTTAAAGTAGAAAAGGTCAAGTACACACGCAGTTAAAAAAACTGTTGTACTATATATTTACAAAATAGTGTTATATATTTTAATCTACAAAAATAATAATATTTAAAAAATTGCGCAATTAAAAATATAAATTTTTAAAAATAGTAATTAAAAAATTATATTAAATTATTACAAATATAAAAAAAAAATAAAAATTTATACAAAAAATTAAAACTTTATACAAAAATCAAAAATTAATTCAAATTTTTAAAAATTCAAAAATTTTTAATTGAAAAATTTTAATTAAAAAAAAATGGCGCTACTAAATTTTAAAGTATATATTAACTCAACAATTAAGAAAAGGAAATGAACTCTAATTGAGCTAGGCATAGTAAATAATGTGCATATGATTCTTGATTATACACTCCGCAAAACAATTAGGGGAGCACTTTAAAACTAGCAAAGTTTGATGATTTTTAAAAAGCCATATCTCGGCTTAGAGAGGTCGTAGAACAATGTTTCTGGGCGCATTTTAACGGGTGAAGTTTCAACTTTAAAGTGGGTAATATAGCATTATTCGTCTCATTAAACTGTTTTTCGTATGAGGCTTAAAATCAGATGGCGAAAAAACTCTGAAAATTTCTTGACTTTGTAGTTATCCATGGAAAAAGCAGAGATGGAACCATAAATGCCACCACATTGGCTTTGAAGTAGAAACCCTTCCCTTTAAAATGCCGCAAGAAACATTGCTCTATCATGTCTAGGAGCCGAGTTATCGCATTTTAAAGTTACCCCTGCATTTTGCAAGATTTTTAGCAATACCGCCGGCATTCGCGTTATCCAATGTGCACCACATATTGGTACTTGGCCACATGGAGGTTGCTCGGTTGGATTTTGCACATCATGTGTATGGTGTATGTGTACGTCAATGGGGTGAGGGTTCCTACTTCAAAGCCAATATAGTGGCATTTATGGTTCCATCCCTGCTTTTTCCATGGACAACTACAAAGTCAAGAAATTTTCAGAGTTTTTCGCCATCTGATTTTAAGCCTCACACGAAAAACAGTTCGATGAGACGAATAATGCTATATTACCCACTTTAAAGTTGAGGCTTCACCCGTTAAAATCCGCCTAGAAACATTGTTCTACGACCTCTCTAAGCCGAGATATGGCTTCTTAAAAATCATCAAATTTTGCTAGTTTTAAAGCGCTCCCCTAATTGTTTTGCGTAGTATATAATTTATTTATATGTATAAACTTCCGAATACGACCCACGCCCGATTGCCATAAATTTTTGTAGAAAGACTGTAAATGTCAAATGATTGTCCTTAAGCGGATTTTCACCGATACAAACATTTAATGCTAAAAATATTAAAATAACTTTCTATATAAATTATTGTCGGTAATTATATAGAATAGGGCTTTTTCACATGGGTACACACACACACACACACACACCCGGGGGGGGGGTGCAAGGGTGCCTTCGGCCCTCCCGCACTCTCCCCGCCGGTAGCCAGGGTGGACCTCGCTTCACGTTGTAAAGTATATGCCTAAACACAGTGAATTCCAATAGACAATCAAGAAAGATATATTCAAATAACATAACACATTTAATACCAAATATATATAAAGCGTCCTAAGATATACAATATACATATATAAAGAGAGGGAATCCTAAGAAATACAAAAATAGAATATCAGAACGAAAACGTCAACAAGAAACAATTTATATTATTCTTTTTTTAGCCAGAATATACATCTTTAATGTCTTCAATTAATTTTTTAAATGGATCTAATTTATGTTTTTTTACATCTCGCCTCCACAGAAACACAAATGATCAGCCATATTGTCTTTCGTAATTCGTAAATCGTAAATAGACAATAATTTATACAGAACATTATTTTAATATTTTTAGCATTAAATGTTTGTATCGGTGAAAATCCACTTAAGGACATTCATTTGACATCATTTATAATGTTTCTACAAAAATTCATAGCAATCGGGCGTGGATCGTATTCGGAAGTCCACCCAAAGATTATGTTAGAAAATGGAGAAAAAATATTTCTGCCACGAATTTTACTTTTTCTTTATTTTTTTATCAAAGCAAATCAAGTTTTTTTAACATATTGTACGCATCGATCATTTTGAACATACGGAACGCTATAAAGAAATTATCATAGCAAGTTTGTGATATTTTTGTCAAGTTTGGGGTATAGACTAAGAGCTAGCGACATTTTTACCTATTGTATTTATACTGAGTTCTTCTGGTAATGAGAGACTCGTTTTGACATATAGAGAAGGGATCGAAGAGTCTGGCAGCTGGATAGAGATATGCATAGCAACACTTTATCCTGAAACGTCATAAAAAACTGTATCAAAATTGTTATTCATACTAGTCTGTCCTTTTGCTATATTGCATTTTATAGAGTTTTATGGATATAAATGATAATGCCAGACGTATTGTGGGGTATTAAATTAGCTAGAGAATTTTTTTTCATTGAAAATTAGGGTACTATAATTTTACAATTTTACAAAAGCAGAATGATATTTTTATTTATATAAACCAGGCTGTATTTTATATATTATTTCAATCAGATGTTCAGGATACTATTACAATAAACCTTAGATCAATATTGTGGTATTAACATGCTGATAGATAAAAAAAATCAATGCCATGAGCGAGAATAACATAGCATAGTATAGAGATGCACGAGTGTAAAAATAAATAAATAATTATATATTATTATATTATATTATTATATTATATTATTACTATATTATTATATTATTCCTAATAATTTTAATTTATTCGATTCAAGAGTTATACAACAAAAAATACAAGATAGAATAATATTCATCAACGACGAATAGAGTTAATACTGTGCTCGCGCTCATGGCATTGATTTTTTCAATTTATCAGCATGTTAATACCACAATATTGATCTAGGATTTATTGTAATATAGTATCCTGAAAGTGTGATTAAAATAATATGTAAAATACAGCCTGGTTTATATAAATAAAAATATCGTTCTGCTATTGTAAAATTCTAGTACTCTAATTTTCAATGAAAAAATATTCTCTAGCCAATTTAATACCCTACAATACGTCTGGCATTATCATTTATGTCCATAAAACTCCATAAAATGCAATATAGCAAAAGGACAGACGAGTATAAATAACAATTTTGATACAGTTTTTTATGACGTTCGGGAGTAAAGTGCATACCTCTATCCAGTTGCCAGACTCGTCGATCCCTTCTCTATACGTCAAAACGAGTCACCCATTATAAGAAGAGCTTAGTATAAATATCGTAAGTAAAAATGTCGCTAGCTCTCCGTCTAGTACTAACAATAAGAGACACAAAAATGTTAGTTGATACAATTTTTTTAGTCACCTTCCATAATTTTTTTTGAAGTTCAAACAAAAAAGAAAAAATTCATGAATTTTTTCGTTTTTACCTATTTGTAAAAAGTTCACGCGTTAAAAAAAAATCGGTCATTACATCATACTATAGAGCAAAAATTCAGCTTTAAAAATCCAGTTTTAAAATTGCTATACGATGATTTTTAACGGAGTTATGAACAATCAAAGTGAAAATGACCATTTTCTCTTCAATTTTCAATAACTTGATAAGAAAAAATCGAAATTTAAATTTTAGAAAACAATTTTGCAGGGAAAAGCACTTCAAGCTTTAACGCGACAAAGTAAAAAATTTTTTTTTTAATCTTTTTGTGCATGCGACACGTCTACAAAATAAAAAGTAAATTTTCCTTTTCGTCGTTTTCTGTATGTAAAAAATACCACTTTTTGGCCATATTACCATTATAATTTTTTATAGTAAATATTACAAAGAATATAGATTTATATAAGAAAAAGATAGTTTCATTTAAAGAAACATAATGATCTTTAAATGACTTTGAGAATGTCTTTTAGGAAAAAGTTAATAGCGCCTTCTTTCTTCCTCGAAATCCTACAACTTTTGCATGAAACATATTTTTGTAAAAGGCTCAGGAAAAGAGATATTTTGGATTAAAATGATTCACCCTATATATATATACACATGTGTGTGTGTGTGTGTGTGTGTGTTTAAAATGTTCTGGTGCTCTATCGTGCATAAATCACATATTTAGTCTCAAATTTAAAGGAACGGCGGCCATTTTTAGCATTTGTTATAATTTAAGTGTTTACTATGGTTATTTAATAAAAAAAAATAATATAAACTTTGTTTTATTATAACTTCACAATTATTCGTTTTTGACTATGAGTGTATATAAACTTTTTTTCTTATTACACACACAGACACACACACACGCACGCACGCACGCTCGCACACGCACACGCATACACACACACACACGTGATGTGATTAAAAGTATCGAGACTTGTTGTGTACCTTGGCTAATTTCGGTGATAGAGATTCATTTTTGCGCACAAATCTTACCTGTAGGTTTTGCTTATAGCAAAGGTCGATCTTGAACGATGAATCAGTACACTTCGAACACCTTTCAAACTAACACTTGTACCGCGCCTTCGTCGCATTTGCGCAAAATGACGGAAGAAAAAGAATAGCGTATATGCATAAAAATTTGTTAATCAAGTTAGATTAGGTTAGGTATTTCGGTGTATGTCAGTATTTTACACCGATACAGTATTCAATACGGAATACCTGTGATTCAGTCGCCACTCTATTCACAGGGTGGCACCCTGTGACTTTTGGTTGTTTCCTCAACTGAAAATGTCACGAAAATACGACGAGTCGTCTAAAGAGCATTCAGAAAAATGCCTTTGAAAAATGTTTTGAACAATGGAAGAATTACTGACATAAATGTATAGATGCCCAAGGAAAGTATACTTTGAAGGCAATTAAAAGTTTTTTATACCAATAAACAATAAAATTTTCTTTATACATATACAACCAGTCTCGATAATTTTTTATCACATCTTGTATATATAAAAGATTGGAAAATATTTAAATGCATTTTTTTTTAAATTATATAAATTGATATAAGCATCACACGCGCGCGCGCTCTTATATTTAAATTATGGAAATCTCTCCTTTATGAAAAAAATTATGTGTACCAAGAAATGTGTGTTCGGAATCGAATATATAGTAGATATTGTTGCCGCTTTTCTGCGTATGTGAATAGCTGTCTTATTTGTGCACTTGTTCTCGCTTGCTTCACTCGTATTATTTGCGGTAGTCAAATCAACTGTCAATTTTGACAGTTTGAAAAAAATAAAGTTAATGAAAATTGAAGTAAAAAGAGAAGTTAAAGTTTAAATTTAAGAAAAAAAAAGAAAAGAAGATCAAGAAAGGAGAAATAGGAAATAGGAAGAAGATAGAGAAGGGAGAAAGAGAAAGAAGAGAATGGAACAAAAAGAAAAGTAAATTAGAGTAAACGGGTTCCGAGAGAGGCGGTCAACGTTGACACATGACAAAGACATGCAGTTTTCGTACACCTTACTCATGCGATGGATTTATGTATTCCTCACACCTTTTGCGATTAAAGCACGAATTATTGCTCGCTATTCAGCGTTTGTTAATTTTATTCTGACTGTTTAGACACTAGCATAACGTCTTGAATATGGGCACACTGCTACTCTCGTCATGTGATCGCAATTCTATTGGACAATGTATTATGACACTACAGTGATGTCACGTCTATTTCGCGTCAAAGATTCCGCAATAAACCTATTCAGTATTTTTCTATATCCTTTGGCTCGTTTTCATTTGAATGACTTAAAATATATGTATATTGCAAAAATACATTATTTTTATAAGATTTACTTACACTTTATATTTTCACAAATATTGCTACTTCTGACACCATTATCTCACCAAATACTTTTTAATCCCTAGATACATTTTCACATTCTCTCTTATAGCTGCTTCGACCAGACTAAACTGACTCACAAGTCAGGCTAGTATTAGGATCTTCAAACTTTTTTCCTCTCCCCAGTCCGGAGTCCCCCCCTCTGAGTGTTCCTGAGTTTCCCCCTCTGAGTGTTCAAAAAGGACGCGAGTTATAAAAACATGCAGGTACTTTTAATCCCTCGTCAGATACCTGAGAGTTAAATTTAAACTAAGATCAGATGTAAAATTTTGCAATTTGTAAAATATTAATTGTATCGATTGTTATATCGTGATACTAGAAGAAACTAGGGAAGAACACATTCTCATACATATACACATTTATACACACACATAAGAGGTAAATCCAACGGGGCAACCATCACGTAATACATGGATAATGCTAATGCCAGTACTGTAACTTTCAAGTCTTATAACGTAAAAAGTGTTTAATGAAAAAATGTTTTATTATAGTGTTTTGGAAACATCTTGACTTCAGCTACGCGAGTATATGTAATAAAAATGAGAATTTCCATTTAAGAATTTTATGTTAACCTTGATCGGGCTTTTCAAGATCATTCCAAGGTCAAATAAATATCATCCGCTAATAAATTTTTCAAACCCTACTCTTTTAGTTTAAAACATTTTTGCAATAATTCAATATTGTCTGACAATGAGATTTTTTACTATTCCGTAACTTTTGCCACTCACTGTATACGTACATTGTACTTATATCACTTACTATACTTATTTATTTATTTATTTATCTATGTAAATAAATAAATAACTATATATATATATATTATATATATATATATATATATATATAACTAATAAATACACTCGGCCAAAAAAACGGTACACTTAAAAAGTAGTAAAAAATTGTAAGAGTTCACGAATTTATAACTCAGCTAATAATTATGATATCAAAGCGTTTAAAAACGAAAATGAAGCTTAAAGTCTGTAGTTTGAGAAAATTTTAGTGCCGGTTACGTGAAATGATCAGTTTTGCAAACACACATGACAGAGTGAGAACCTGCAAAACTGATAAATAGAAGGTCCACTTTCCTGAATTGCACAGCGTAAATTAGTTGACGTAGCTTTCAATGGAATAAAAAGCACGTAAAAATTCAAACTTTTCTCTTTAAAATGCGCTTTAGCGGAACTCGATACGATAATTTTTCGCTGAGTTATTTCAATTTTAAAAAAAAATCGGTTTTTTAACGACAAATTTTGATTTAATATGTGTATCTGCTATCTTCATCAATTTGAACCGTTGCAGTTTTATTCAAGAATGTTGCATTGAATGCGGAATGTTCCGAAGCGATGCAAATCGTGCCGGGTATCTCGCGCAAACAAAGTCCGAGTAGAATATTCGCGTGGTTTTCGCCGGTACGAGTTCGACACTACTTCTTCGGAGATCGGAGGGTATCCATAGGGATTTCGCCGCGTAAAAAAAAAAGAGAAAAGATACACACACAGATGTGATTTTAAATAATGTGACTTTTTTTTTTACGCGGGCAAATCCTCATGGATACCCTCCGATCTCCGAGGAAGTAGTACCGAACTCGTACCGGCGAAAACCCTGCGAATATCCTGTTCAGACTTTGTTTGCGCGAGATGCTTGGCACGATTTGCATCGCTTCCGAACATCCCGCATTCAATGCAACATTCTTGAATAAATAGAATTGCAACGGTTCGAATTGATGAAGATAACAGATACACATTTTAAATCATAAATTGTCGTTAAAAAACGGACTTTTTTTCAAATAGAGATAACTCAGCGAAAAATCATCATATCGAGTTCCGCCAAAGCGCATTTTAAAGAGAAAAGTTTGAATTTTTACGTGCTTTTTATCCCATTGAGCTACGCCAACTGATTTACACCGTGCAATTCAGGAAAGTGGATTTTCTATTTATCCGTTTTGCGGATTCTCACTCTGTCATTTGTCATTGCAAAACTGATCATTTCACGTGATCGGCACTAAATTTTTTCACACTACAAACTTTAAGCTTTATTTTCGTTTTTTAAACACCTCGATATCATAATTATTAGCTGAATTATAAATTCTTGAACTTTCACAATTTTTTAATTATATATATAAAATTATATATTTCCATATAAATATATTTATATATATAGGAAAATATATAATTTTATATTATATAAGAAAATATTTGTATATATAGGAAAATATATAATTTTATATTATAATAAAATTAAATTTAAAAAATTATACAAAATATATATAATATAATTTAAAATTTTAATTTACAAATATATAAATTTTATTTATTTCTATTATTATGTTTCTCATGAATATTAAGGAGAGTGCGTCCTAGGGCAACCGTGTATAGAATCTTACTTATAACCCTCGTCGAAATGTCATGTGTGTAATGTGTATGTACACACATAACATTATTGCACACATGACGTTATTGCGCACTGATTAAAACTTTAAAAAATAAAAGGGCCTGTTTAAAAAATATAGGTGAAAAAACATTAATAAAATAATCCTCCGTTCGAAAAAAAAATATTGAAGAAACACGTGACATAATGTAATGTAAATTACGAAAAAATTAATTATACATATAATGCTATGTTGTCTACTAATATCTCGATTCGCGTTGTGCGTTATATTCGTACCAAACTGTATATTATTTTTTGTTATATTACATTATTTTTAACACAAAATCGGACATGGCGCGCGGCTTGTGTTGTTCTAGTATATTAAAAAATTATCTATCGACAGATAATATTTTTGATAATTTTCATAGAAATTAACTGATTTACCAATTCTTAATAAAACAAAGCTGTGTAACCCGATATCTGTCAAGAGATATATAAGAGAATATAAAAAATTGATATAAACATAATATTTCAAATCAGATAGAGACAATAGCTTATTTGATAATTACAAAATTTATATTTAAAATGGAAACACGGCAAATTTAAAAATAATTTAATTTTGTTAGATTTTAGTCTAAATGCAATCATATCGCATATCGCTTAGGCCTTGTTTATTGATGCTCAAAATTTGTCAGAATACATCGAGTTTCACAGACAATAATTCTCTATATAGCGATTTCTGTCATATATTACTCACTTTCTCTGTACAACATATACATACACAGAATAAATATTTTGTATACACATGTTACATACACTAGATGTTACAATGTCATTTTACCTAGATTTCAAAAGACCAATTTAATGCAAGAACAGTTTCAAGTCGTGAATTCTTATATTGAACAGATATACTTGCTAAACAAATTGCACCTAATTATGATACAAATTGACATTTTGATCGACTTTAGTTGACCTTTTATCTTTCCTTTCCTCTTCTCTTCTCTTCTTACTCTCTTCAATTCTCTTCAGTTATTTATTCAAAAATATAATTGGCAGTTCTATCCTAATATACATATGTGTTGGTTGTTGACATTCTTTTTTACAGATTTTAACTGTAGTCTGATTTATTGTAATTCCCAAATCCAGTGTGAAATTATGGTCCAATATGCAAAAGATGCGCATTCTTTCAATTACATCGATTTAAAAATGTCTATTTGGATATATTGGCAATTATATAAATATCTGTGTATCAGGTAAACTTACTATATAATATTTTGAAATATTTAGAGACGGATAAAATATTGAGAATGACGTAAAAATTTGACTGACTCTGAGATTTGTGAGAACTAAAATATTTTTCCTACTAAAAATTAAGTATGTGTATGCGTGTGTACGTGTAAGAAAAATGGTAACCAACCAAACTTTGGTCTGTAAAAAATAAAAAGTTCAAGTCGATTAGATTAATGTAGATTCTGTAGATGAAAAGTCAAAAGAATAGTTTATTTACATCTCATATATTATTATTTGTGCTTTGAATAACTATTATAATAATGCTAGTTCTTTCATTTTTCAAATATATATAGGAGATTATGTGTACATACATATGTGATTACACAACATACACTTTATTTTTAGAATGTTAAAAATAATTTATAAATCTCACAAGTAATATTCCCAGATTAAAAGAATAATTAATGATTTGTCTATGCAATTGTATGTTATTTTACAGAATGTCCCGGGATGTAACCGATAAATTGCATATAACATTTTTTTTCATTTCCTTTTGTAGAATATGCTCTCGCAATTTGTCGATTAAACCCCGGGACACTCTGTATATGGCAATGAATAACTTTGTCCAAAGAGGCTAATCGGAAGCTCTCATTGTTGTGATAAGCATCACAGCAGCAGTCACTTCGATTTTTCTCGCGTTCTAATGGATTCACTAATATTTTTCTTTTATTTCAGAAATTGCATATACTCTTTATATTTATTATCTTTCAACTTGTTTGTCTCTATATACATACGTATACGCACACATGCATGCACGCTACACATACGCACACACGACACACGCGCATGTACATATACGCACGCACGCACATACAAGAGAGAGAGAGAGAGAGAGAGAGAGAGAGAGAGAGAGAGAGAGAGAGAGAGAGAGAGATGTATACTCAAATTATTAATAAGTCAACAAACGTCGTGCAATAGCTCCGAATATTTCACCTGCGTTTCAATTTTTCAAATGGAGAATTGCCTCATGATAAGACCATTTGCATCTGCATTAGAAAAAATTACATAAATGCGCAAAAACTGATATTGTTCCGAAAATAAATATTTTATTGAAATATTATAAATTGTGTCTTAATAGATAAAACTTTATATTCAGAATAATGAACACAAAGTTAACAAAAGATAATTTATTATACCAAAAATTATACTGAATCTGTTGTAAAATACACTGTTAAAATATGTTGCAAATATTTGGTATTTAAAAAAAAATGCAATACAGAACCATGTCATACATAATTCTCAGATTTTTCTCTTCATAAAACTTTTTAAGTACCTCTCGTCTTCATAATTTTCTTCTCTCAATTCTATTTTATTTTTTCCCATATTAATTATAAAGAGTAAATAATCTGATAAATAATATATTTTTAATAAAATAATTAGTAATGTGTAAAATTGTTTCGTTGTTTTTCCAATGTTTTCAAATTATTTTAAAATACAATGGGCTCTCTTTAGAAAAAAAGCATGCCCTTGCAAGTGTACTTACATAATTGATTTACAATGAATATTGACGTTGATTAAATATTTGAAATTTTAAAAAATCGTGTTTGTAATTGAAATATAAGTATTTCAGAAATTATATGCTGTATAAAAAATGTACGGCAATAGCATGTATTTAAAAACTGCAGAACTGCAGCTACATCAGCATAAATGTCTCTCTTTTACTGTGAAATACAAAATAAATGATTTTTATAAAAACAAATATAGGCAGGTACTGTATTATATTTTGTTGTAATTATTCGATTACTGTCTCTCACTACTTTGCCTATCATGGATTTACATTAATATTGTGGCCTCATTCGTGGGCTTGATCTAAAATACTTTCATGTGTTTCATGAGTTTCGATTTTCTCGAACATATGATACTTCACAGAAAAAATTACTAGTTTTAGAATTTTTAGTTATTTACTTCCTATTCTCTCCTGGATAGAAGGTAAACATTTTTGCTTTTTTTGACATTCGTTTTCTCTAAGAAGAATCTTACAAAGAATTAAATTTTTTTCTGCGCGAGTACTAATGTATGTGTAGTGTGTAAAAAATGCTCTGCAACAATATCCTCTTTGATGATAAATTTCCGTTTTCAAACATTCACATAGCATAGTACAACTGAATCTATTGCCAAACATGCGTTTATATTTAACATAAAATTTCTGTTATATGTATACAATATCTTAAGAAGAAAAGAATAACTTTTCATAATTATAGTTTATCTGCTCGCAGAAAAAAAAAATCAGAGAAATGCGTATAATAAAACATTTTTATAAATATGTACGTTGGATATCAAAATGCATCCCAATATGTACATGTACATTAAAATCTTGATGTATACAATAGTATATATGTACAGACAAAACCTTCTTCTTAAAAAATATGCTAAAAATGTCCAACTCTATACGAATAACTTTATATTGTTAAAAATTATCGAGAAGTAAGCATCAATAAAATAGGCCGACTATTATATTGAAAATTGTAAATTATATGTTTCGATTTTTTATGCGGATATATGCTTAACGCCATATAAAGTGATTTGTAAAGCCATTACCGTAATTTTTCTGTTACAAATGTAATGCACAATATAAACAAAAACACGAAAAAAAATGTTTTGCATGTACATTTCAAATATATGTATAATCTGGCTCTAAAGCAATTTTAATGTAAAATAAATTTCATAACCAAAATATTGATTGAATGTGTGTGTGTGTGTGTGTGTGCGCGCGCGCGCGTGTGCGTGCGTGTGTGTGTGCGTGCGTGCGTGCGTGCGTGCGTGCGTGCGTATGCACGTGTGTGTCTAACATCCTAATATGTGTCAATACATTGACCAATTATGAAGCTGGCATATTGTATTGCGCGCATGTGCAGACTATGTCTATACGCACAAACTACTTTATACATTTTTCATATTCTTGTATAAATCCCTTTATATACCATGTTATGTAATATGCTAAAACATTAATGCCAATCATAGAGCATATATTTAAATAAAGTTAAATAAAATTGGTATATAATTAGTTTTTCGAGATCATTTAATTTTAAGTAGAATTGTGTGCATTTTTCTTATATCTTCAAACTAAAGAAAAAAATATCCAAGTACTGTAGAAATATATTTAAAAATATATATTGCAAAATTAGAAATTAGAAATATATTATATAATCGTCAGACTTTCAAATAATGACAGTTCGAAACGTAATAATATTGAAGTGATCAAAGCATCGTATCTATTCTTCCACGTTCATTATAGCTCTATTGTAAAGCTCCAATTGGAATGAGCGCAACGCAATTGACAGTAATAAAGCGCACATTAATCAACATGCTCTCTTTATACAGTCTTTACAAAGCAGTCACAATAAAAATAAATAACTCGCGTTGAGAATACCAACGTGGTTGTCACAAATATTGAGAATAATTTTGCAAACGTTACATTTTTACAAACAGTCAGTGTGATTTTCCGCAATGTATGCGGTACAATTATAGACATAGACAATTACGCACAGTTTATATATGTCGAGTGCTAGGAAAATAAAAGCAAAGAGGATATTTGAACGCGCCAGAATAAATAATTTAAACAATTTAATTTTTGATTTTAAAAAATGCAAAAATGTTACGATAAAGAAGACTATACTGGAAAGTTTTTATTACAGAGCATATAATAATTTGTTGTTAAAGTTGCTGCAGTAAATTGTTCAAAACTATCGCATTTTTATATTTAAAAATGCATCTTTTTCTATATTCTATACTACAAAATAATAAAATAAATAATAAAATAATAAAACAAAACTTATTTCCTTCTTTTGCATAAGAGTCATACAAAAAATTTCACAAAATTAATTTTTATCTAGATGCAGATTCGATATGCATCCATTTTTTAATATGTGTAACTTGTTTAATCTTAAAATAATTCATTAAAATAACCCATGCCAAAGGCATATAAAGCTCGTGTATTTCATCGCGCACGCGCTTGCTAATAACTTTCTTTTCCTACGTTGAAACGTGCCGGGGTGTCTTTTTTCTTTTCGCGCGGCATTAGATATTATATGTATATATAATAAAATATATATATATGCATTATTTTGTGACACGAGGTTCTCGTCGAAGTCGTTCCCTCGTCGTATTTAGGCGCTGATTGCCATTTTGTGCGTGTTATAATCAGGTATCTGGCCCGTTGAGAAAAAAAAGCGGAACCGGAAGAAACGGCGGTTTATAGGAGAGCACAGGCAGTGCCATGCATCACTTCGGAGATGAACATTGGCGTACCGGCGCTGAGGCCGCCGTCACCCTTTCCTTGCTCGTCCTTTTCATAATCGCAGTCGAAGTAATGGCTCTGAGACAGGATATACATTTTATGATGACACAATATGCACGTTTAAAATTCTAAATAGAAAATTACAATCGTGCCAATAAAATAGATAAATAGAGTGAAGTTGCAAATTATATAATCCTATCGAAATTTTAGCTCGATTTTGAACCAAACATCTATTTGAAGAAAGACAAAAAAATTTCACTAGTTTACAAAAATATATATTTTTTTATTTTTTTAAACCAGATTTAAACCAATTCTACAAAAAAATCTCAAATATCGTAAAAAAGTCCATTTTTTGTATATTAAACCTCAATTATTTTAGAAACCTCACACGCTAGTGAAAATTGGCATCGTTTTCAGTTTTCAGCATTCAAAAATCTATAAGAAACTACAGACCTATAATAAGAGACTCGCCAATAAATCCCCACCACGACTCCTGTCCGCCATCTTGTACCCGCATATTGACGACGTCGTGCAGACATCTGTACGATGATGTGAACAAAGCGGGCCTGCTGTACGGAGCAGCCGCAAATAAGTCGCTTATTTAAGTATTTTTCTTATTTTTCTAACCTGAGTTTAAATTCAGTAGTTTTATTATTATTAATTTTAAATAAATAAGAATAAAATAATTTCTGACTACATTCATAATCTCAGCACGCAGCAGACGATTTTGCCCAGCACGGGTACGCAATGGTGGACAAACCATGTGACTTATACTGACCAATCACGAACATGTACGGTTATGGCGTAAATTTCTTATTATAGGTCTCTATAAAAAACACTTTGTCTGGTTTAAAATAATTTTTGGCTGTAAATTAGTGTTTTTTTTTTATGTTTATATGTATATACCTGACAATCTAAACATCTACAATGATCGCTCATTTTGCAAGTTATGCCCCACTGTTTGGCCATTGCTTTGTAGAATTCTTTGCTCGATTTATGAAGTATCTTGGGTGTTTTGGCTGCTTTTTTGTCCCCACCTCCAGGACCGCTACTGCCATCATCATCCCCATCACCAGCCTCAGCATTCTCGGTGCTCTTTCCTTTACTGAAAACCCCTTTCTTCTTGTCTTCCTCCTTTGCCTCTCGTAGTGCAATAGCTGACGATTCCATTCGTGTCTAAATTACAATATATTTGACTGAGAAAAGAATTGAGACGTATTTCCAAAAAGCTTTTTCAATACAATAATAGTAAAAGTAAAAAAATTCTTAATCAAAAGTTAATCAAAGTAAGAAATAAAAAATATTGATCTTTGGATTGCACCAACGTCGAAATTTCCATTAATAAGAAATTATAAAGCAATATCGCATGTGCATCTATAATACTTTAATTGCGCGTAGTTTGTAACGGTAGTGTAGTAATTGCAGCTGACAATAATAATATTATACAATATACGATTGTTTATCATAATGCGACGTATAAACAAATAACGAATGGCGTGAATCATCGACCGCACGAATCTCTGCAATTTATATGTGCATCATTAATCCATGTGCAGTTTCCATCAGTGAGTTGTCATAAATCAGTGATCTAAAGACCTAAAGCGCATATTTTGTTCTTCGAAATCCATTTTTTATATAAAATTAATTGTATTTCTACGCGTAATTCATGAAATTCAATTTGGTCTGCACAATCAAAATTTAACTGATGGTAAAAAAAATACCAATTAAATATTTATTTATATATTGTTTAACAATTTAATTTAGATTAAAAAATAATTAATAAAAAATAAAATTTTTATTTAAAATTAGCGTACTTACCTCTTCAAGAACGTGTTCATACGAAGGCGGAGGCGAGCTAGGTATCATCTGTTCGTTTCTAATCGACAAACAATTTTTGTCCATTTCCGTTTCAGGTGCATCTGTAAACTCATTTACATCCGATGGCGATGATTGATTAATTTGTCGTTGCTGTTCCTCAAATTCTACACTATTGTTGCGATCGCCGGAACTCCGCGATTTCAGCATCTTCGAGAAACGGAGCTTAAATGGCGCCAGTTTGACGAATTTCTTCGTCCTTGTGGTCTGCAGAAAGGGCAAAAATTACATTTTTATTTGCAAAATAATTACGCAAAGAGAATTTTTACTTTAAAAAAGTCAGGATACAATATGAGCTAAAATTGAACAGTGAAAAATATCTCTGGCGTTTTTTAAATAAAAATTTAAAAAATTGCATAAAGATTAAAATATTTATTATATTGTTTTTTTCTCTTATAACTTATATTATCAAAATCTTATGAACTCTCTATATGTTGCAAACATGTATATTACTGAATCCCTAAATCAGTTCTGATTATTTGCGAATATTTATTCTCCTCACTGTTTTCTAAATTTATGTCAGTGCAGAAAAAGCTGCAGAATGATCGTTTAAGATAAAATTTACTTCAAATTACAAGAAAAAGATGAAAAACGATCGAAATAATTTAATATCTTTATTAAATTATATATCCCTTGGCCTTATTTCAATATCATGATAAAAATCAAAACTTTAAATATAAATTAAGAATTAAATTGGCTATGAGAGCCGTACGCGGATTTCTGTGCGTTAATCCCAACAAAATTTAATTTTTCGTTGGAATCAACACACAGAAATCCGCGTACGGCTTTCATAGCCAATTTAATTCTTAATTTATATTTAATATAAAAGAGCCTTTAAATTCTTATTGTCAAAACTTTAATTCTTTTTGTTTGTTCCAAGACCCGCAATATTTAATTCAGAACCTTCTCGATAATGAAAATTAATTAATGGTTTTTGGCATTTATTGTATACTTTTTAATTAAAGGGGGAGGGTCCATAAGGCCGGTTTTTGGCCCCCTCTAAATTTCATTTTAAAATATCAGAAACGTTTCATTTTTGTAAGAACTATTGAAATCAGGTGATTTTAGGCTAAACGGACGTATTTTGAAGCCTGTAACACCAATTAATACCTTTTTTACCATCAACGTTCTTGTATTATCTATGTATACAATATTTCCTTATAGTGTTGCGTTACATTTTGGTGTAAAATATATATAACAAATATATTTCATATTCTTTAGTATTATTCTTTAGTATTTTTTTGCACAATTTTTTCAAAATAAATTGTTTATTTATCTTATGATTACTGTGAATATTTATTTGAGATGGTAATATGGTTATATAAAATCTTTATATATAAGTACCGTCTGTCTGTCTGTCTGACCGCGAACTATTTCCACATTTATGGACCGATTTTCTCGAAATTGGTACCAAAGTGTTGCAAATTTTTCGGGGATGGCTACTGTGTGGTTTTTTTAAGTTATACACCCCCACCCACCCACCCACACACGCACAAACAAACACACACACAAACACATACATATGCACCCGAACACATCCAAACACACCCGAACATACCCGAACACATCCGAAAACACTCGAACTCATCTGAATACACACAAATACACACATCCGACACGCACAATATAAAAAAGTAACAAGAAAATATAGCTTAATGATATATACATATTGGCAATCGAAAAATTATCGTTCAAATCACGAACTTATATATGAGGCACATGAAGTTTATAGCTGACTACAAAATGACGCCGGCCACTTTTTTCAATTTTGGAACAGTATTTACTAAAGAACATAAAATATTTGTTATTTTACACACCAAAATGTAACACAACACATACAAATATAAGAAAATAATGTGTAGATAGTACAAGAACGTTGATGGTAAAAATGGTATTAATTGGTGTTACAGGTTTCAAAACACGTCCGTTTAGTCTAAAATCACCTAATTTCAATAATTCTTACAAAAATGAAACGTTTCTGATATTTTAAAATGAAATTCAGAGGGGGCCAAAAACCGACCTTATGGATCCTCCCCCTTTGCCTTTTGGCGAATTAAATTAAATTAGATTAAAACAAATTAAATGTGTAATACATGTAAATACATATATTATTAATTATTATATACAGGGTGTTTACAAATATTTGCACAAACTCTTAGAACGCATTTATTACGTCAAAAATAAAGAAAAAAGTTTACATATATCCATAATAAAAAATGAGTGGTTGCGAAGCTATAATAAAACAAAATTTAGTGTTATTATTAAATAATAGTAGTCATAAGTAAACGTTTAACTCATAAGAAATGCCCAAAATAATCGCCATATGTTTTTCTTATATCAATAGATTTATCTCATTCTCCGTAGAAAATTATTAGATAAAATTATCGAAAAATGAATATATTATAAAATATTTCATATTTTTTTATCAGAAAATATGTCCGAATGAAGCATAAAATATCTCATAAATCATTCACAATTTTCGATTACTCAACTCTAACAATTTTTTACGTCAAATGTTGCAAGAAATCACGCGCGAGCGTGTGTAAAAGTGAGTAAATGAGAGTAAATATATATATCAATAATAATATATCATTAATAATAATGCATTATATACATATATATTTTATTCCTCCTACATTTTATTGAAAATAAAGATAATTAATAGTAAAAGTAAATATTACTTTCGCGCGCCATATCAAAGCGAAATATATTGCAATAATAATATCGAGCAACATAACGCGTCAAAGAATAAAATTTTTTTGGCTCGCCCTCGACTTTATCGAACTTTTTTCTTTCCTGGCAAGAGCTTAAGGGTAGGATAAGCTTCGCGTCTATAAAGTCGGTCGCAAATGCGCCAAGTCGACCGCTGATATCTGCAAACTCGGTCAGTAGGTCAACAGCAAATACATTTGATGCAGCTGTACATCTTGTCGATATAGAGCAATATTTTCATTCCGTATCATTTCACCAAGCATTTTATTTCAAAACCAAAAATTCTTTGATTTGTATAGACTTTTTTTATTGTCAAATTGGCTCAGTAAAATTTACACATTTCTCGTTTTTTCTTACTAATTATTTGAGTTTGAGCCATTAATTACTGAAACAATAATGAAGAAAACACATCGATATTATAAAATTGATCATTTTGATAATAAAAATTTGGCATAAATATACTTGGATGTATTATGTACTATTTTGTTTCCATATAATACTAATATTTTATAAAATTAATAATAAAATTTAATAAAATATTCTAGGCATTTAAAAAACACGAAATACAAATAACAATTTAAATGTTGTTTGTAACAAATGCAAAAAATGTGTTGCATTGTAAATTAAATTATAGGTAACATAAAAAAAATAATATAAAAATATTACAAAACAGAAATAACTAAAAACAGATATCACACACATTAAAAAGAGTCAGACATAAAATAATATGAAATACGAGATGTAATAAAAATGGAAACTTTGATCATCAGAAGACAAATAAAAAAAGAGAAAGAAATAAATTTCGCATCTCTATTTTAAATTATTATCAATCTAAAAAAAATAAATCACATTTATATTGCATCTTTATCTTGTGCCTTTTTGGCTTATATTGTTTTTTAATTGTTTACTCTGTCATATGTAATTTTATATTTATATACAATAAATTCTCTTTTTTTCTATATTTTTTCAAAATTCTTTTTTATTATATATATATATATACACTCACTGCAAAAAAAAAGCGGTACACTTAAAATTTGGGAAAAAATTATTAAATGCTTTTTTAATCATCTCGATACGATGATTTTTCGCAGAGTTATTCGCATTTAAAGTAAAAAGTTGCCTTTTTATTCAAATGTGAATATCTCAGCGAAAAATCATCGTATCGAGATGATTAAAAAAGCATTTTAAAGAGGAGACTCTGTACTATCATATGCTTTCTATCCCATTGAGTTACGACATTTGACTCACGCCATGGGCCGTGGCGAACTCGGACCATTATTTTTTAATTTTGCATGCTCTCGTTTTGTTATCCGCCATTTTCAATAAATTTATCTCGCAACATTAAAATGAATAGATTCTTAAAGTAGAGATTCCAAGCTTTATTTTCGTTTTTTATAAACCTTTCTATCTTTATTATTTACGAAGTTATTGTCATTTGAAATTTGATAATTTTTTCTTAAATTTTAAGTGTACCGCTTTTTTTTGGAGTAAGATGTATATAATATAGCACAAACATATTCTATAAAGATTCTATAAATATTTTCCGAGAATATTAAAATATTCTAAGAATGTTCTGTTATAATGAAAAGAACCTTATAAAAATGTGCAGAGAATAATAAAATGAGACTACTTATAATATGCTGAATACATATATAGAATATTCCTTGAAATATTCTTGTAATATGCTGAATACATATATAGAATATTCCTTGAAATATTCTTGTAATATGCTGAATACATATATATAATATTCCTTGAAATATTCTTGTAATATGCAAAACACGTTTTAGGAATATTTAGGAAATATTTATAGGACATTCTGTATAGGTAATTGTAGGCTACACATAGATTATTATAATTAAACTGTAGATTAATGCAAATACACGCGTATTTGAATGAAAAAATAGATAGAAAATTATTACAAAATCAAAATATCTGTTAACATAAACGTTCTTTTTCTCTCAATTTTTCTTTTTCTATTTTCTTTGCCAGTACTGGTGTAGTTTTTCCACCTTATATAAATATGTATGTTATCTTGTGCGACTTTCTTCAAGCATAACCTTAAAATTTTTAAAGTGTTTTATCCTGATGAACTGTTATATATAAGCACGTGAAAAATATTACTAAAAATATATAGAAAAATAAACTTTATTTAATATATTTGATAGAATAGAATTAATAAAAGAAAGAGGATAATTACCTCTGATTAAAATGTTATCACACATGCGACGCGTGTACGAAAAGGCACGGCGAAGACACACGACAACAAAACTGCGCATGTGCACTTAAAATGTGCAATAAATAAACTCAATGAATATTCTAAGAATGTTCTTCTCTATTATAAATATACGATTTCCGATTGTAACATTCTACGTATATTCATATAATATTCTATTCAAATATTACAAAATTAAGAACATTCGCACTATACGATTTCCGATTGTAACATTCTACGTATATTCATATAATATTCTATTCGAATATTCCAAAATTAAGAACATTCGCACTATATTAGAATATTCATAGAATATTGTGTGCTATTTGGGTATGTATATACATATAATCAGTTGTAACATGTATATATTTGTAAAATGATTAAAGTAAAAAGGACACATGCATAAAAATAAACTACCTTATAAACTTATTTTTAAAAGTTAAAAAATATTAAAACATAAACGTGCCATATAAAAAAAAATATTAATTTATATAAGCGCGCGCACATAGTTGATCAAAAAATCTGCAGTTGAATAAAAGTAGAGGGGTATGATTTAAGACATATAATTCTATAATTACTCAATATAATATTGCTCCAAAAGGTGTATTAAATTGAAAGGTGTATTAAATTAATTCAAATGGAGTCTTTAGATCTTTGCAGTTAACAAAATCAGAATGCAGATGATTTTTCTAAATAATATACAGGATGTTTCCTAGTAAGTATAAAAAATTTAAGGGGATATTCCTTAGCTTAGTTTATAAAGAAAGGTCTTATATATATATACATATGTATATATACATATATTAAAATATATTAAAGTGGGACACCCTATATATATATATGTATATATCCTAAACTGTTTTGTATTCAAAATACAAAATGTCAAAATTGTGAAAAAATATGAAATATATGGAAGATAGACTGACTAGGCACACCAAACTTCGAATCTTTTCGAAATACCAAACAGAATAAACCAAGTGGCTTATTGCATACGATATTCATCTTTTAAATTACAATTTTTACCATTTTTAATTTTAATTTGCTATTTTAACTCGAAAACAGTTCATTGTTTCGAGAAAACACGAGAGGCAATTTTTGTAGAGTTTTAGTTAGGCTTTTAAAAATTTATTAAACTTAGAAAAAAAATAGCGTACCTTTTTTTCATTAAAAAAACTTAATATGATTATTTATTGTATACATGGTGAATCTAAAAAAATTGTTTCGGTATTGGAAAATGGTTCTCATTACATATATACGTGTAACAAATTTACATTAAGAAAATATCTTTAAACGTTTTCAAAATTTTCAAAATTTTTATATTTTTTTCACAATTTTGATATTTTGTATTTTGAAATAAAGCAATTTAGGATATATATTCATATTATCTTTTCTTCATAAAAAAAGCCAAGGAATATCCTCTTAAATTTTTGTACTTACTTAAATCAACATCCTGTATTTGTAAATGAAATATATCTATTTAAAATCAGACATCGTGTTGCAAATTTATAAACGGTAGTTAAAAACACAGTAATTTTTATCAAATTTTTATCACTCAAATAAATGTATCAGCAATATAAATTTTCATGTTTGTGTGTGTTCAGAAGATGATATTTTTTAACGTTTACTTGTTGGGATTTGTTTCTTGTCGCATATCTTCAATTCTTTTCAACACTAGCGTATATTTTGTACGTATACTTATATGATATGTATATGTGTATGAGACGGCAAGGTAATAAATATTTAAAATTTTTGTCAATACGACATCACTTTTGTCGTAAAATTATCGCATCATTCGACGTGGATGATAACAGGTAATATCCTGACATTATCCTTTTTGATGCGACATCTCGTGGAATATCATTGGCGAAGCGGATATGCAAAATGCGATTGAGAGTAATAACGTATATGAGAGAAGCATATGGTTATGCAAATACGAGGGTGCAAATACAGAATAATAACACACAATCGAATGTGAAAGAACATCCTTATCGGATAAGAATACAAGCACACATTGTGTGTGTCGAAATATTCCATCCTCCACCATTGTTTTATTGATCGTCGATGTAGACACGCGTTTCGAAATATTGACGTAACTGTATACGCATAAGTATACGAAAACACACACATACATACACATACATACCGTACACGCGCACGCAGGCAGCCGTACCTTGTCGGATAACACTCGTTCCATTCGAACATATATTTTTCGATGGCGTTTTCTTTCACAAATTTTCGTATCCGCGAAAGTTGGAGCGAGATTATCGCCGTTGTTTGTTGTACTCACGTGATATTTTTTGTTCGCACTAATGGCTGCGATCCCTGAGCACGGCACACGGCACACGGATGCCTGGATGTGTCAAGACTCGTACGGAGTATTAAGCCGCGACAGCCATGTTGTCGAGGGTGTAGCGCCCCTAACCGAGATGCTCCGAAGTACAGTTCTCTCTTTCCATCTCGCCACCCCTTTCGTCTATATTCCATATTTGCTGTTAGTCTGAATAAAATTTTCGACACAAGAGCCATTAATCGATCGAAAACACTTACATACAATAAACATGTAAAAGTAACTAAAAATACAGAAATCTTCCAAAATTAAATTTTTCTATAATTATAGCTCTTACGTCTATTTCTGAGATAATTATTTCTTAGCAAAAATATTAAGAAATGCTATATATCATTTATATCTAATTTTTTACGTTATAAAAGAGAAGCTTTGTAATACCAGACTTTAAGTTAAGAAATTTTATTAGAATGAAAAAGTCTACTTGTATTTTAGAGGAAGAATATATCATTTTTCTCTCTACATATACAGAATGTCTAATTTTAATCGACTACCCGCAAACACTTTTTTACTTTTGTACAACAAAATGTTTCAGACCAAAGTTGTTTGATTTGAAAGAGGACAGAAGATAACTATTGACTTTTCCTGAAGGGCGCTTTTTATGGTCATTTGAAGGTCATTTATGTTTTTTTTAGTGAAACTACTATAATTTTTTTTATATAAATTAATTCCTCGCAATATTTACTATGAAAAGTTACAAGGGTAATATAATATCTTTTTTGTCCATTTTACCATTGTACAATCAAAAATAAAAAAATTTTTGAAAATGGTCAATTAAAATTGAACACCTTGTATATATATATATATATATATATATATATATATATATATATATATATATATATTAAAATTTAATTTACCAAAAGGCTATTACTTTTTAACATCAACCAAATTAATTTACTGCTTCATAAATGCAACAATAGTCAATGCACATTTAATGCATTTTATATAGGTATATTACATATATATACATATATATAATCATTATTTATATGTATGTATTACCAATCTTGGTGCAATATATAATGAATAAGTAGCAACCGAGTTTTTATACGTCATTACTGCACACGTCATTATTGCACATGTAATATTAATCGATTTATATAAATATATTTCAAAAATATCATGTTAAGTAAAATTGCTTGCATCAAACAGATTGACAGCGATAGACTGGTTGAAAATGTAACAATGAGTTATGTAGAATACCTTGATCAAAATAAAACAGCGATACCGCGTAAATATTAATAGATATAATTTTAAAGATAAGATATGAGAAATATATACATAAATAATATAGAATTTAATTTTTTTTTCTTTTTTGAGAAATTATTAAATTAGCGCATTATTCAATATCCGTCGTTTTGCATCAATTTTATTTGATTTAATAACTTGTTACGAAGCTTGAAACAAAAGCGGCGGCTATAATATTTAAAGATTACTTAGAATCTCTTATGACCTTGACAGCATATATCATGATTAATGAAGTGTTTCTTTTTGAAATTTTATCGTTAATTACAAGTTTAGTTTGCAAAATTTGCGATTATTTTAAATAATACGCTGCAGAAAATAATGGAAAAGAATTATCTAAAGGAGTTGTCTTTTTTTTTTTGTCAGTTAACCGTCAGTTGCCACTTTTTGTCTATTACCTTTTTACATTTATTTCTTGATTGGAATTATTATAAGAAACAGTCATTACTGCGATTGCAGTATGCTTCTTACAGAATTTTTTTCATTATCCTTAGTAAGAATAAAGAAGGTAAAGCTTTAAATCTCTCCTCCAATGTATAGCTACATATAGCGAAAAGTTGCGCACCACGAAACAAGAGACTTCTTTCTTTGCCTTTTTCCATCGCAAAAACGATGTAAAAGATGGATAAGAAAATCGTTAGCCGCAATTTATATTGACATCACCAATTCTTCAATTTCTCGTCATTTTTTTATCAGTCACTTCATTAGTTCGATATCTATCCATTAAACCTAACCATTGATATCTCTCGCAAGCTTTAGCCTCTTATCATGTAATCAGATTTCAGATTTGTCAAAGGGCAGAGAAATATAGGGAAGAGAAATATATCTTAGAATGAGATAGATCTCCTGATCTATCTCATTCTAAGATATATTTCTCTTCCCTATATTTCTCTGCCCAAGATTGCAGAGGATGTTTAAGAATCCAGGATATTTTAATTTAAAAAATTTATCACACCGCATGAACGTTCCAAGTAGCAAAATGACGTCATAATAATGATAAATTTTGGTCACAAAAAGACCAATTAGACGTCTTATAAGACCCGAAAACGTCGATATGTTACATCCACGAGACGTCATTTTTTGATGTTTTATTGAGTATAATATGACGAATATAAGACTTAAAATTTACGAAACTTTGACATTTATACATGGCAATTAATACATGGCATCAGTTTTAGTCCAGTAAGAATAAATCATTCGATAAAATAGAATATAAAAAATAAATTAATCGTAAGGCTCGTATGATGCAAAGCAAATAATTGAAAAATAATATAAATATAAACCCAAGGCCAACTTAACGAGCATAAATAAACAGGATGTAATGTTGATTAGTAATTTATTTCAAATATTACATAATACGTATACGTTTCGACTTACTTATTGTTAGTCTTCCTCAGTACGTGAGTAGAATTAATATACAAAGAGAATATAATATAAAAAAATGGTTTAAGGTTGCGCCGAGCGAATGAGTTTATGTGTAAGCTTATGTAGTATACAGATAATTTATAAGAAGCCATGGCAAAAAGGTTGTAACAATCCATTTGAACTTAACAAGTTTAAAAATTCTATAAATAGAACGCGTACGATGGTGATGATAAAACCCATTCTTCGTTGGAAGGCGAGAATAAGTTAGTTCGGTAAGATCAAATATTAATGTCACTTTGAATGCTAATGTCACTGTATAAAATTGGTATGTTTCATGATATTCGATTGACAATTGTCTTTAATGATAAACTGGAACTGTGGGTAAAAAGAAGCGTTAAAATTTTGCCCGAGCTCAATATAGTGAAAAAAGTCACTTACAATTATATCTTGAGATATGTTAAATTTCTTGCCATTGGCCTCTCACTTACAGTGTATCTTGAAACCGACTGTGGGGAGCATATCTGAGTATCAAACAATAACTCTAAAAAGTACAAATCATCGTGTGTTAGCTATTTCCTCTAGGATGTCAAAATAAACATTGTCCAATAATTCTGTGTCCTTGTTTAAATTAATGCCGTTTTTTTGTTCTTTAATGTGTATCATTTCGGAAATAAGTCTTTTTTGATAATTATGTTCAGAATCTAAAATTTTAATATTGTCCCAATTGAATGTATGTTTTTCACTCAGAATATGCTCAGAAATTACCGAATGTCTTGACGAATCTAATTTAATGTTATTAATGTGTTCTTTGAGTCGAGTGCGTAATTGTCTTTTTGTTTGTCCGACATACGTTGCATTACAATCATTGCAGTTTATTTTGTAAATTGAATATAACAAATAAAAATTTGAATGTCATTAATCAACCTAACAATAGCGAAAATAACAATAAAAAATTCTTTGTTATTCCCTACACTACATCAATACAATCTCTGAATTAATTGCACCATCGATAAAAAAATTGGACATGACTGTTGGTTATCGATGTCTTAATAAACTAGAGAAATTTGTCAAGGTACAAAAGGATAGGAACTACCATCCACATAATTCAAATGTTATTTACAAAATAAACTGCAATGATTGTAATGCAAATTATTATTATTATTTTAATGCATATTATTATTATTATTATTTTTATCTATTATTATTGATAATAGATAAAAATATAATATTTTAAATAATTAATCAATTTATATCAACAGTACAGTTGTAAGATTTGTTTTATTTATAAGATATATAAATAAAATAAATGTATAAATTTTAAAGAATGTTTCTTCTCCATAAATACTATATCTGTACTATTATTGTATTATTGTAACTAGTCAATTAATCTTGTTATTGAATATATTTTATATTTTCTTTTATATAATCTTATTGATATAAATATATAATATATATATATATATATGTATATATATATGTATATATTTATATATATATATATATGTATATATTTATATATATATATATTATATATATTTATATATATTTATATATATTTATAAATATTTATTAATAATTTTTGTTTGCTTTCTATTCCTTCTCGCGTTCTTGCTTTCAACGACATTATAATATATACATGAATATTGAGTGTGTCGCGATTCTTATCTATAAACAAAATAATGATCCATGTGGCAACAGCGCACGTGAAAATTTATAACGTCCTCTATCTGAATATTTGAGAAATAATAACTGCTGTGTTTTTGCTCCACTACACCTACAACGCACGCACACATACGTACGAATCGTAGTTCAAGTTATACTTCTATATTAGGCTTCTAATTCAGATTTAGAGGGTAACAGTGCTTTCTTTCGTGCATCTCAATCCCAGGGAACTTGCCTTTTTATTCATACAAAATGTATATTTATTATACAAAGCACGTATTATGACGAGTTGACAGCTAGGATGACAGCTGAGAGGTAACGAAAACTATAATTTTGTAATTATTTCTCATTTTTCATATGAAATCGAAGTTCGCTGAGATCATTGATGTACGTATTGCAATCGTAGAGAAGCAATTTTAATTCTGTCAAATCAATGCAACGAGAGATTAGAAGTACGAAAATAGTGCTTCGTCGGTAAAAAAACAGTCGCGAGGGATCCCCTTAAGGGGATCCTAGTCGGATGGTCGAACTCCGATAGGTTAGCACCACACATATCCAAACATATACACGTATACACATATACACACGATAGGTTAGCACCACACATATCCAACATATGCACGTATGCACACATATGCGTGAAAATGTTTTTAATATATAACTTTTTTATTAGACTTGCAATCTCACTTTTTATTGTTTACTAATATTTCTTCATGTTAACCCTATCGCGTATACTATATTTTATCCACAGATAAACTGCAGAACTATTTTTATTAAATAAGTATTGTTACGAGCTGACATGAAAGAAGCCGATAACAAAACTGTAATTTTTGATTTTTATATGATTTATATATGGAATTATAGCTAACGCGGTCCGTTTTTATAAGTACTTTAATCGTGGAAAAGGATTTATTGATCTGTATAGTCAATAAAAAGATATCCCAAAATAATAAAGTTGGTTCTGCCGTACCGACAGAATTAACTTTAGGATCCGACTAGGATCCCCTTAAGACGTCTTAAAATTGATATATACAGGGTGTTCCATTTTAATCTCCCCAGGCAAACATCTCGAAAAATATGGAAGATACGGAAAAATGTTTCAGACAAAAGTTGTAGGACTTGAAGGGGGACAGATGATAAAAATATGGACTTGACCTTGAGTGACCTATTGAAGATCAAGTCAAGGTCATCGATGTTTTCTTAAATGGAATCCCCTACTTTCTATTGCACATTCTTGTAGCCCTTGTCGAGACGTTTTCAAAACACTACCTATTGATGTCTCTTACACAAGCCGTTCCCAAGATATGAAGCTTTAAAATTGACATACCGCCGGCATTTGCATTACCCGATGTACACCGCGGGGAGGTTGTTCAGTCAGTATATCAAGTGGCTCTAAAAAGGGCAGACTTTGTGTGTGTGTGTGTGTGTGTGCTTCTTTAGTAAAACTTTTATCTCTCTTTCTCTACCATTTTCTTATCCTTTCCCTTACATTAAAATAACCAGAAGAAAAATAATTAGAGAAAAGTTTTACTAAAGAAGCACACACACACACCCATACACACACAAAGTCTGCCCTTTTTAGGGCCACTTGATGTACAAATTTGACTGAACAACCTCCCCGCGGTGTACATTGGATAATGCGAATGCTGATGATATGTCAACTTTGAAGCTTCGTATCTTGGGAACGGCTTGCGTAAGAGACATCAATAGGTAGTGTTTTGAAAACGTCTCGACAAGGGCTACAAGAATATGCAATAAAAAATAGGGGGTTCCATTTAAGAAAACATCAATGACCTTTACCTGACCTTCAATAGGTCACTCAAGATCAAGTCCATACTTTCATCATCTGTCCCCCTTCAAGTCCTACAACTTTTATCTGAAACATTTTTCCGTCTCTTCCATATTTTTCGAGATGTTTGCCTGGGGAGATTAAAATGAGACACCCTGTATATATATACCTATATATGTATATATGTGTATATATATATATATATATTAATTTTAATTAATTTAAATTATAAATATTTGACTAAAAACTTGCTAAATGTTCAATTCGAGAATTTTTAATTGATATAAAAATAATTCCAACACTTCTTTTGTTAAAAAAAATACATAACTTTTACCAACTTATTTTTATTGCTTTATGTTATGCCAAATTTTAGACTTTTAAGGCAGACAAATTTATATAAATAAAAAGTTTAAAATTATATACAAGGTGAGTCTTCTTAATCTTAACAGGCAAATATTTCGAAAATATACAATTTTACAAAAAAAAACTTTTTAAATAGAAGTTATATGATCTAGATGGGGACATACAATGGTGTGTGACCCTCGTTTAACCTTCATTTGAAACCTTTATTTGAAACTTTTATTTGAAAAGTTTTTTTGTGAAATTACGTATTTTCTAAATATTTTCTTGTTAAGATTAAGAAGACTCATCTTGTATAAATAAAAAATTCGTGATACAAATTTTATTTTTAAAAAAATTGTAAATTAGGTATTTTTCTTGTAAAATTACTCGTAAACATTATTGGGCCGTAGAACACAATTCTCTTGCGTGGGCTCATAAACGAATTGCGAAGAGCGAGCGCGCGCCACTGCCAGTAAATCGATGCCAGGGAGACGACGCGATCCTCGCCCTCTGTTCCGCCACCACTGCCGTCGCCCCCGCTGCTACTATCCGCTGCTGCCACTATCCGCTGCTGCCACCCCCGCCGTCTTCTCTCTTCAGTAATTTAAACTCCGACTCGGTTCAGCTGAGTTCAGTTGCGTCACTTGATCGTGTGGTTGAACGTGCCGTCATAAGCTTTCAAAAGTTTTGTACGCGCACGATTACGAGAAATCATTTCTTCTTTTTTTCCGGTTTTTCCCCCCCTCTCTCTCTCTTTCTCTTTCTCTTTCTCTCTCTTGATTTGTCTATTTTTCATGTTTATTGTTTGCTTTGCTATTCTCGCTCGAGAAATATGTGAGGTGCACATATATTAGGCAAGGAAAAGTCTTGCATAGTGCAGCAAGCCTTTGACGTTTCTTCTCACGAAAATCCACGTTCATCAAAAGGTAAATAGCTTTGTATCACGAATATGTGATAATACATATGGCAAGATATTTGACAAGCGGATTTCTAGATCATTAAAAATTATTAAATTTATTATCATTTATTAAAATGATTAAATTTTCTGTGAGAATATATAAATATTTTAAGTAATAACAGATTTATTATAGTAATATTTAGAAACTGATAACAAGTACGGCGTTTCATTCAGGAACGCTGTCCTCGCCGAACATGCGGTTACATTCTTCCAGGCAATAACAGTACATACATATGTACATTCCGCCATGTTTATCAATATTCTTATTAGAATTCGATTGTTTTAGACAGATTCGAAATTGCATCAAAACATTAAAATTTTGAAGAACATACAGAACTTACAAAGACAAATATTAAAAACAATTTTATCATTCCTTTTTTTCCGTACTTTACGTGTCAAAGTTTACTGTAAAAGTAAATTTAGAATAGTTAGTAATATTCAAAAAAAAATATAGTGAATACTTCTACTGAATATGACAAAAGTATAATAAATCATCAAAAAAATAATGAAATCTCTCTCTTTCTCTCTCTCCTTCTTTCTCACTCTTCTTTCCCCCTTTCTCTTTCTCTTTTTACTTTAGCTTGACCTTAAAAGATAATAAAGTCTTCCATGATGTTTTTCAAAAAATTAATTTTTTTTGAAATATTGAAGTAATTTTCTTGTAAAAGATGTAAATTGTCTTGTCTTAAATCTTCTATTATACTTTAATACTTTTTATATGTAATATACAAACATATCAAGATTATTAATTGCAGATTATTAATTAATTAAATAGTAAACTTGCTATATGAAATAATTACATTTAGTAAAGAATCGTTTTTATTAGAAATAATAGACAAAAACAGCTGTCGTATACAGCTGTCTTCTCTTAAATGTCTATTTCGTTCTGCAAAAAAGAAAAATGAAACTTTTACATCAGCAATAAGCATACTTGTAAACCGTGAAATGTTCTTTGAGCTTGATTGTAGTATGAACGTGTGTTCAAAGTCTCATGTATACATATACTCTTATGTACGTATTAGCTGGTTCGTGTAAAATAAAAATATTTATAATATTTATACAGTTAATATTTCGTATAGAATAAAGATATTTATGATATTTATACAGTTATATTTCAATCGTTTATTTGTAGACTTAACAAATTAATTATTATTGAAAAAAAATACACACTATTGGTAAGTTTGAACAAAATCGGAGAGGACGGAGCTTTCCTGCAGTTTTAACAAAAAATGTACAAATAATAAATATAAACATAAAAATATAAAAAGATTTCTGTTGCGAAATGTCAATATACAACGATTTATCAAGTACATTATCGATTACTTCATATTATATTTGATATTACATTGTGAGCAAAATTCTCTTCTCCATACCATTAATTTCAAACATAATAGTATTTTGAGCTGCTAAATAATTACTGATGTAACAAACATAATTAGAACATTCTAATTAAACTTACGAGTATACGATATTAAACATCTTTTTTATATGCATTATTATAAAATTTAATACGTGATAAAAGAGATGTTTCTCTTGAAAAGACAAAAAATTTGATAATTAATCTAGCATAATATCGGTGTCGCAATGGTGATTACAGTGATTTGTATACAGTGTTACGTTTTGTTTTTTATATTTGTTGTACTCATTATCAATAAGCGGCATCTGACAATCAAAGAACACATTATATTTTACACAATACTTTTTTAAGAACATATGTGTCAAATGCGAACAAACACTCGACTTAATTCAACCCTTAATATGAATAGCAAATAGTAACCTCATAATTAATCATATAGATTGCTCTCGCAACGGGATATAACAAAAAGCAAACGGCAGTTTTTTCTCTTTGATCGTTATTCGTTTTGTTTGATCAATTGAGTATTTGTAGCGACTTTCCACTACAAGTTTATTAAACTTGATACCGAAATCCGATAACATACTCGAGAAATTTCAACCATAAATAATTTCAATCTCGTTCAGAATTATCTCTAGCTCCACAATGGCTCTTTAAATTGTCGTTGTTCACCGACGGAACACTTCAGAATGCTCTCTTTACTTTTTATCCCGATAACGGGCACGTAAATTAATTCCTCATGATATAAAAAAATTTTTGATCCTGAGCTAAAAATTATATATAAATTTTCGGCTTTTTAAGTCTCAATTTACTACTGATTCACCGTTCGTCAGATTTGTGGACAACTAGGACCAAATTGGACCAAATTGAGCCAAATTGGGTTTAATATATATTTTGCACGTATTACGTATAATATGGTAGGCTGTTTGCTGTAAACAGTGTATTATAATTTGCATTAAAGGGATCTCACAGTGAATGACGAACTCCGACGAAATAGTAGTGCCCTCATTTTGGAATTAAAAATATCGGTAATTACCAACTGACTATATTAGACTTCTAATCTAGATTTAGAGGGTAACAGTGCTTCTTTTCGTGTACTTCAATTCCAGGAAACTTGTTTTTATATTCGTACATAATGTATATTTTTTATATAAAGCACGTATTATGATGAGTTGATAGCTCGTCTGCAATTCAAAACGCCATATCGAAATAAAAGTAGAGAAGAAAAACTGTAATTTCTTAATTATTTCTCGTTTTTCATATGAAATCGGAGTTCCCTGGGATCATTGATGTATGTATTGCAATTGTAGAAAAGCATTTTTAATTCTGTCAAATTAATGCGACGAAAGACTAGAAGTACGAAAATAGTAATTTGTCGGTAAAAAGACAGTCGCGAGGGATTCCCTTAAACAGCTGAAAAAGAGATAGAGAGGGGAAGGGAGGGAGGGAGGGAGGGGTTGAGAAGGGGAAAGAGGAAAAGAAATAGGAAAAGAGGAGAAAGAAAGAAGAAGTGGGCGGGAGGAGAATGGGAGAGGGGTGGGGGAGAGAGAAAGTGAGCAAAGAGAGAGGAAGGGGGAAAGGAGAGGAAGAAAGAAGAAAGGGTGAAAAAGAAGAGGGAAGATTGGAGGATTGGAAGGGAAAGGATTGATTGATTGATTGATTGATTGATTGATCTTTATTATTTTTCTCAGCTGTTTATAAACAAATCTAATTTACATTAATAATTTACATTAATAATAATATACTCCTTTAACATTCTCTTAAATGGTTCTTAATTTTTTCGCACTGTTTTATTTTAGCTGATAAGGCATTATACATTTTTACTTTTTCATAAAACATACTCTTCTGCGCATTTGTAATTATATTACAATGTCCTTCTACCTATCGTGTTTGTCTTTCACTCACATTTCCTACTATTTATAATTTATTTCTTAATTGTTTGGGTAACATTTTCTTTAATCTTAAAAATAGATATACATATATTATAGGCAATGTTATAATATTGCCTCTATCTTATTACACAAACATAAACTACACACTTGCAGCATATGTTCCATTTTGGTATGTCTATCACATTGCAATATGAGTTTCATGGCCCGATTTTGCGCTATTTGTAATTTACTCAACTCATTGTCAGTATTTCTCCCATATCAACTAAAATTCTCACACACTGCTGAAAGTAAGGTGCAATGATTTTCTGATATATAATACATCTAGTATACCGATATAAAATTACTTATTCTATTTAAAAAATAAGTTCTTTTTTCCTATTTTCTTTAACATATGTTATCACAATAATCCTTCAATCGAAGCCTATCATCAATAATTATAAATATTTCTAATCGCTCGATTTCAATCCCATTTAAACGTTTTAGCGCAATATTATCTCTCAATTCCTTTCTTTATACTTCTAAGTATTATACATATTTCGTTTTCCTTGCATTCATTTTTAACTTTTTAACTATCGATGTTCATCCACTGTATTAAATGCCATATTTATTTTCATATAACTCCGCACTACTTTCTCCAGTCACATATATGTATATTAATGTATCATCTGCAAACATTTTTATATTGCATCCTTCTAAATAGATTTTGATTATATCTTTATACATATAATTATTTTAAATATATCACTAGTTATTCTTTTTTCTGTGTCTCTTTTTTTTAATAGTCTCATAACAATTTCCTCGAGATCTTCTATTCTAATTATCTCAAAATTTTCTATAATCTCTTTTACTTTTATATAATAACTTTCATACAACATAACATAATTCTTTTAAAAACGACAAACGAGGGTTAAGAAACGACATAAAAAACTACGCGCGGCTATTGGTGCGCAAGATTAAAATTTATTTATTAATAATCAAATTGTTACAAGCAATTAAGGTAACAGCGTACGTTTTGACCCTTTTTTGGGTCATCTTCAATTAGAACGCATAATCTCATTGTCAGCCTGCATATAAACAAACACACAATGAAAATTGATTCAATAAAGCTCCGTAATCCGTAATTTCTAAAAACAACAAACGAGGGCAGAAACGGCATAAAGAGCCACGCGCGGATATTGGTGCGCAAGATTAATTGAAAATTATTTTACTTATACTCCTGATTTATTTTCATTTATAGATTTTAATATATTATTAATACTCTGTATATAATAAGTTAAATTTATCTGCTATATTGCATCTTTCAATATTATCTAATATTTCAAAATCTTCATTTCCTTTGCATCAAATGGCTTACCTTTTAATATTTCTTTTAAGGTTTTCCACATAAATGGGGAAGAAAGAGGGAGGAAGAGAGGCAGAGGGGTGAGAAAAGAGGGGAGGGGAGAGAGAGAGAGAGAGAGAGAGAGAGAGAGAGAGAGAGAGAGAGAGAGAGAGAGAGAGAAAGCGTACATTTATTGAAAGCGCTCTGGGACAGTGTCCTCTCAAGCGCACCAAATTATTACATGTAGAAATTATACAATATATGACTATAGTCGTATGTATAACCTGATTTACATAAGAAAATAATAGAGTGTATGAAAGTTTGAGTTTATGAAGTGTGAGCGATTGTAGTGTTCATATATACAAATGTATGTTTGCATGTGTGTGATGTAGGTACTTACCTACATCATATATACTTATATATGCGTTTGTATGATTGTGTGTATGATATGAGCGATAAATTATAAATAGGCATATTATTGAGATGGGTTCATTATGAGATATAGCAGGCAACATTTTGATTTTTAAGTTCCCGTCGTGCATAACAAATGCTCGTGTAATTTGCTCCTAAAGTCGCTTATTGTTTTCGCCGCACGTACGAACTGCGGCAATCCGTTCCAAAATTTGGACGCACTAGATTTAAAAGAACGTTTGTAGACTTCCGTTCTGCACTGGGGCAGAGAAAACAAATCCTGAGAGGCCCTCGTAGTTCTCGATGTTGTTGCAGATTTAAAAATGAGATCATTGTAAATGATACGTGGCTCATGCGTATTGATGATATTGAAAAGCTGGCATCCAATAAAGTATTTTCTTCTTGCATCGATTTTAAGCCACCATAGTTCTCGGTATTGTGGAGTCACATGCTCATCCCATCTTATGCCGGTTACAAATCTGACACAGGCATTAATAGCTCTATATAGCTGTGTATTGAGTTGTTCAGTAATGTCCGTGAACGCCGCACAACAGTAGTCCAGATGAGAAAAGACCAGCGAGACAATTAACCGCTTTCTTAACTCGTTAGGTAGCAAGTTTTTCGATAATTTTAACTGATATAATTTTGTACGTACATACACTCTTGACAACATTTTGAACATGTAGATTCCAGGATAGTGTATTTGTATAGTGACGCCGAGATATTTGATGCTAGTAGAGAGTTGTATTGCAGTTCCGTTAGTGTTAATCGCTGGCAGCAGATCAGGTTCCAATGTGTTTATATATCTGCCGTGCCAAAGATAATGGCTTGCGTTTTGGTCGAGTTCAGCGTTAGTCCACAGTTGTCAGCCCAACGGACTATGGATTCAATGACTTTGTTCACCTTTCGAATACCACCGTGCAGGTCTGATGGTTCGCAATGGTAGTATATTTGCAGGTCGTCCGCGTAGAAATTGTATTTACAATACCGTAAGACATTCCGAATATCTGAAATATATAAGGTGAATAAAAGCGGGCCTAGTACAGAACCCTGGGGAACCCCAGCCGTTACATGTGCCGAAGCTGAGATTGTGCCGTCGAATCCATCTCGAACAGCGTGCGTTCTGTCTTCCAAGTAGGAAGCCATCCATTCAAGCGGAATATTGGAGAGACTCATTTCTTTTAGTTTCTTAAGGAGAACACTATGATGAACCCTGTCAAAAGCCTTAGAGAAGTCGAAGAAAATGGAGACGGTAACTTTTCTTCGGTCAACAGCTAGTCGAATGTCATCAAGCATTCTTATGATGCATGTTTGGGTGGAGGAGTGGCGTTTGTAGGCAAATTGACATTGATCTAATAGATCGTTATCTCTTAGGTAATCCGTAAGTTGGTCGAACACTATCCTTTCCAAGACTTTTGAAAGAAACGGTAGAATGGAAATGGGTCTGTAGTGCCGCACAGAGGTCGGATGGTTAACCTTGGGAATAGGTGTTATGACCGCCGACTTCCAAATCCTTGGTACTTTTCCATGCATGAGTGAGAAGTTAAACATGTGCTCAATGACTGGCATAATGTAGGGCAGAACCATTCTGATGAGCTTAGATGAAATTCCATCCAAACCCACAGCACTCGACTTGACACAGAGAGACCTCCGAATAACGTCTGGTGTAACGTATTTGAAATAAAATTTCTTGTCGTCAAAATCCTCTGTCTTGTCCTCAAAATCCTCCATCTCGAGATTGGCATCATCCGACTCCGTCGCTTGATCCATCGATGTCGATCCTGCATCAGCGAAATATGAATTGAGTTCCTCGACAGTGTGTGTGTCTCCTGTTCAAATCTTTAGCCTTGATAAGGCCAAGATGCCTTAGCTTATTCCATATAATGGCAGGTTTGTCTTTCTGACTGAAGAAAGTCATATAATGATTCTTCTTGGCCGTCCGAATTAGATTCTGTGCATGGTTTCTCATGATCTTGAATCTTTCGTAATAAGCGACATTTTTGTTCCTCCGCCAGATTCTTCTTGCATGCATTGCCCTGCGTATTTCTCCCGTAAGCCAAGGAGTAGGGAGATTTCTATAACGGATTCGTCTCAACGGAGCATGACCGTCCAGGCAGCCTAGCAGATAATCGTTGAAGTTCTGCACCTTATATTCCATACAGTCCGATGACATTACAGCGGCCCAGTCAAGCCCTCTAACTTCTGAAAGAAAATCTTCCTCGTTAAAATTTCTGAAATCCCGGCATAGGACCAGCATTTCACTGCGCCGCTCAATTTTGATCCCATAGGCTGCGTATATGAGATTATGCGCCGACAAGAATGGAACCGCTGTTTTGCCATAGTTGATTAATTTGTTCTCATCGTCAATTATGCAAAGATCCAGGAAAGTACTTGAATTTATCAGATGATGTGTAGATCCGTATGGCACTAAATGCATTCCAGACGACATGATAAAACTCTCAAGCTGTGCGCTATCAAATGTAACAACATTCATGTCCGCATTGAAGTCTCCAAGAATCATAGAATGCTGATAATTAATCTGTAAATCAAAAAAAGTGTTCATAAACTCGTTAAGGTATCCACTGTTCGGTGGTCGATAAACAACCGCTAGAAGTAGGTTGCGTGCATTGTTGAAAATAATCTCAGCCGTAAGAAATTCAGGCTTTCGATAATGTGTATCCATCGTTGACCGCTCAAGGACGATCGCTCCAATCGAATCTCTGATATAAAAGCCAACTCTACCACCCTGCCTGCCGATACGATTATTTCTTATAAGAAAATAACCGGGGACCTTAACCATATTGTCAGGGATTTCCAATTTCAGCCAAGTTTCAGATAGACAGATTATGTGATATTTCGAATTAGCGAAGTAGTGACAGAATTCATCGTAATGTGCCATCAAGGATTGACAGTTTACATGACAGACCGTCAGGTTTTCATATTCAGGAGATTGTCTATCCATAGTTACCCATCTTGATTTTGTCCTTAATTTTGTCACTGAGTACCGGACACTCCCGCGTCCAAGGCCGAATGTGCTCTGTCGTTCAAGGATCCCCTTGAAAGCCGCGGAGAGAGAGAGAGAGAGAGAGAGAGAGAGAAAGAGAGAGAGAGAGAGAGAGAGAGAGAGAGAGAGAGAGAGAGAGAGAGAGAGAGAGAGAGAGAAAGAGAGAGAAGGTAGAGAATAAATTTCTACAATATAAGATTTTGTTTAACATTTTAAATTTAAAAATAATCCCAAAATGAGAGAGAGATAGAGAAAGAGAGAGGGAGAATGTATATGTAAGTCTCTCCCTCTCTCTTTCTCTATCTCTCTCTCATTTTGGGATTATTTTTAAATTTAAAATGTTAAACAAAATCTTATATTGTAGAAATTTATTCTATAATTTTATTTTTTCAATTTATTTTTTAAGATAGGTAGAGAACGTGAGATTTTCATTCTTCCATTTTACCATTACTAAATAATTATAACTTTATATCTTACTCACTTGTAAACTCTATAAAATTCCTAAACTGTCATAAAACAATTCAATGAAATAACAAAGAAAAAAACGGAAAAGAATTGGACGCGTATGTATGAAGAAAGAAGCTGCGTCGCAAAACATTCCACTTTTTTTGTATTATTCTCGTTCATTCTAATAATTTTGAAGAGCTTTTACCAACGTGTCGGCTAAAGTTTCATGAGAGACTGACTCGATTTAAATGCTGGCTGCTAGACGCGTGAATAGAAACGCACAAATACGACGACGTATCTTCATCTGACACGAAACGGACGTATCAAACCAACGAGCAAGACACATATTTTTACAAGAGAGTTTTCTGCGAGTATTTTGGTCGATGAAAAAGTCGGACATATATTTAGCGATGGTAGCGATCGATTTAGATGTTTCATTTTCAAAGTTTAGCGGCAAGAGTAATGTGTTGATAGGATACATAAGATCCGACTATAGAGAACATGTAGTAAATCATTGAATAGCCGACAAGAAAAGATACATATATGCTTCCATTTCTCTCTTCATATACAGGGTGTTTCGGGATTTGTTGGAGCATATTCTACAAATAAAAATATAAAAAAATCTATGAAAAAAATATATAAAATTTGGCTAGAAATACTTTATTACAAAGTTATAAACAAATATTGAAACAAAATATAAAATAGGCAACAACAAATTTTCCATTGCACAGAATATTAATGAAACAGTTTAATAACGCATTTCAAAATGTCGTCCTTGCGCAACAATACAAGCTTGATATTGATGGAATTTACTGCAATACTAATAAAGAGAACCACGCACTAATCCTATGTAAAATTGAATTTCGGTTAAATCAACTGGTTTTCTTAGGTAGAATATGCTCTCGCAATTTGTCGGTTAAATCTATTAGGACACCCTGTATAATAAAATAAAGATAAAAAATATATCTCTTTTATTTAGTTGTAATTTTCTACAATCAATAAAAGATTTATATTTTAATAAATAAAATATTTAAAAAATAGAATTACGATTTATACAAATAATTTTTGATATGATGATAAAAGTACGACAAAAATACATATACATATATTTAACTATGTATATGTGTATTTACCAATGTGTATAGTGTACGTTTACTTGAGCAGTAAATATTTATTATGAGGGTCTCATATTGAAAGTAATGAGCAACAATTTTTTTATAAATTAAAAATTTTTATTCTTTTATTATCAAAAAATAAGTATAAAATATAAATTCTTATACTTCTTATATTTTTCTATTTAATTCCCCATTTCGTCTTTAAAGCTAGGAATAGGGCATGAATTGAAATGTATTTCAAGAGATGATTGCAAGCTTCGGGCGACTGAAAGGAGTTCTTCCAAAAATATCTTTAAACTGTCAGAACGATAGAAAAAATGTGTCAAAAGAAATGAGAATTACATAGAAAAATAATTCAAAGTATAAAAATTCCGATATTATACTTATTTTTTGAATATTAACAATCTTTAATTTATAAAAAAAAATTGTTATTTATTACTTCCAGTATGACCCTTGTACAGTCGTGGACACAGAGATTGCGACACTTTATATTTATTGAATTTAATGTTTTTATTATAAATTATTTTATAAATTTTATTATAAATTATCCATGACATTTAAATTTATATTACACACTATACGCAAATTTGACAACATCATGATCATTTATCGCGCATAAGCACATGACAATGATTCGCATCCTGAATTTTACTGCATATTTATATAAAATCATTTTAAAAAAGTGTCGCAACCTCTGTGTCCACGACACATATAATTAGAGCATTAAATTAGAGCATTACGCATCTATTTTAATGCTACAAATAAAGATATGGTTGTTAATTTTTTTAACACAATCTCTTAAAGTAAAAAGATACATAAATAATTGCGAATAAATATCGTAATGAATGTTTTTATGATTTTAGTAATCTTGGAGGATTAAAAATTGAAAACTCGACAAATTATTATAAATTAAAGTTGCAACAACGGTGCGTCGAAGAAATAAAAAACAGAAAGAAATAAATTAAAATGAAATATAAAAAATATCTCGAGCTTGATAAATATATTAATGCATCAAGATATTTCAAAGAATATGAAAAGGATTTATAATTATATGAAAAGGATTAATAATTTAGAGATTTTAAAAATGCACCGGATCAATAAGCGCACTCTTGCATAACAAAAAAGCACGCTTCACTAAACTAATATTAATATCAAATACGAGATTATATAATATCGAATACATTTACGCTCAATACAAAAGTGCATCTTCGTGTAACAAAGTGTGCGATCAAAACAAATAAGTGATAACACGACAGACAAGTAATAGTATTATTCCAAGCTTATCATACTTTTTCTGTACCGGATGTAAGCCACGCACATGTTATTTCTTTTTCTTTCTTTTTTTTTACTTTTTCTCATTTCTTAGAAAACGCGATATCGCAAAAAAACGATAATTTATATCAGACTTCGCCGACAGGGAAAAGCGGCTTCGTTCTCCTACGATTAAATGGATTTTTAAAGAAGTAATTTATCGTAAACATGGAATAAACACTTTTAACCCAGCTGTTCGTCTGCGCGAGCAATAAAACATCTAATATCACAATCATTTGAGTCTTTATATTAAAACTTTTGTGCGTAAGTTTAGGACGACACATATATGTATGTGTGTCGATTTATTATAATTAGTTCAATAAATCTCAAAATAGTAAATCAAAAAGAATTTGATGCGAAAATCTATGGAATATTCAATCACGCGAGTATTTATAGATCAAAAATTAATAAAACTGAAAAATCAATTTCATACAAACGTTTATCTTGCTCTCTCTATTATTAACTATATTAATGTCAATGTTCTCACGGAAACTTTGCGACTACGATGTTAATCATTTTCAATTTATTTCGATTGCCTCTTCCCGTTCATTCATCCTGGCAGACTATTACTACTCGTTGCTTTTACTATTACAATAAAAGCTTCATAAAAATGCATATATGCAAATAATAGGAAATTGACAAAAACTCTTCTTTCACGAATATTACTTTGAGTGAAATTATAAAAGCAAATCGTTTTTTGCGACGGCGTTGCAGCGACGTTGTTGAATTAAAAATATTATTTCTTGCGTCAGCATAAAAGCGAGCCATATTCCGTTATCGATATAGCTAGTGGTTATTATCACAATTCAGTTTTCGCCGTTGCCGATATCACTTGCAAGCGTTAAATTTGATGATATCACCGTAACCGGCGATATGATTATGACAGACAATAAACCGAAAGATAAATTCACCTTTTGGCTCATAATGATTTATATGAACATTTTTGTCTTAAAAGTTCGTTCCCTTGTGTGAATAAAACTTGCCTTTTCACCAACAAAACAAAATCGAAGGCCTGCTCTCACACACGTCGGATATGATAAAACAATTTGGATAAAAATAAAAAATGATAAAAGAAAATCTCTGTCAATCGCAAGCCAATTGCAAATGAGTTCAATCAAATTCAAAATATACATATGTATATTTTTGTATATTTAAAAAATATCTATGTTTTTACCCTCAAAGACTATTCAATTGCAAAGCAAGATTTTATAATGAAATATAACATTGTATATCAGCATATCTGCTCATGCAAATGTATTCAAGTATTTACATAATGTGTCAAAAATTTAATAGTTGAAATAATTTATCAAATTACTATCTAAAATATTTATTTGTCTATATGCGTGATGGAAAAGCGATATTTGTCAGAGAAGCTGCTTATTGTAACAATATAAACACGGATCAGTCAATAACATTTATAATTAATTTGTAGATGGACTGTTCCGGATTTATTTGTCAGTGAAGGGAGAGCTCAGTGACCTGCGCTGGTGACCTGGTTTTCAGGCTTCTGGTATACTCCTCCTATATGACCTTCTCCCACCTACAAGCATCCAATTCACTGGCAGTAGATCCAATTGCTGGTTTGCAACTACTTGCCCTTCCTGCAGCATTTCTCGCTTGCTCCATTTTCGCTTGTAACATCCTAGCATCTTAAAATGAAAAATCGTAATTCCGACGATTGAAAATTTTCGAAGCAAGAAAGAAGCATATTTAGTGCTCTTTCATTTAGAAAAATTATTTGATAAGATAAAAAATGTATTGTGATTATATGTAAGTTATAAAAATTACCAATTAGAAAATTAAATAAGGAAAGATTTTTCCAATCAAAGTCGGATTACTAATACGATTTATAGTTTATAATATATAATGCGGAAAAGGACACAGGACAAAAATAAGTAGGTGTAAAACTTGAAAGACGATTTCGCTCATATCATTCACGATAAAGCTTTAGCAGCTTCGCATTAACTTTACTAAGGAGGGCGCTCTAATGAGTGCTTAACTTTGATGGGTTTCACCAGTTCCACCCCGCTTTTCCGCCCTCCATTGCCGTTTTCGAGCGAATTAAGGTTTGCTCTACATCGACTTTGGTGATCGATCGTGGGTAATCTAGGTCAAATCTAGGTAAAATCCAGAAGGATACACCCTGTTAGGGGTGCATGTATAACAACCCGCTCTTTTCTAAATTCCACTTTTCGCAACGGGAAATGAACTGTTCCTTTTCCGAGATGATATAACTCGCGTCGAGCGATAATAATGACAGCAAAACTTCTAAACTTCTCGTTGCTTTTAAGAAACTAAATATGTTTGTGTAGAAAGTATTTTACTAAAGTTTTAAAATAAAAGAAGATTAAATCTTTAAGTGATATCGACGCAGTCAAAAATAATTCTGCCTCTTATATTCCGTTGAATATAAGAATATATCTAAATACAGGATGTTTCTAAATAAGTGCGAGAAACTTTAAGAGATGATTCTTTGTCGAAAATTAAGGAAAGTTTTTCATAAACATATATACTCCTATATCCTATATCCCTCCCTGAGGAGCTATACTCCTCCAAAAAGGGAGGTAAAAATTAGATTTTTAATTTTTTTTCAAACTTTGGACAAGTTAAAATAATAAAATTTGGTGGATATTTTTTATTAGTAAAAAGGATATTTATTAATATTTTGCTTCCTCATAGAGGAAGCTTTGTTTTCGTGAAAAATTTTTTTTCGGATTTCTATGCCAATGTGTTTAGAATGTTCCAAAACATCGAAAAATCACATTTTTACAAAATGTCTGTATGTATGTATGTATGTATCCATCTACGGATTTTTCAAACGTCCATAACTCAAGAACTGCTTGAGCTACAGCGCTTTAATTTTGCACACAAGTAAAGTAGTACAACACTTTTATTTACTATAATTTTTAGAAAAATTCATAAAGTGTTTTAGATTTTAATCCAATTTTAATTTTTTTTAAAAATGGCGTGATTTCTCTAACTTCCGTAAATTTTGAGATATCGGGTTAAATTTTTTTATACAAATAGATTATCATTAAAGGTTGGTTGGTATTGAATTTGGCTTAAATCGGCTAAGTGGTTCTTTTTTTATAAAATTTTGAATTTTTTAAAAAAAGGGCGTGATTGCTCTAATTTCCGTAAATTTTGAAATATCGGTTTAAATTTTTTTACATGAATAGATTATCATTAAAGGTTGGTTGGTATTGAATTTGACGAAAATCGATAAAGGGATTTATTTTTTATGAAATTTTAAATTTTTCAAAAAATGAAAATTTTACGAAAGAAACATACGAAAGGAACATACAAAAGGAAGTACATACATACATACATATATACATACACACATATATATACGTGACAAAAAATGTTATTTTATATGAAACAAGTGTGCAAATTGGAAACTTGCACATTGCTTCCTCATCATTCTATTTCGCTCCTATTAAGCTTCCTCTATGAGGAAGCCAAAATTGAAAAACTAGCTTGCTCATAGAGAAAGATTAATGAGCGAAATAGAATGGTGAGGAAGCCATGTGCAAATTTCCAATTTGCACACTTTTTTAATCTTCTCTTATCATTATAAGGGGATGAAACTAGCATCCCCTATTCTTTTTTTATTAAAACTTTTGAACGAACCGGAATAATGTGATCATCTAAAAATATGCGTTAGAAAACTTGATTCTTTTAGAAACTTTTTTATTTCTTTTATTTTCTTCCCGTAAAATCAGAAGTTTTCAAGAAGAAATATAAAAGCCTAATTTTTACCTCTCTCTTTGAAGGGCTGCGTTCGGAAACGTCACCCGAGTGCATTCCCTCTCTTTCTATATCATTTCTCTCTCAGTGATATAGAAAGAAAGGGAATGCACTCGGGTGACGTTTCTAAACGCAGCCAAGAAATGTAACTCCGTAGGGAGGGATCTAGAAGTATATGTATGTTTATATATGAAAAACCCCTAATTTTCGACAAGGAATTACCTCCTAAAATTTTTCGTACTTATTTAAAAACACCCTGTATATAAAGCTACGTAATATCAGATTATTTTGAAGACTTGTATCTGTGAAAATTCTATCCAATTCTTTTTATCTTTGTCCTATCCGAATATTCTTTTCCATAAGAATTTATCATGTTGCTGAGATATTCGGAAAGATTTTATTTTTTTATCATGAAATAAGTCTTTCAAATTTAATTCTTCTTGCATACGGATGCGCACAGCAAAAATCAATTTTATTTTCCATCATCACCTCTCGTCAATCTGTTTCGCCGTTTTTTTCAATCAAACAAGTTTGCAGTAACTTCACGGTTACTCACAAATACCTACATGCGTCATAATAAATATCGTCGTAGATCAGTTCACGAAAACTGAACGGATGACTAATATTTGCAATATTGCGTCTATTAAGTACGAGGATTACATATCACACGCAGTATGAATAGATTCGCTGCTTTCGATTACTAGAACTTAGAATAATGCTAATTAACGATTCCGATATAGTACTCTGCGTTGATACCACTGCTT
>NW_028141165.1:15453526-15492785 GCF_030444845.1 Prenolepis imparis | reverse complement strand
AAGCAGTGGTATCAACGCAGAGTACTCAACATTGAGGCAAACCATGTATCTATACGCGACCTGTCTAATTGCGTGCGAGTACTTCAAATTATCGGGTCTCACAATCAGTAACATCGAGAAAAGATCGAGTGCGTAATAGAAATATATAACTTGGGAATATTATATAATAAAAAGAATATTATATAATAAAAAGAGTATTACATACTAAAAAGAATATTATATAATAAAAAGAGTATTACATACTAAAAGCAGTGGTATCAACGCAGAGTACTCGCATCATATATCTTATGAACGAAGATATGATGTAATAAAATATCAAAGTAAAAAAATGTTAAGAAACGCCATTAACATTGTAAAAGTTCAAAAGTAAAAGTCTCTCTTTTTCCAACACAAGACTGCACTAACGTGTGCAACTGCTTTTCTGACTGTCATAGAATTGCATATAAAACATCGAGTATACATGAAATAAAGATTTTAAACGAATTATGTATAACGATAAAATAACGACGATTAAATTTAATGTATTTCGTTGAAAGTGATTTAGAAGAATAAATAAACACGAAAGCTTATATAAACACAAACAAAATTCTTTTAATCTTAAAAGTGCTCGAAAAATACTGAATTCAATGAAAATACTCAGAGACATCTTTTATTTCGGCGATATAATACAACAATATTGTGAAAATGGACTTGGCGTTTTCTTCTTTCAAAAACAACTTTGTATGGAGAATAAGATTTTCTTAAGAATTAAGAAATTGTCCCTTCTTTCTTTTTCTCCTTCTTCTCCAACAAGAGTAAAAAAAAATGAAAAAGCGATTTTGCTTTCTCTTTCAGAAAAGGAAAATCAAAAAGCTAAAGTAATGCCTCGCAGTGGAAAGAGTGTCAGAAAAAATATATTCCTCTTTTTCTGCCACTTTTCAGTACGAGACATATTTTGCTTTTTGATTTTAATAGAGTTGCGTAAAGTATAATACATTTTTTCGAAAAACCAATGACAAAATATAATCTACTTAAACATTTTTGATTAGGATCCCTTTTATTATTTTAATTCGTCGATAAAGACAAAGAAATTTCTTTAAGCGTCTTTTTTCAGGATGCCTAACGAAAACTTGCCGGTGTGTGCCTGCGGTGTTGGCGTAGACGTGCCGAAGTCACGAAACAGTTCGATTGTTTTGGAAAAACTGACCATCCTTCTGCCCAAGTCAAAGGGCAATAAACAGGAGAATAAGGACTCGCGGAGACAAAAAGATGACAGGCGAGGACTAAAGATTCGAACGTCGAACGAGACTGGAAGCAGCAGCTCGCAAACAGAACCCGCGAAATCTACAATAAAGAGCAGCAAGCATGAGAAGCGAATCAATCCGCGAAGAACTCGAAGCGCCGATAGTGCCGAATCACATTACACTTATATCGGTCAGTTAATCCGTATATGTATATTTATGCATAAACTTTATTATTATTTTATTGTTATAATTTTTGCATCTCATACGTTTATCTCGTGATCGCCACGGACATAAAACCCTGTGACAGGATAAACGTACCAATGGTTATTTGAGCAAGTTGCCATCTTATATGCTTTAGCAAACATATATAAAGTTCTAGGAATAACTGCCTTTGTCTGTTTGTTTTTATGTCTCTGCAACTCGGATAGACCGGGATGTTTCTGAGTTTAAAGAGCAGTATTGCTATATACAGACTATTTGTACTATAAAACGCTTATTTGTACTATGAGGCGCATTTTTAAAGTAAGCTCCGTTTGAAATTTAAAAAAAGATGTTAACATATAAAAATAATTTATTATAGCCAAAAAACTTCTACAAGCTTACTTTATTTTTTCACATAATCATCATTGACTTCCATTCATTTTTGATATTGTTTCAACAGCTTCCTAATTCCATTGTTGTAAAAGTTTGCCGCCTATGTCTTGAACCAGTTAATAACGCCGTTCTTTAGTTCGTCGTTAAAATATTTAATAGACAACTTTGTGAGGTTTTTGGACCAAATGTTAGGAGTGACAGTAAAGTTAGACAATGGTGTTGTTTGTTTAAAGAAGGACAAACAAATGTTCATGACGAAGAGCGTAGCGGTCGCCAACAATGATGGCAGAAGATTTAATGAAAGAAGTGAATACAAAAATTATTAAAAATCAGCGGTTTACGGTTTCAGAATTGTCTATTCAATTTCCTAAAGCGAACTAAAAAATGAAAAGAAAAGCGAATTAAAGAACGGCATTACTAACTGGTTCAAGACACAGGCGGCGGACTTTTACAACAATGAAATTAGGAAGCTGTTGAAACAATATAAAAAATGAATGGAAGTCAATGGTGATTATGTGGAAAAATAAAGTAAGCTTGTAGAAGTTTTGTGGCTATAATAAATTATTTTTATATGTTAAGATCTTTTTTTTATTTCAAAACGGACCTTACTTTAAAAATGCGCTCGTATAATCTGAACTGCATTATAAGCTTATAATACTACACTTTAGTTGTAGACAAATATTGAGCGAAACCTTGGAAAAAATGTTGACAAGCTGAATTTTGGTACTGTTCGAGATAATAGCGATTTAGCTGCCGAAAAGCAGTCGTAACTCGATTCATATCGATCGCGGAGGCCAAGCCCGCTCTCGATATGCACACATATCGTTCAATGTAAAACAACAGAAAAACTTGGAGACGTTCGTTAAAATGTAATGTTTATGTCAGATTTCCGACCGACGCGAATCTCACCGCGACTGAATTCTTTGCTCGAGAATTCTAAATTAATATTAATAACTCGCTATTGTTATTTTCGATCTTTATTAAATAGTGATTGTAACCGGGAGTTCAATGATTATAATAAATTCTTCTTTCGTGTAATTTGTGTCCTCGCACGTTCGATTTCTCGGATACGTTCGCCGTGCTCCGCGTCCGTGACTGAACTTCGTTCGCATCAGGTACAGATCTTTGTTTTTGCATAAGATTAAAGGGGAAAAAAGTTTACCATTGTACAGTGGCAGCTAAGAAAAATAATTAAACAATTAGGACTAAAATTCCATTTTTTTGCCAATATTACGTTAAATATCGATTTTATAAAAAAAAATACAAGAGTAGAAAATTAAAGAATGGACAATTTTGCATAAAAAATCTTCTATAAGTTTTTTTCGTACGAGCAATACTTTTTGCGTAAAAAATTTTGCAAGATGTACGCTGCGCGGTGAATTGACGGAACGCGATGGAGCACGCCGACGGACGTTACGTGAATTGAAGCATTATACGCACGCACAAAAAATGTCATAATTTTTGAACGAATTATCATAGAGAAATGAGCGAAAAATCATTAAAAAGCTGAAGATTTGAGCTTTTTAATGCAATTTGTTTTGTTATTCTACGACAATTTTTTAAAATTCTACGATAGTTTAAACAAAACAAAATGTTACACGTAATTTTTGGCTTCTTTCATAAAATTAGTAACAAATAGGTTCCAAATTGTTTTTAAAAAAATGCCTTTAGGATATTATAGTACATACTTCATATTTTGATCCCACAAAAGGAAAAAAATTACAAAATTTTTTTTTTTTTAATTTAGCTATTGACATTTTTAGTAATTTTCAAAATTTCTTGTTGCCCTTTTGAAACAAAACTGCTCTGCGTCTTGTAGCCTCGTACTCGCACACGAACTCAAGGAAGACATCTGAGTTTCTAATAATATTGCAGAATATTATTATTATTATTATATTATTATTATTATTGACAATATTTTAAAAAATAAGTTTAACCAGCTTTTAAAATAATTAATTAAAAATATAAAGTATACAATATATACATATTAGTCAAAGAAACAAATTTTGAAGAGAAAAAACTTTGCTTTCAATAATGTTTTATAGATTCAAGCTCGAGTACCCTCGGTGAACGAGAAAACACCGTCATACCCGAAGAATTGAACGCAAGTGTATCAGACACGGCGAATGTAAATGCCGACGAGATCAGGACTAGTCGTTCGAATATGCAAAACAGATCGCAAACTTTTGATTCCGCTACTCCATCTATGACGTCACCACCACCGACGTATGATGTCGCGATTGCAAAAGCGTGGCAGGTAAGATTTGCTGCAATCTATTGTCTCTTGTATTTTTTTACACACCAAATCAAAATAAATAGTGAAAGTTAATAAATATTGTTTTAATGCGTTCTATGAATTTAATATTTTTCTAGCATTTTAAAATCTTTTTTAAGTGGAGTTTGTATAGTCGCAAAATATATGCACACAGACGTCAATCTCACATGCACGGGAATAATTTAGATAAACAAAACAATATAATATCCTTTTTATTTTACATAATTGATTTGATAATTGATTCTATAATTGATTAAGAGTTCTTGCTTTATGCTTTAGTTTAGCGCAATTAAAATGACATATTCTAGTTTGACACACACTATGTTTTTTTATTTAATTCCAGTTTCATGATTTTAAAATTTTTCTTCTTTTTCATTTGTGTATATATTTGCTAACTAATCTCTTTACTTTTATAAATACATATTTGTCATCAAAACCTTTAGTGTTTATTATTAAATTATGACTAATAGGGAAAACCCGTCTATAATGGTCCCCCGGAGTAAAATGGTATCCTGTACTTATCTCTCCGATTAGTGTTGTTATCTGCGTGTAGAATTTTATATTACTTCTATCTCTGTCCTGCCATCATGTGAACATTTGCTGAAGCGATTGAATATGTTTAGCAATAAGATAAAAAAAGATTCGATTTTTTAGAGATCTGATATAAGGTAAACTTCCTGTTTTGTTTCATTGTACGTCCTGTGATTAAGAGAAATTCTATATAAAGTTATTATGCTAGTAAGACCCAGTTTCATACTACATATTTTAATGAGTTTAAAAAGTCCACAAGATGGCAGTCTTTCCGTAGCCTTTTTTTATAAAAATGGAACGGTCGGGGTAAAATGGTTTGTTTCTTTTTAATAAATCACTCTGTCCCAAAAATTTTTTAATGCATTACTCTGCGTTTTTGTTGCAAATATAGTACAAAAATGCCTAGAAATCATTCTCGCATAAAATCAGAACAAAGTTGAAGCCCAATAAAAATTGCAGTGCTATATTTTGTTAATTTTTTTTGCAACATCGAGTTAATAATGCACTATTTGATCAAAAATGCTTAAAATACATTTTTGTTACATAAAATCGAATTATAAATATAATTATTCAATCGGAACTATTACCTGTATCAAAAATATTTTTGGGAGACCATTTTACCCCAGTCCCAGGGACTGGGGTAAAATGGTCACTATGGAGGCTGTTTGGGTATGCGTCGATTCGACATGTACAAAACGAGACGCGTCTATCGTACGGCTTTACCGCGAACCTTTCTTTCCCCCCACCACATCGCTACGCCGAATCGCGAGCGATAATCTGGGAATTGAGTCCTTCCTTGCCAGAACCGTTTTCGGATTCCCTTGAGTCGACATCGATATTAAAGCGATATAATAGATACGCCTGCGACTTCCGTTCGCAATTAACTTCGTGAAGCTAACCAAAACTAGCTAATTACTCTCGCCGTTATTCGCGCTTTCGAGTGCCTCATCAAATTCTACATTTCATCTGCATCAGCATTGTTTTTCTGTAAAATCGTTGTTTCTGACATTGAAAATTAAAGTGAGATTAACGACAAGTTATCAGCCTACAATCACTGCTGAGTCATTAAAACGATACCAACTCTTCCTTGATTTCCGAGCTTTATTCAAAGAAAGCTGAGCCTGCACTCATCGGACGCGATTTAATTCTCGACGAATTATTTCCAATCGCAAGACGAAACAGAGGCATATAGAAAATTTTTGACTGCAGAAAAATTTGAACCAATAAATAATATGTAATCAGTCCACTAAAAAGAGGAAGAAAATGTCTTTACAATTTTGCAAAGTTTGAGAGAAAGCAAAATTAATATAGAAACTACAGCATTTTTTCTTTAAGGTGACCATTTTATCCCAGTCTCCCCTACTTTAAAATTAATTTATTTTAAAATTTGTTTTGAAATATTTATATAATATAGTAATTACTAAAGTACAATTATATATTATATATTTAATAGTAATTCTTATTGTATATATTTTGTATTTATATATAAAAAATGAATCTAGAAGAAATAAAATCTATAATATAAGATAACTAATTTATTCCAATATTCCAATCATCGCTCGTTAAAACAATAAAGCAATAAACTTAAAAAAAAACTGTCCAAATATATTAAAATAACTGTAAAATAATAATTTTATCCGATCTCTTCTCTCTCTTCTCTCACACGAAACATATTTTCACTTTGCAGACTGGTCTGCCACCGACATACGAGGAATACCTGTATCACAAAAATGCAATGATGTCACGCTCGCATACTCCTCCACCACCGTGGTCAGACCCGACAACATCGTCAACATTGTTATCTAACCCAGCCTCAAATATACAAGCTCATCGCAATCTCTTGCCCATCCAGCCCGAGCTTCGCGAATACCTAACACAGCTGACGCTCGGCTCGCACAATCAACAACATCAACAACATCAACAACATCAACAACAGCAACGACAACAATCTAGAAACGCTAATTACTCTACCTTTAGAGAACAGCAAATCAGAGCGCAGCAGCGCGCGCGAGCAATGCCTCCTAGGTGAGTAATCGGAAAGACGTAAAGACTTCGATCGTGACTATATCTCGAAATCGGGGAATCGTTCCTCCTGAACAATTTATCGAGTTCTTCGGGTAACTATGGGAGCTTTCCAACAAGGATACACAGTGTGACACAGTGTATTATTCTATCTTCTTTCAATACCAGTGAACAACAAAGATAGAATGATACTCTATGTCACACTGTGTTCTTGTTGGAAAGCTCCCTGTATACGGCACGTATTTTACGACACACACACGCGCGCGCGCGCGCGCACGGACATATTTTTAAATATATGATTTTTTTTATGTTTTCGAACATTCTGAACACATAGGCATCTGAAAAATCTGAGAAATCTGAAAAAAAATTTTTTCATGAAAACAAAGCTTCCTCTATGAAGAAACAATAATGAGAGGAATCGAATGATGTAAAGAAAACACGTACTTATTATTAGGAAAAAATATGTAATTTACAACTAGTTTTTTCTTAAAAGCACCCATCTGTTTTCTTTACACCAATCGATTTCTCTCATTATTTTGTGCATAAAAGTATTGAGATAAGATCATCGGAAAATGAATATTTTACGAGATATTTCATAATTTATGTAAGATTATGTCAAAAGTAAAATCTAAAGTATAAATTATCTCGTAAACTATTCACTTTTTGACCATCCTACCCTTATAATTTTTATACCGAATATTGTAAAAAATCGATTTAAAAAAATATGATAATTCCATTTAAGAAATTAAAGATGACCTTCAAACAACAACTAGCCAAGGTCAAATTACTGTCACCGTTTTATGTCCCCCTTGAAATCATACTACTTTTATTTGAAACATTTTTCAATAAAATCATTGGTTTGCGAGATATAGCACTGTAAACTTTAAAATCGGACATCCTGTATATTATTATAGCAAATTATGTTTTTAATAATAATACTTTAAATTGTTAAGATCTCAAAAACTACATGCAATCCCCATATAGTTGATAAATAAAAGTTACTCAGAATTTCATCTTTTATAACATACATATATCAAAATGAAAAAAAAATTGATGATGTATAAGCTTTTATATTTATCTTTCTTTTTTACTGATTCAATCATAAAAATAATAGCGAGAATATTTTTAAAAGAATTCTGAAGCTTGATATTTGCAAAACAAAATATATAAAAAGTGTACATCGATTGTGTATATCCATTATGTTTGAGCCACTATAGTTTACAAAAATATTTTATTTAAAATATATAATTTGTTATACGACTTTATATCTCAATAATTATTAATATTTATTAAAAGTTATATATAATTGCATTATTCCATAAATCAACCTTATTGAAACACTATAAAAATAAATAGAAGATTTATTTTTTATTTATTTTTTTTTTTTTTATTTATTTTTTATTTTATTTATTTTTTTATTTTATTTATTAATTTTTCTCTATAAAATATGTGTGTATGTGTGTGTGCGCGTGCGTATATATGTGTGAGACTTGCTATTTTAAATAAAACATATATAACTAGTAAAAATTTATGAAAATTTCTGTTAAAATTTTTAAAAATTTCATTTTTTTATCTCTCAAATATCTTTGATTAATATTAGAGATGTTTTTCAATTGGAAAAGTTTAAATGTGTTGTAGATCGCAAAGCGAAAGTCGAGCGCAACAGCAACGAATGGCAGCAATGTATGGAGATGCTGCGTTCTGCATGGAAACCACAGTATTGCAGTCAGCCTTTGATGCTGGCCAAGGATTCGCCCTTTGCAGTTTAATGTAAAAGTACGGCAGCTTTGCCTCAACAAAAAATGGATTATACTGCGAACAAATTGAAACATCATCAATTAATGATCCTTTCGGAAATATTTTTTTATGGAAACAAGAATCTATCTTGCAAAGAAAATATTTGCGAAAAAATTGAACCATATAAATATGCATTGCTTAAAACAAAAATAAACATTGTATATCATTACATCCATAAAAGCAATGGAATAATATTTTTTAATCAGTATTTATTCCTGGCAGTAAAGTATCATTATCTCAAAAGTACATACGTGTGAATATGTAACAATATACAAAATGGTGTCAAATTCTAAATAATATCTACTTGAAAGTATCAAATTTCCATTATTATTTTCTAGATGCAATCACATATCGATACTATCACAATTCTATAAATTTCTTTCATGCTAGATATCTAGATATTTTCCGTGATTGTTATCTGCAATTATTACAATTACGACTTTGTATTAATTTCCAACGTAGTTTTTACAATTAAAGTTCTCCAAATACATGTACTCACAACTAAATATAATTTGCAACAGCAACTACATACTTATTCTTACAAACAACTATGTGTTTTCTTTATACCAATTGATTTCTTTCTTTATTTTATGCATACAAGTATTGAAATAAGATATATTTCATAGTTTATGTAAAAATATATAGTGTCAAATTTTTAAGTAAATTTAAGTTTATAAAATATCTCATAAACTATCATTTTAGCCATCTTACCTTTATAACTTTTTATGTCGAAAATTGCGAGAAATCGATTTATATAAAAAAGAAATTATAGTCATTCCATTTAAAAACATAAATAACCTTTAAATGACCTTAAAAAGCACTCTTCAGAAAAAAGTTAATAGTGCTATTTTCTGCCCTCCTTCAAATCAAACAATTTTTGTCTGAAATATTTTGTTGCAAAATCAAAAATAAAAATTTTTTGGGGGTAATCGATTAAAATTGGAGATATATACACACACACACACACACACACTGTTCACTGTACATATGTATATATGTATATACAATATGTGCGTGAGCACACATTACCAGGCGCACGGCTTACTTATTGTTAGACGTGCCCCAGATTAAAACTCGGGTGTACTTTACTCAATAATTATTCATTTATTAAGTGTTATAGAAAAAATTACACTAGTTTACAACCAAAAGTTATTTTAAATCAGACAAAATGTTTCTTATAGATTTTTGAGTGCTGAATACGATATCGCAAATCATAATTGCCCACCTTGAATTTTTCGAAACAAATGCATTTTCGAAAAAATGTTCCAGACAAAAGTTGTATGATCTGAAGGGGGACAAATAATGGTAAAATTAATTTTGAAAAGAATAATTTTTTTCTAAAAAATTTTTTTTTTTAGGCGCATCTTCATATGAGAAGTAGTTTCCAGCTTTAATCTTTCATAACATAGCTAAAAAGTAAGATATTGAAATAAAAAAATGCATTTTATGGGGGATGTACAATACATTCATGATATTTGATTAGACTTTTCAGATAATCTTTAACGTAATCTTTTTTACAAAAAATTGCGATATTTTACACAAATATCGCAAAAAAGCCATTTTTGCACATTAAACCTCAATTATTTTGGAAATCTGATGTGCTGGTGAAAATTGGTTTGTGGCATCCAAAAATCTATAAGAAACACCTTGTTTGGTTTAAAATAATTTTTAAAAAATATTTTTTGTTGCCTAACTACTGTTATTCAGAATTTTTCGATTTATTTTTTAGTAAGGAATAACGCTATGTACTTATTGTTAGTAAACGGCCTTTAAGTGACATCCTGTATATATTCATAAATATAGAAATTTAAAAGGTAACTTAAAATTAAATTAAAATGTGCATAATATATCCGTAACGTTCTCTATTCTGCATATTGTAATATAATTATGAGAAGTTTAGTAAAATATATTAGATTATATAGAATATAAATCACAATATAATTCTGGAAAATAAAATTGTATTTCCCCATTTTTTCTTTTCGATAATCTGAAATAATAAATATTTAGTACTTAGCTCGGTATCTAATTTCTAAATGACAATAATGTTTACTTATAGTCATTTCATGGCATCATACAAAAATAAATAATAAATGCATCCCAATTCTTTCAGATCGATAAAGAGATATTTATAGCTTTTCGAATTTTAGAAAACTAACAATGTGTAATTAGTTGGAAATTGTTTAAACATATGAAAATTATGCAAGTGATGATTGTTCAAATTCCAATGGCGTTTCTTAATCTAACGACAATGTTGCTTATTGTATATTTTTCGAAACAAAAAACATAAAGAATTATAAACAAGTCAAACATCAGTGAAAAATCAGTGATCAATTGAAAAATTAAAATCTATAATATTTATTAAGAATATTAAACCAAATATTTAAAGTTTTCATTTACGTTTTTTTTTCTTCCATAAAAGAAAAGATCGATGAATGCAACCTTATTTGAAATTATTAAGAAATTTATTTAGAATTTTATTTTGTAATCGAAAAAAGGCAGTTTATTATAAACTCTGCCACGGATAATATTTAATTTGTAGTTGTTTACTATGATATTTATAATGTTAAAAACAGATTTTTGTTTTTAAATCACAAAAAAATTTCAAATTAAAGTTTTTTCTATACTATAAGAACGTGCACTGACATATCCTTTGTTCATGATAAAGAATTACGCTTTTACTTTGCTCTTTTGTTAGGTGTATGGGTATGTAGAAATCATTTTAGCTATATCTTTTGTGTTACACAACTTGTAATTACAATACTCTCTCTCAGTAATTATGAGAAAACCATTGAAGGAATTATTTTTATTTTATATCAAACTCAGCTATTTCGCCTTTAGCAGGTAATTTATAGGTAAATATAAATGCGAATGCTGTGGTCCTAACAACATACAAAGCAGAAAGTAGTATGTAAAATTGATGTTAATATAACATGTTACATAGTGTAGCGTATGTAATGTATGTATGTATGTATATGTATGCGTTAAAGCACGCAAGCAGACAATCTTATATTAGTATGGCGACTATCTTAAATACACGCACATAATAAAGTGAGAAAATTATAATTCTTATCAAATATAGAACAAATATATGTACGTATATGTATATAAGTTTAAATTAAATATATTACAAATGAACCCTATATATTAAAAACGCGAACTGTACATTGTTTTTTCCCTTTACTTGTTACCTTATAGTGTTAAAAATCAGCTAAAGAGAAAAAAAATTATATAATATATATGTATATATAAACTTGGGAAATGTATATCTATACTACATAATTTTCTTCTTAATTCATAAATTCAATATGCATAAGCATAAAATCGCAATTTATATAATATATGGAAACATATTCTTTATATCTAAATTTTTCTATTAATTTTCTAATTATTTTATCGGTAAAACTTTTTTCTTAACGTGCAAAAATAAAATTCTCTTGTCAGGACATAATGATATCGATCACATCAAGTGCTATACATTTTTTCTTTTTTTTCTTTATAAATTGGAAAATATTTATATGTTATAATGTGTATATGTATATGTTTTATGAGATTATAATATATGTGGAATGTAAATATATATGGCAAAGAATATTGCTACGCGCGTGCATATTGCATATTTAATTTTAGATAAATCTAAAATTAAAACAGAAATTGGAGTATAATGTTAATTAAATTAATAGAACAGTCTCGCCTTTTGATTGACGGAAAGTTTATCGATTTATTGATAGCATATAACCAAGTTACAACGTTATTATCTCATATTGTGCACATTATAAATGTGTTAAAAAATATATAATATATTTGATATACTGTGTGAGATATTGTTCCATTGTTGTTTCACTTTTCTTCGTGTAATATACTTTATCCCTCTCACATAATGAGTAATGGAAATATGTTTTATAGTCTATTATATCATTCCATATATGCAACATGCCATTGTGCATTAAGTCATATTTCAGGTTTCAATTTCAGAAAAATTAAATGCTTAAATTAGTATTATATATCTTGCAAAATATTTTTTGTATCTCAATTTTGCTATACCAAATTGAAGAATTATAAATTGTACTCAATAACGATGCATAATGTGATGGATTGAGAGAGACAGATTGAGATGAATTTTTGAAAGCTTTACTGCAATTTATTATTTTATATTTACGTTTATTAAATTGTATTTAATTAAGTATATTATACAGGGTGTCTAATAAAGATTGTGCCAATGCTCGTGAACAGGTAGAGCGGATTAAACCTAGTTCTCTACCGTTTTGCGGTAAATCTTTGCAATAATTAATGATAGCGAATTCCGTTGAAAGCACTAATGCGCACTAGTGCACATTATTGTACACAAATTTACAATGGCATACGTAATTTAAAAAATAAAATAATTAATACTAAGAGCTAATATTATTATTGTTCAATACGAATAATGATAATAATAATTCGTACTATTATCAGTGATGGGTAAGATACATTTAAAATGTATCTCGATATAGATACACATGAAAAAATGTATCTAGATACAGATACAAATACACAAATTAAAATGTATATAGATACAGATACCTACTCAGATATTTTAAAAATATCTTAGATACATATCGGATACTTTTAAATTATTATATTTTATCATAACATTGGTAATATGCACAAAATGTACTGAATAAATATTTTATTTATTAACATTTTTTGTTTACATTACGGTTTTATTCGTTAATCTTAACACATCAAAAATGCCTCAAAAAGATATCGTTACTCAAACTATTTCGCCGTGATACTAAAATTTGATCACTAATGCTAAATAATTAATCGCTTAACCGGTGTTGATAACGATATAATTGTGTTGAACTTTAGAAACAAATATTTCATATGTGGAACACGTGCTATATATTGATGTAATATATAGCACGTATTCCTCATATGAAACATTTGTTTTTAAGTTCAATATCTTTTTGCTTGTCTGATAAATAAGAGAGAAATTCCATGTCGAGCACTGTCAGCTGTTTTTTACGTGGTCTTGATCTTTTAATTTAAAGAATTGATCAATTCAAAGAAATATGTGAAAATGTATCTGAAAATGTATCTGAGAAAAGCAATTCAGATATTGTATCTAGATACAGATACAGATACTTTAATTTGAATATATCTCAGATACAGGCTCAGATATACAAAATATATCTAGATACATATGTATCTAGATACTACCCAACACTGACTATTATTATTATCTTGTTGTTTTCATTGCTCATCCTAAATTTGTGTACGATAATCTTTAATGCAGCACTAGTTAATGCGCACCTTCAGTGCGCACTAGTGCATCCAATTAAATTCGCGATAAGAAATTAATTTTTTAAAAATCGGGCGAGGAGAAGAGACAGCCCACTGTTGCTAGGAAATACATACATACGCAATACATAATTAAACTTGATTATCCCAATGCTTCGTCATGCCCCTAATAACATTGCTCTGTCTCTTTTCATAAGTATCGCGCAAATTTTGATTTCGATAAAAAAATCATTTTCTTTAAGTGTCAATAGCCAAGTTTTATAACGTATATCATATAATCGTTATATAGAGATCATATCTAAACTTAAAAAGTTATTATTTTTTTTTAATCTTGCAATTGTTTTCAAAATTATCCTTTGAAAACAAAATTTTGTATGTAAACAAAATTTCGAGAAAAAAATTTATTTTACATTTTCTATTTATTTTTGCATATTTATAGAATCATCTCTTTCGCCATTATATCGCTTATAGTTACAGAATGAGCAAAAAAGATTACTTTTCTATATACATTTCTACATACATTCATAAAATCATTACTTTGTATTATATATTTAATATAGTATCAATAATATTATAAAATTAAAAAATGGCTTATAAAGAAAAAATTAAAATCCTCGATGCTTTCATATAAATTTATTATTAATTTAACATTCAAAACTTATTATAAATATTTGTGCAATTTAAATTTTTCATGTGATCTACACAAGATTTCTTTGATATAATTTTTATTCCGGAATATATCTATCATCAATACGATTTGTCATCATATCCATTAAATATCCGTTAATATACAATTATCTCTCTTGTACAAAATCAAGGAGTTTATAGTATATACATACATATTATGATGTGTATTACAAAATAAAACTAAATATAATTTATGTTTACACTGTATAAACTTTATAACTGTATAAATTATAAATTTATGCACATATATCACAAACTATATAGATACGCAATATGTTATTTGATATCGAATTATAAAAGATTTTTTTTTAATACAACTGCTCTGAAAATTAAATATATTATGATAGGATATTTTGCTTCGCGATATTTAATAAAGCAAATCGCGCGAGATGACATTATATTTAGCAATACTTTGCGAAGTTCAAGAATAAATATGACATTTATATATTTACTGATACCGTACGTATAATATTATGTCTTGCCCAGTATAAAATTTATAATCCTAATATAACAAAGTTTGCTTCGCCAATGCGTCACTATAGTATAATACTACTATATGCAAATAATTATTCCCAAAATTCAATTGCATTCAATTACCGCAATTAATTAAAAGCAAGCGGTTCAAGCATCTCGAATTGATCGATCTCTTATCGCGCGCATTTGACCTTCTGTCACGCTATACTTCATAATTTAATGAAACAAAATAATACAATACAAGTATTGCCAAAAAATACTTTTATAACCATACGCCATTCGATCAATTGCTTTATATTAGTAATGCATTTCCCTTATTATCCAGTGACTTTATTTTCTTTATATTAGCATTTTTGTTTCCTCATAGACGAAGCTTTGTTTTCGTGAAAAAATTTTTTTTCAGATTTCTATGCCAATGTGTTTAGAATGTTCCAAAACATCAAAAAATAACATTTTCTTGTTCATTCTACTGTCAGAAAGTTTAAGACCAAAATAATTTGTAAATTTAATTTATCATTTCTTCCCAAAAAATAATGCAAGTTATTTTTACTTTTATGGTATTATAACATAATCTTCTAGCTATTATTAAAAAAAAGAAACAATCAGCGGAATGTCATATTTTAACGTGTAAAAATTATTCTCGCGAGCATCTTTATTTATTACTTTGGTCTTAAACTTTCTGACGGTAGTGTATGTGTGTGTGTGTATGTATGTATGTGCCCACCCATGTTTTTTTAAATTTAAATATCTCAAAAATTATTTTACTTGCAGCGCTCCAATTTAACATACAAGTAAAGTAGAACAACACTTTCATTTACTGTCATTTTTATAAAAATTCATACAGTGTTTCATTTTTTATAAAATTTTGAATTTTTTTAGAAATGTTTATAGTTGCTCTAACTTCCGTAAATTTTAAGATATCGGGATAAATTTTTTATATAAATAGACTATCATTAAAGAATGGTTGGTATTGAATTTGACGAGGATCGGTATATTTTTTATAAAATTTTGAATTTTTTGAGAAATGTCTGTGGTTGCTCTAACTTTCGTAAATTTTAAGATAACGAGATAAATTTTTTTACATGAATAGACTATCATTAAAGGATGGTTGGTATTGAATTTGACGAGAATCGGTGAAAGGATTCGATTTTTATAAAATTTTAGATTTTATGAAAAATGTCTGTGGTTGCTCTAATTTCCGTAAATTTTAAGATATTTGGATAAAGTTGTTTACATAAATAGACTATCATTTAGAGATGTTTGGTATTGAGTTTGGCGATGATCGGTGAAAGGATTCATTTTTTATAAAATTTTGAATTTTTAAGAAATGTGCATTTTTATTTTTCGCAAATTTTGAAATATTAAACTAATTTTTTTTTATATGAATAAAGTACCAATAGGATATTCGGTATTGAATTTAACAAGGTTCAGTGAAAGGGTTCATTTTTTATAAAGTTTTTATACAATTTTTTTAAAAAATTTATGTGGGTATTTTATCTTCTGTGAATTTTGAGATATCAGACAAATATTTTTACATAAACTTTTTTACATAAATAGAGTATCATTAAAAAATGTTTGCTATCAAGAGACGGTAGTGTCTCGCGCCTAGTTGAGGGCGTAGCCGACTCCCGCTTTAGCGAGGCACCGTGTATCTTAACGCGAATCGGACAGTTGAGTCTATTATAAATTTGGAATCCTCAATAACGGCTGAAGCAATCGAGTTTATACTAGTCTCAATCGATAGATTGAGTTCGAATTATATAATGAAAGTGTCTTTGTTTCTGCTCTACGTGATTTGTAAGCAAGATATGATAATGCAAAGTCTAAATATGAAAAATTTCTTGTAAGAAACGTCGTCGTCGACCACGCATACATAGTAGTAGCGTGCTACACGTATTCACACATATACAACACATGCATACACGTATATCACACGTACACACACATGCAATAGATTGCATGTATTGGTAATGTCCAACTCTCACGTTTTACAACAGATGGCGTAGTAGCGCTCCACGATATTGACAGCGTGAGGGGTTATATTGATGACAGCGTGAGGGGTTATATGTAGTATACTAAATATAAAAAATATAATATATCACATAATATGTAGTATTATTACATATCACATGTATTTAGTAAGTATGTATTGCAAAATGTAGATCCTTTTATCTATCTATTTCTTTCTTGAATGCATATTTATATATTGATATTTGCAACTACTTTCTTGTTACGTTACCATTTTAAACCATTTCTTTCATAATAATAACTACTTTCTTGCTACACTTGCTACCACCCTACTATTTCTTTTATAAGTACATAATTATTGATATAAAATAAGAAAGAGCGAATAATTATCTTTACATTATTTATTATTATTAGTTTTTATTCGCTTCCTTATTTTACATCAATAATTATGTACTTATAAAAGAAATAGTAGGATGGTAGCAAGTGTATATATTAATACAATGATTCTTTTGTGTGTTACGCTACCATTTTATTATTTTATTCATAAGAATAACTTAATTTTTTTCTTATTACATTATCATCCTACTATTCCTTTCATAAAGATATAATTGTTGAAATAAATAAAAAAGTGAATCAAAATTAATAAATGATATAAAGAGATACTTATAAAGAATATGTATCTATATATATATTGATAGCTTATAGTATTCACATAGCACTGTTATGAGAGCTATTAAGATATCAAATATGTACATTTTTAAATTTTCATTTTAAATTATTTTTTATTATAGCTTATTTGGTTCCTTGTTTTATATTAATAATAATATATTAAAAAAACTATTAGTATAATAACATAGCAAGAAAGTATTTACGAATATATAATAATAAATTTACTAAAGAATGTATATATGTATATATATATATATATATATATATATATGTGTGTATATACATATATTCGTACTTTCTTGCTACGTTATCATACTAATATTTGTTTCTTTCATGAATATATAATTTATTTAATATAAAACAAGGAGGTAAATATAAGCTAATAATAAAAAATATGTAAAATGAAAATATAAAAAATGTACATTTTTGATATCTCAATAATTCTCATAGCAGTGCTATGTGGGTAATATAAGCTATCAATATATATATATATAAATACATATTCTTTATAAGTAATCTCTTTACATTATTTATTAGTTTTTATTCACTTTTTTATTTTATATCAACAATTATATCTTTATGAAAGAAATAGTAGGATGATAGCGTAATAAGAAAAAAATATAGTTATTCTTATGAAAAAAATAATAAAATGGTAGCGTAACATTCAAAGAGTCATTACAAATATTATATTAATATATATATATATATATATATATATATATATTATGAGAAAATAGCAAGCAATCTACATTTTGCATTACTACATACATGTGATAATCTATATATATGCTATACTAATTTCTTTCGTTATAATAACTTTCTTTTTACACTACCATCCTACTATTTCTTTCATAAGTACATAATTGTTAGTATAATTTTATATTAGCAAATATATATTTATGAAATAATTAATTGGATGATTGTAACAAGAAAGTAGTTATTATTATGAAAGAAATATAGGACATCACATATATGTAGTATCGCATATGTAGTATCACATATATATATATGGTATTTCTTTCATATTAAATATATATATATATATATATATATATATATATATATATATATATTTGACGTGTATTGTTTTAATATAATGTTAAAATTTAAATAAGAAGTATATTAAATTAGCAACAACTAATAAATTAAAACTTTTAAAAATATTTATAATATTTATAAATATAAATAAAAATGGTTGTACAAGATAGTTATTTTTATCTATAGTAAGCAAAGAAGACCGTCATATTTTGAAATATGACGGGGGTGGTGGCGGGTTCTTTGCTTATTTATTTAAAGATGTTATCATATACAAAAATGAATGATATAATCTCTAAAAACTCACCTTTAAAAAAAAGGTAAAAAAAGGCGCCTAGTTAAGGGCACGCCAGTAACAAAAATTACCCATTGCAAACCCATGTAGAATCCTATGAAAAATTAATCATTGCAAACCCATGTAGAATCGTATTAAAAATTAGCCATTGTAAACCCATGTAGAATCGTACTACAAAAGTAATGATATAAAAAAAAAAATTGCGCCAAGTGAAAGTAGAAATTGTACCAGTGGAAAATTAAAGTTGCAAACATATAGAGTCGTATAATGAACCAATAAAAATTTAAATTTGCAAACCCCCCCCATGTAGAATCGTACCATAAAAAACTTATCTTTTTAAAAAAAAGATAAACAAGATGCTAAGTCCATGCCATGTGAAAAAGTGTTACACAAAAAAGTATTTTTAAATAAAAAAATCTGTCAATTGACAAAAATTTATGTTCTAAAATTAATATCTCTACAAAAAGTAATGTCCAAAAATTGCGCGAATAAATAAACATTTTTACAAAAATTAAAATTTAAAAACTTATGCAAATTTAAAATTAATATAAAATAAAAAGAAATAAAAAAATTTTAGTTAAAAACACTTGGCGCGCTGCTAAGTTTCAAAATTACAATGCACCTTAAAGTTACATTAATTAATTTAACTACAAAATATATTTTAACTGCAATAAGTTTTAAAGTAACAATTTAATTTTAATATCATTAGGATATTATTTAGCAGCGCGCCAAGTTTTTTTAACTAAAATTTTTTTATTTCTTTTTATTTTATATTAATTTTAAATTTGCATAAGTTTTTAAATTTTAATTTTTTGTAAAAATGTTTATTTATTCGCGCAATTTTTGGACATTACTTTTTGTAGAGATATTAATTTTAGAACATAAATTTTTGTCAATTGACAGATTTTTTTATTTAAAAATACTTTTTTGTGTAACACTTTTTCACATGGCGCATGGACTTGGCATCTTGTTTATCTTTTTTTTAAAAAGATAAGTTTTTTATGGTACGATTCTACATGGGGGGGTTTGCAAATTTTAATTTTTACTGGTTCATTATACGACTCTATATGTTTGCAACTTTAATTTTCCACTGGTACAATTTCTACTTTCACTTGGCGCAATTTTTTTTTTTTATATCATTACTTTTGTAGTACGATTCTACATGGGTTTACAATGGATAATTTTTAATACGATTCTACATGGGTTTGCAATGGTTAATTTTTCATAGGATTCTACATGGGTTTGCAATGGTTAATTTTTCATAGGATTCCACATGGGTTTGCAATGGGTACGATTCTACATGGGTTTGCAATGGTTAATTTTGCATAGGATTCTACATGGGTTTGCAATGATTAATTTTTCATAGGATTCTACATGGGTTTGCAATGGGTAATTTTTGTTACTGGCGTGCCCTTAACTAGGCGCCTTTTTTTACCTTTTTTTTAAAGGTGAGTTTTTAGAGATTATTTAATTTGACGAGGATCAGTGAAAGTTTTTTTTTTATAAAATTATCAATTTCAAAAAATGTTTGTACATTAACTTTCGTAAATTTTGAAATATCGAACTTATCAAACTTTTGAAAATATCATTAAAGAATGATTAATATTTAATTTGAGGAGAATTTTTAAAATGGTTTATTTATTATAAAATTTTTAATTATTTTAAAATTTAAATAATTTTTTGAAAGTTCTGAATAAAATATCATTAAAGCATGATTAATATTAAATTTGTTGAGAATTGGTCAATTTCTTTTAATCGTAAATTGACAAATTATACAACATTCAGAACACATTAGCATAAAAATCTTTTAAAAAATTTTTTTAAGAAAATATTTTGTAAATATATATAGGGTTTGCTAGTATTGGAAAAAATTGTGCAAATGGAAATTTGCACATTGCTTCCTCACCATTTTATTTCGCTAATTAAGATGGTTTTTCAATTATGGTTTTTTCATAGAGGAAGCTTAACTTGCACATTACCATAATTGAAAAACCATCTTAATAAGCAAAATAAAATTTCATATAACCTTTATTTTTTTTGTCAGTTATTCGCAAGTTATTTTTGTCACAGTGCATTAATGAATTACCATATGTATGATATTAATATTATACTGTGTAACATTGTTATATATATATATATAAATCATTTTTCCTTCGGGCAAGAAATCCACATTTATATGTATGATATTAATATTATACTGTGTAACATTGTTACACAGTATAATATTAATATCATACATATAAATGTGGATTTCTCGCCCGAAGGAAAAATGATTTATATATATATACATATATAGTGATGATTTAAATCATATATATATATATATATATATATAATGTTTCGAAATAATTGTATTTAAAAAAAATTTTTTTTTTATATATTGATATCAAATAACATATTGTGTATCTATACATATAATTTCCGTCTGTGATATATTTTGTTAAACATTTTGTTACTTCCCTATACATTTATCATCAATAGCAATGGAGATATTTCAAGACATGATCAAGTGTCATATCTATGTCAAGTATTTTTATTTTTATTGTGTTTAATTTTAGAAAAATATTAGATACACCAATTTTTGTCCCCAAAATAGAATGTCTAATTAGTATATTAAACTAAATACATAAAATGTTATCATGATTATGATAACGATAATTCAATAATTTCAAATAGATGAAAATTCACATATCTTAATGCCGTCGGGAACACGAAAAATCCTCTCCTCTGGCGGAAGTTCACCGATTTTATATCGGTCTAAGATTGTTCTTGCGATGTCGGAATGTCCGGTGCCGATAAACGCCAAAGTCGCGTCTCGTCCAGCATATTCCAAAAGGACATCTTGACCGCCCGGATGATTCTTTAGAAATTCCGTGCAATCGTATACATAATCGTAAATCACCAGCCAACAGTTGTCAGATGCATCGTGCCAAGCAACTTCATCTAAATGGATCGTTCGAAGTTCGTCGTGCGATTTTTCGTTGCCTAAGTTTGCCTTGCGTCTTCGTTCTTTGATGTCGTCGTTTTTCTCCATGAAATTGTCACGCTCGACTTGCAGCAAGCTTTCCTTGCTCGACGGTTTCATATCCTCCAATTCGAAAGAGCGAAAATTCAGACTTAGAAGATCCATGCTGCTGCGGGTAAAAGCATTTCCTCTGCAACACGATCAAGACTATATAAGTTGCCTTGATAATACTTAATAAAATTTAATGTTGTGAGAGCTAAAAATTCGAAATATCATTCTCTTATTTTTACACGTGTGCAAAAATGCGCTTAAGCTATCCAAAAGAATGTATTTCGTAAACTTATAAATCAATCATGCATGTAGTAGCTATTTTAACTATATGTATATATGTATAATATATAGTTACTAGAAATCTTTATTGATAAACTAATATCTTGAGTTCACAAGATAACGTGAAATCATCAATTTATTTAATCAAAACATTCATAGCATTATATAACCAAGATTCGTTTGTGCGTATAAAACTAACAAGGGACATGTCACAACTGTCCGGAACCGATTTGATTCTTCTTCAAATATGTTGTTAAATACACAAATCTAAAAGACACGTATTTTTTTATATGTGCGGATATTGAGTTTTAAGGGGTGAAACACCCCTTTAAAGAAAAACGGTATTTTTCTTTAGGATCGAATATCTGGTAAACTATGAGGTAGAAAAAAAAGACGTACAACAAATTTTAATGGCTTGAAGAGTACTTTAAAGTTATATGAACAAAATTTTTTTATTTTTACTTTTTTTTAAATACCCCCATCACTTAATTTTTTTTTCAAAATAAAAAAATTTTGTTCATATAACTTTAAAGTACTCTTCAAGCCATTAAAATTTGTTGTACGTCTTTTTTTTCTACCTCTTATAGTTTACCAGATATTCGATCCTAAAGAAAAATACCGTTTTTCTTTAAAGGGGTGTTCCACCCCTTAAAACTTAATATCCGCACATATAAAAAAATACGTGTCTTTTAGATTTGTGTATTTAACAACATATTTGAAGAAGAATCAAATCGGTTCCGAACAGTTGTGACATGTCCCTTGTAAGAAGCAAATATGATTATAAAACACATACTACAACCATATACCTATAACTAGATAAGGTAAATTATTAAATTTTCTTATATACAATGTCTTTCTATCATATCGTATATAATCACTTTTTAAACACTGTTTAAATAAATTAGTTTGTCACTTAATTGTTGCGTTTGCTGCAGTTCAAACAATTAATTAGGCGACAAAGAGCACAAAATTTATTCGATTTCTTTTTTAAAATCTCAATGTGATGATTGGATTTAAAATAAAAAATTATATAGTGAGAGATAGAATGTAACGACACGCTGTGATAAGTTGATATTTGCAATAGCGGAAAATTGTGAGCAACGTATACCCCGTTGATTATCGATCATTTTGTAGAATTGACTAATGAAAAAAACACAAATGCGAACACATTGGAAATATTATCTTGATTGCAAAAGAAACGGGATTGTATAAGCCGATCAATTTGTGACGCACAATCGTTAAACAATCCCGAACACGATAATAATCCGAGATAGATATGTTATGTCAAATCCACCTACAATAGCGAACGTTTCTGCCGAAAGCGTTGTCTGTCAAGAGACATCGTATAGCGTACTGAGTACCCTAGTACTACAGAAATCAATTCCTTTGAAAAAAGAAAGTAATTTTATTACCGGTTGAAACCTAATGCGTGCGCATACACGCGGTATCTCCTTGGTCACGCACTGTCGCGGTAAACGAACGTGTGGTTTGTACAAAACACGAACATAATTTTAGTTGCTCGAACCGGTTGGGATTGAATTTAAAAAATCACTTTTTCTCTTCCCGGTTGAAACTTCGCTAATGATCACTTAATCAAAAACAATCAAAACAATCCAAATAAAAATGCACACACACATTAATAAAGCATAAATTAATAAAGCAGGTTAATAAAGTATCCCGCATTAATCTGATGTAAAATAGATTTCGGTTACATCAGCTGATTTTTTTATATGTGTAGTTTATGATCTGCTAAACAAAAGATGTAATAGCTTCAACGCTAAATAATGAACAGTTACCGAGCCAGTCGAAGAACTCGCAGAATTTGACTAAGTTTGACTATTTTTCGTGTTTGACTGGCTGTAAATCAGTAACTATCTATTATTTAGCTTTGAGCCTATTTTTTGTTCAGCAGGTCATAAGCTACAACATATGAGAAAACCAGCAGATTTTATACTAAGATTCAATTTTATATAACATTAGTGAGGAATTTTTGAAATTATATGAAATTCTAGATGAAATTGAATCCCTTATATAAAATAGCTGGGGGTTTTTTTTATATGTTGTAGCTTATGATCTATTAAACAAAAAATGTAATAGACTCAAAGCTAAATAATAGATAGTTATTGACTTACAATCAGTCAAACATGAAAAACTCGGGTTTTGCGAGCTGTTTGACTGGCTGTAACTGAATAATTATCCATTATTTAGCTTTGAGACTATTGTATCTTTTGTTCAGCAGGTCTTAAGCTACAATATATGAAAAAACTAGCTAATTTAACCGAAATCCATTTCACATGAGATTAGTGCGGGGTACTTACAATCGTCAGAGAAGAGAAGGAAAAAAAGAGAAGAAGGTGTGATATACTTTGTACTTTGTAAATCTTACCATATAAAACTGTTTCGATTTTCCTCTTTTTATCAATTTTTGTAAAGTTAATCTCTCGTAAAAATTTCAAATAGCTGAATCGCAGCTTGTTCGCACCAATTGCAATTCGGAAAAAGATTTTGACGCGTCGGCGCTCTCTCGTATGACTCTGTGACACGGCACTCTACTAATTGACAATTATGTTTGTCTGCAATTTTACTTTTCTTCGCGACGCGCAAAGATAGCTATAGCTATAGTCATTTGGACACACATCACACTTTTGTACACTAAACTAAGGTATGAAGAAAAGCGACTAAAAGAGCGCATTTTTTTTCAAGATGATGCCTATACTCTCTCTTGCGATGACAAACTCTCAAACTCGATATCTCTCGGATTCTACAGTTTACACTTACATAACACTTACATAACAGTTACAGTTTACATAAATAATATATGACGATCGCGATTGCGCTATTACTTAATCATTATCAGCGCTTGTTGATATCAGACGCTCGTAATGCAGTGAGTTGGTTGAGTCATTTGATTGTTTCACTCTTGACCCGAGAATATGCGCATAAGTTCGCTTATCAAACAATGGAAATCATGTATATTTATGTTTAATTTTAATAAATAAATATCATCTAATAATGTATACATATCACATACAGATACACACATTTTCTTATCTATCTCAAAGGAAAAATAAATGATACAAAATGTACAAGCAAATCGCGCACAAGAAAAAACTTAATAAATTATTATAATATTCACTACAATATTCACTACAGTATTGTATAATATGATATTATATGTATAAGTAACAATATATAATTATCTTGAACTTATTTTCAAATTGTGTATATATTACTTTAACTTTTTAATTTTTTTGCTTCCTCATAAAGAAAGCTTTATTTTTCGTAAAAAAATTTTTTTTTAGATTTTTATGCCAATGTATTCAAAATGTTTCAAAACATCGAAAAATCACTTTTTTTTAAATGTCTGTATGTGGGTGTGTATATGTATGTGTCCACCTATTTTTCCGAAAATTTAAACGTCTCAAGAACTATTTTAGCACTCCAATTTGGGATACAAGTAAAGTAGTGTAGTACAACATTTTTATTTACTGTCACTTTTATAAAAATTCATACAGTATTTTAAATTTTATTGCAATTTTAATTTTTCAAAAAATATCTGTGGTTCCTCTAACTTCCATAAATTTTGACACATCGGGGTATATTTTTTTACATGAATAGAGAAAATATCATTAAAGAATGGTTGGTATTGAGTTTAGCGAGAATCGGTGAAAGGATTCATTTTTTATGAAATTTTGAATTTTTAAGAAATGTGCATTTTTTAATTTTCGCAAATTTTGAGATATTGAGCTAAATATTTTTACATAAATTCATTTTTTTTTTTTTTAATTTTTATGAAACTTTTTTGAGAAATGTATGTGGTTGCTCTAACTTCCGTAAATTTTGAGATATTAAACTAAATTTGTTTACATGAATACAGTAGCATTAAGTATAGGGTAATGACACCAATAGTCGCACACTTAAGAGTGTATAATATTTAATCAATTTTTTTTACTAATTATTAAGTTATTCGGTTTTTCGAAAATTATTTCATTATGTTCTTTGATCTTCAACAATTTTTTTAGTGTAAAATTGTTAATAAAATTTTTATTTATTATATTAAAATACAATAAAATGTTCAATTTTTGACTAATTTACCAGTAATCGGGCGTCATTAAAATAATGATAAAAGACAGTTAATATTGATGAAAAATAGTTTCATTGTAAGTGAAAACGAAAGAACGAAAACTTATATGGATATTTAATTGCACGATTATTTAATTTGAAATTAATACTGTAATTAAATATGTTACATGTCCGAATACTGAGTAGTGTCCGACTATTGGTGTTATTATCCTATTTGGTATTGAATTTTACGAGAATCTGTGAAAAAATTTATTTTTTATAAAATTTAGAATTTTTCAAAAAATGTAAATCTTCGAATTTTACGAAAGAAACATACGAAAAGACATACAAAAGTAGATACATACACGCATACACATACATTTACGTGACAAAAAATGTTATTTTATGTGAAAAAAGTGTGCAAATTGGAAACTTACACATTGCTTCCTCTATGAGGAAGCCAAAATTAAAAAACCAGCTTGCTCATAAGAGAAGCTTAATAAAGAAATAGAATAGTGAGAAGGTAAGTTTCTAATTTGCACACTTTTTTATATTACTTCTTGATTGATACAAACAAGATAATTATTAGAAGCAATCAAATTGAGAGATTTGTAGAAAAATATTATAAAAATAATAATGAGAATATGCATAATCTTATTTCACATATGTAATAGTGTAATATCTAAAAAAATAAATGTATAAATACAAATGAACGCAGAGAAGAATGAAATTATACATATTTCAAAGATAGAAGAGAACAAGTTGAGAACGGATTGTGATAATTTTTCAATGGAAAGAAAAAGCCTCGATCGCCCAAAGAAACAATGATCTAATGTGTTTTTAGAAGGAACACTAATAAGCCTGCAATGGAAGAAGAAAAAAAGATTTCTTGATACACTTGAACTCTTCAATATCAGCAACACACACACACACACATACACGCGACCCATACACACTTTTTGAAAAATTAAAATTACTAGAATTTCGAAAAACAAAAACTTGATTATATCTATAATTTATAGATAAAGGAGAAAATATTTAAATCAAAAAATAAAAAGCGTGATTATTTGTTTGACCAGTTGTCGATATAGTGGAAAATGCAGCGAATTGTGCTACTGTCAAAACAAAAGTGAGTTTTTTCGAAAATATTTGTTTCTCATCGATAAGAGAAAAAGAAAAAGCTATAATCCGTTCAATGAGAGAACGTGCATCGGATCGAACGAAAATACATCCGTTTCGAGCAGATTTTCGCCCATGGTCTCCTCCTTTACTGCTTATTTAACTTGTCAGTGCCTGGATTGGACCGCCAGTATCCTTATTTTGCCCATTTATGCGGAGACCGATGCATGTTCTCTTGTTGGACGGACTACATAACAGAGATTATTGGCCGACCATAAATTTGTCAATTCTACTCGTCCAACTGCCGTGTCGTTGCGCATGTACACTGTACACATATTACCGCCAACCGGGACAATGTTGCGCCACGTAACAACGCCGCGACGCTGCCGCAGCGACTTTGACGACGACGTCGATGGCGGCGCCGGCGGCGGCGACTGCGACGGCGACGGCAACAGCAGCGGCGGCGGCGACAGTGACCAGTGACGATGACGGTGCGGTCATCGCCGGCGATGGCGCACTGCGAGTCTGATAGTCGTAATCATGCTACCCTGACCTCACGCACATTTCCGTGAGCAGCACGGAAAACGAGCGTGCGTTGAAAAAAAGAGATCTCTGGCATATCTGCGACAAAATAGGTGAATAACAACGACAAAACCCGACGACGACGATAGCAACGGTATATTCTCATGTGAACGCGCACGAACAAAAGTGGTTGTCGTCGTAGGGGAGGCTCGGACCGGTCGCAGACAGTTCTCTCGTTCGTACCAGCTCGTTTTAACTTTTCTTTTCTTGGACGACATCCACGCGCGTCCAAACGCCGAAGAATCATCATATAATCGAACCGTGTTCTCATGCATACACATATCGATAAAAATTTCATCTCAGAAACACGTATACGACGAAGCCGACGCCTCGCAGAATTCGGAATAAAAAGTCGATGCAACGTATTATTAAAACGCCATCGCGAATACAAGAATGTGCGCAAAGAGCATCAGAGCGATCGACCGCGAACGCGTTCGATGATCAACAAGATGTGCCGAAAGCTCGTCGTACCTTCGTCTAAAAGCGCAAAACGTGCGGGCAGAACGAGGGAATGTAGCACGGCGCATGTACGTTACATGTAGAAAATGTTGTGGCCTCGTGACACATATTAGGTATATACAGGGATGCACACTTGCGTGCGCCGCTACACTATACCGCGTGAGAAGACATTTGTCTAACGCGAGGAACCGGCGAGGCACGCGACGCCTGACGATCCGCCCTTCGGTAACGACGATTCGCGTGCAGGTGGATGCGCTTGCATCCTATCCGAGAGTGCACGTGTGTGTGTCCGGGAGGGATTTTGAATAAACAGACGAGGCGAGGGTGCGAGAGACGACGACGCCGCGCCACCGGCGCTGCACGTGTTACTCCGAGCCGAGCCGGATCGATCGCCCGGAAGTGTGCTCGAGCCCGAAGCTGTGCGGTCATATGCGTCTTATTCGTCGCGTGCAGATTTTCGCCGAGGCGATTTCGCCACGAACGAATCGCCTCGTCAATCATCGTTCCAATTCGGCGATCCTGTTCGCGAGATTGCATGAACCGATTTCTTGCACATTCCCCGCATTGATTTTGCCTTTTCCACCTATCGAGTGTTGGTGTGATAAAAGTGAATTAATTGCGTATATCTATCAAGATGTATGTAATTATCTAGCGATGAGTTTTTAACGCTTTGTAAATTGGTGAGCAAGTGTCTCTCGACTATGTTCGATCCGTCAAAGTATTCGTCCTTGACGTACGTAGAGAATGTTACATTTCAATTTTTTGCGAAATTCGAATTTGTGCATACGTTGCCTGTAGAATGTCACGAGAGATAATTATCCATAGCTCTGAATAATTTTTAGAAATAACTATTTCTTCATTTCTCTATATATTCCGCCTTTTCCCCTGATCTAATCTTGTGTCCTTTTTTACCGGGAAATGGACCATCTATGAAATTGCATTCAGAGTAAACGTGCGAAAGTAAAGGGAAAAAAAATCGTGAAATTAAAAAGATCTGCTTCCTCGACCGCCGACAGAGGAGCTGATTGAATCTAGACACGTCTCTGCTCTCTTTCGACGAGATTCCTCAATCACCTTGAATCTTGTTATATTCGCATGAAATGTGCATAATCTCAATGGACACATAATTGCGAAATATTGTTAATCAACATCGTTATTTCATGGAAAGGAGTAGGGAATAGGGAAAAATAGAATTGTCAAGGTTTGTGTGTGCATTTATCGTTTATTAAATCGTCAAGTATTTTTTTCTCGACTCATCTCTCATCACGCGATTAATTAATTGATTAAATAGCCAGCATCGTGATAGAAAATAATTGTCAAATTCATTTCGTTGTTGACACTGACTAGAATCAACGACAATCAACTTGTACTTGTAGGCTCTTTCGTGCACCCTGCGTCTACTATTCGGTCTCGCCGTTCAATCCTGAATTCCGACTCCGAGTTTTGTACGCGTCGACACGCGCCGCCACGGATGATAAACGACAGATTGTGCCGAGACTGAGCTCCGTTGGCACATTTCTGGTCACCTTTTCGGGCAACAGATCCGTGCAAAGTGTAACGATAGCTCAAGCAAGCGGATGCCGGTTCTTTTTTTTTCTCGTCACGCAACCAACCTAAGTGCAGCTCGGCCGTCACTTTTCGTTAGCGTCATTATTAATAGCAAAAGCATCGATTAATTGATTTATGTTATAAAAAAAAAGAGAATGTTGCACGCGTCGGTAAATAATCCCGTCTCGTCCCGGCTTCGTTTTGTCATCAATAGAGCGTAGCATACCCCGTGATCCGACGTCAAACTTGTACGGATCATCGACTTTGACTCGCCTCGTTTCTCCAACGTAAGTTGGAACAACCCCCTTTTCCCTTCCCACGCTCAGTTATCGAAGCCTAGTTCTTATCTCGCGTTCGCGGGGGAGTAACTGTCCGATATCACCCCGGCTTCATTAAAAATGCAGCCTCACTGAGACACAGTTTATAGACATTAGACATAATATTCGCGCGGCCAGATGCACCAGCTTCTACCTTTTTTTTAAATCTTTTTTGCCAATCACCAACGATTGTGTTCTGTTATTTTCCCTTAAATTGCACTACCAAAACGTGAAAAGTTAGTTACAATGATTGGGGCAAAAAATGGTACATATTTGTATCATAATTAACTTCTTAGCTTTATCACATTCGCACGTATGTTTAATTCATCTTCTTATTTTAAAATGTTTTAAATTTTGATACTGTGTCTCCCCTTCTTCATCTCTTTCGCTACAAGATAGTCTTCTCGCGACGAACGAAATACAAACTGTACCGATCGACTTTTCAATCGTCATTGTTTGTTGAACCTTTGGCGCCTTAAGCAATATTATCAGTAGTGCCGAGGCCCGGTTAGCAAGTCATCTCGGAGCACTTTGAATCACTCTCATCGCGCATCTCCCGCGAAACCTCGATGATTGTTCGCGCGGCGCGCGCGTGCAAGAACTCCTACTATTTATAAATTGTCCGAATTCAGTCGCGTTGGCGAACGATTCGAGTCGACAGAGCTGCTGCCGCCGCCGCTGCTGCTGCTGCTGCTGCCGCAGCTGCCGCACTGCCGCCTCGTGTAAGGAACAATTTGCTACTCCATGGTAAAAATAGAAGCTCCTAGCCAGCTAGCCGAACTCGCGGCTAGAGCTGAGAGGCGCGCGGCACCGTCCTATACGCGCAAGGCGAACAGACGGACAAACGGCAACGTATGTTCGGCAATGCAACTGATTGTGTGCCCGTGTGCGAATGCTGATGTAGATGTTGCCGCTACCGATGTTGCGCACTGAGCTAGAACGGCGTTTATCGCCGTCCACGCGAAGAAAGAGCGTCCGCGCGTGTGTCCACGTGTGTCTGCTTTCCCTTTCCCACCCCCACCCCCTCTCTCTATTTCTCTCTCTTTTTCTCTCTCTTTCTCTGTGCGCGCGCGCGCGTGTGTGGATGTGTGTGTTGCGTACTCATGTGTATACATAGAGTGTTCGGCATCGTTCTGCTTTCCTCTTCGTCTTACATCCACTTTGCAATCCGCTCGAGGTATAAACTCAGTGTTCGTCGAGATTTCGCCGTGAGATCAGTCCTGTGTCATCTTAGTCATCGACCGATCTACTGTAGATAGATCGTGTGGATGACTCATCAGAGAATTCTATCGGATCTTTATTTTCCAAAGAAAACGTCAAATTGAAAGAGAAAACTTTCGAATAAAGAGTCAAGGAATGAGAGATTAAACGATAAAAGACGCAAACGAGACGAAGATAAAAGAAAAAAAGAGAGATCGAGTAAGAAAGAGAGAAAGAAAGAGAGGGAGAGAGAGAGAGAGAGAGAAAGAGAGAGAGAGAGAGAGAGAGAGAGAGAGAGAGAGAGAGAGAGAGAGAAAGAGAGAGAAAGAGAGAGAGAGAACCACATTCCGAGCGGATCACGGATGCTTATAGAAGTGTTGCGTAACGGCGTCAGACGAATAACGAAAACGCGGCTCCGTTGAGCTCGTTGTCTAATTTCGACAGTTTCAAAAGAAAACGTAATCTAGCGCACAATTTTCGGCGAATTTTCTCGGACTTCAGAGCGACATCTTCTAATGGTCACCATAGCTCTAAAGCTCTCGAGTGCCAGTATAGTCCACAGATGCTGGATGCGTGATTTTTTTAGAACCCTCAGCGAGATTCGACTCCCGTTGATCTATAATCGCAGGCGGCTGCGAGACGACACGTGCGTGTGTATGTGCGAGTGTTGTGCGTAAGTGTTGTATGCGTGTGTAAGTGTGTGTGCGCGAGTAAGTAAGAAGGAGACCGGAACGGTAGTAGAACGAACGAGGTGATCGGAGACGTCCTGTGAGGTGGCGGCGGTTGATGTGCGATTGAGGATGAGAACAAAAGAGAATGGATAAAAAGTGCTTAAGAGAATGTATCAATTCCAAAGCCGCGACTATTCTTGCGTATAATCTCCCGGCACCGGAAGAGAGCGAGAAACGTTTCGCGTTCGCGATCGGGAGACGTAGATTCGCGCTCGCATGTTCGGTTCCTCGAAGTCGAACTAAAATTAAACCCGGCCCGGCGAGGCTCACTGATTCTTTTCTCACGTCCGGCTTCTCTTTTGCGGGTTGCGTCGCGATGACAGGCAAGCCTTGAGAATTCGTGGGGCTTGAGTTCGTGGTCCAGGGTTGACGCGTGGTTGTCGCGTCTCCGCAATCTTCTGAGCTAAAAGATAGTAGTTTCGGCAACATATGTACCATTTGTGTTCCGTCACGTTTCTCCCGTAACGACATCGACAATAGATACGTCCCACTGTTACGACGAATCAACGCTCTACGGTAAAATTCTGCGGTGTTATTATAGAGATCCGGTGAAGACGCACGTGAAAAGGCAACAGGGAGGAGAATGGAACGATATCCAAAACGAGGCACGTGCAGACGTTGCTGACGAAAGACCAAAAGCGCAATCAAAACGATTGCGACAGCGATCGTAATCGAGACGAAGACAGGTTCAAGGAGACCAGAATAAGGAGATCAGAAAATCGAACGACAGTGCCTGCGATAGCCGCGAGAGATGCAGCAACAATCACACTCCGGCCAGCAAGGGGCGCCGAATGGGGTAGCGGGGGGCACTCAATTGTCGCAAACAGGTGGCATAAGTCCGGCACAACCTGGCGCGACCGGTACCGCCACCGTGGCGTCGAATCGTATGCAGGTTAACGGAGGCAGATTCGACTTTGACGACGGCGGGACCTATTGCGGCGGCTGGGAGGATGGAAAGGCCCATGGACACGGTGTATGCACCGGACCTAAAGGTCAGGGCGCCTACTCCGGCAGCTGGCATTTCGGCTTTGAAGTATCTGGTGTTTATACATGGCCTAGGTGAGCAACTATCGTTGATACAGACTATCTGTTGAGCGTAACACTGTCTGTTAAGGGATAGTTTGCACTTTTTTATCAATGTTTTCAATTTTCTGTATGTTACAATCTACCGAATCGGTATAGTTTAATTGTGTGGTTTTTTTTTACTTGCGAAGCAAATTAATCTTATATTCCCTTCGCGTTGGCGCACTCTCGGGATGTGGCGATTAGTTCAATGCTGCTCCTTTGAATTTAATTAAGAAGGATTAAAGCTAAGCTCGCTTACGCCGTGACGAGTGTATGCTTTTCCGCATAGCTGATTATCCGATATTATACATTATACTGCCACCGGGCGTTAACAGCATTAATGTTCGCGTCGAGTAAGGCAAACGAGTACTGAACACAATACGATGTGTAAGTAATTCAAGTCTAACAAAGCTGTATTTGGAGAAACTTGTGTCTTTGATAGCTGTAAAAAATATTTTTTCCGATGAGTTTCGATTAGACATTTCATTGACGGTTTCGTGCCGAATTCACGTGACTCGTGGCGTCGCATAACACGAGATGAGCGAATGGCGGACCTTGACACGGTATCCCGGTATATACCGGGGAGGGTATCTCCCGATCCTGCGAAACTAGGTCACCGAGCGCAAGGACAACGAGGACCGGATCACTAAGATTCACTTCAGGATCTAGTACAAGTTCAAGGATCTAGTTAATCGGGGATAATGATTGAAATTTTCGAAGATAATGCATCTTTGTGCCGAAAATAAAGAGATTCTCTATATCTTTTAATTAAAAAAATTAATTTAATTTAATCTTTTGTTCTTGCAATAGAGGTATGTCCCCTAGTTTCCATGAAAAATGATATGATTAGTGTTAACATTTCTTTTGAATCTTGAGTTAAAATGCAATATCAAATACAATTAAACGTATCAGTATAATGATGACGTTCGACTGAACGAAAAATATTCCATGTCCTTTTCTTCGATGAAAAAAAATAATGGCAATATGTGTTAATATTTTTAATTTATTGACTGATTGCGCATTCGGGCGCTTTTTTATTTTTATTTCTCATTAGCTAAGAAAAAATTCACCATTGACATTAATTATAAAAAGAACACGCTAAAACACTTTATAACACTCTATAACATGAACACAAGTTAAAATAATTATTTACTCTTCAAGATTTATTTTTTCAGTTTTATGAGAAGATATATCACATAAATAATATGCGTCAATTAAGAGTAAATTATATAGTATTCAAATGTGCGCGTGGCACGAAAAAGAGATCTGAAAGAGATCTAATGATCGCTTTTAGAGTTTCTAAATTGTATAATGTTATAGACGTTATTTTATATAAGAATAATAGAAATATAATAATTATGAATAATTTTATTAATAATTTTGCTAGTTATGACATTCATATTACAAAATGTTCCGTCAACCTGCTTGATATTAAGTAACTATTTTCAATATACAGAGTGTCCCGGTTTAACCGACAAATTGCGAGAGTATATTCTACAAGTGAAAATAAGTAAAAAATGTTACATGAAGTTTGACTAGAAATGCTTTATTATAAACAAATATTAAAACATGAAATAGGCAACAACGAATTTTCCATTGCACAGAATACTAATGGAAAGATTTAGTAACACATTTCAAAATGTCGTCCTGCGCGACAATACAAGCTTGATACCAATGTAATGCGGAACTTATTGCAGTACACAGAACCCTGCACTAATCCTATGTAAAATTAAATTAAGGTTTAATCAGCTGGTTTTCTTATATGTCGTAGCTTATAACTTGCTGAACAAAAGATGTAATAGCCTCAAAGTTAAATAATGAACAGTTATTGAGCTACAGCCAATCAAACAACTCAGAACCCGAATTTTTCGTGTTTGACCGACTATAAACCATTGCAGTAATTGTCAATTATTTATCTTTGAACTTATTACATTTTTTGTTCAACAGGTTATAAGCTATAATATTAGGAGTTTGCAAAAATTCGTATAATTTGACAATTTTTATTTATTAATAACAAATAAAACAACATATAATATTTTAATCAAAACATTGGCCGTTTCTATTGACAACTTTTTGTCACTTTTCGGGCAATAATTCAATCCCACGTCGATAAAATGACTCATCTTTTGAAGCAATCCATTGCTCGACCATTTTTGCACTTTTTTAGCATTTTGAAATCGTGTATTGGATAGACCGTGTTGCATCGATTTAAATAGATAAAAATCAGTTGGAGCGATGTCTGGAGAGTATGCTGGTAGAACTTCCCAATCCAATTCGAACAACGTCTCTTTAGTTGCAACAGCAACATGCGATTTGGTTTTATTATGGAGTGTAGGATAATTCCATTTTCAATCGCGTTAAATATGAAGTTATATTCGAAATTATGATTTATCAGCCATCAATTCTGATTAAATATGGTCAACATTTAAAAACAAGAAAGCAACTTAAAAGAAAATAATTATTAAGTGACTGCAATCTAATCTAACGCGCCATTTATTTGTAACCTTACGAATTTTTGCAAACACCTAATATATGAGAAAAGCAGCTGTTTTTATCAAGATCCAATTTTATACAAGATTAGTGCAAAGTTTTTGAATCTAAACTTTGCAATAAAACATTTCTAGTCAAACTTCATATAACATTTATTTCTTATTTCCACTTATAGAATATACTTTCGCAATTTGTCGGTTTCCAGAACACCCTGTGTATATTGGGTGCCTCAATTTAAAAGATCCACACAAATATTTCAGAAACTTTGCGTTATTTTAAAAAATGTTTCAAGTAAAAGTGTTGAGAGGGTCATCTGATGATGATCTTTATTTAATCTTGAATCGAAGTCCAAAGGGTCCCATTTCAAGGTAAACTTTATTTTTTTTAATGGAATCACTATCATTTTTTATATATAAATTAATTACTTGCAATATATGGCATAAAAATTTATAAAGGTAGGATGACCAAAAAGTGGTTTATGGTTTACGAGATATTTTGTACTTTAATATGACATAATTTTACATAAACTAAAAAATATCTTGTAAAATATTAATTTTTCAATGATCTTACCTCAATAGTTTCATGCACAGAATAATGAGAGAAATCAATTGGTGTAAAGAAAACACATAGTTTTAAAATAAAGAATTAAAAGAAATGGGCTAATAAGAGCCGGTGCGTCGGAAATAAGAACGCAAAAATTCGTATACTTATTCTTTATTTCTTAAGAACGTTTCGGTCCTTTCTTTGGACCATCTTCAGCTTAACGTGTGATACAGTATGATATATGATATAATACTAACAAGTAAAGGTACCCAACTGTCACTCACGGATTTTAATGAAACTTTGCACCCTTGTAAAACTATGCAAAATAATAGACACGTATTTTTTTTTATGTGCGGAGAAGCGATTTTAAGGGCAGAAACAACCCCTTGTATATATGGGGTGGTTTTCACGTTATAAATACATTCTTGACAATTTTTTTGAAAACTAAGGTATTATGGGGTTTGCGGGGTCGCAGAATTCGAATCTGTCATTATAATTTAAAAATACAAAATGGCTGATTAAATATAACGCCCATACTTTGTGAGTACTTTGTGGCGAAAATCATATTTTTTCTTATTTGTAGTATTATTGGTCGACAATTTTTAAAGGTACATGAAGTGTCTTATTAAACAAGTTATTTGGAATTAATTTTTATTAAATTTAACAGTGCATACAATAATAGTTTCTTCAATAACAATTAGTATATTGAATTTAATTCATTAATTGTTTCTTTTGTTTTATCCCTACTACTTGTGGTCTGCCCTTAAAATCGCTTCTCCGCACATAAAAAAAAATACGTGTCTATTATTTTGCATAGTTTTACAAGTGTGCAAAGTTTCATTAAAATCCGTGAGTGACAGTTGGGTACCTTTCCTTGTGAGTATGTATAATACTGAGTACTGAGTATTATATCATACATCATACTGTATCACACGTTAAGCTGAAGCTGGTCCAAAGAAAGAACCGAAACATTCTTATAAGAAATAAAGAATAAGTATATGAATTTTTACGTTCTTATTTCCGACGCACCGGCTCTTATTAGCCCATTCCTTTCAGTCCTTTATTTTAATATAGTAGAGCCTTCTCTCCATCATAATTTAACATAATTTTAAGAAAAAATATGTAGCTGCTAGTTGTAATTCTCTGTAACTCTATTACATAGAGTTACAGAGAATTACAAAGAGTTTTTTGAGACCATTCTCGGCAACACACTTTGATAATAAGTCTCTTACTTATTACTTATTTTTGCGAGAAATGGAATAGATCGGGTGTAGATGACATATAAAAAAGAAAAAAGAAAAATTGAGAGAGATAGACGAGATAAGAAGTACCTCTTCTTCTCCCATCTACATCTAGGCTATTACGTTTTTATAAGTTGAAGTAAGATCTTCGACAACATTTTCTTAGCAACATTTTCCGACATGTCTTTGTTCTTTATCATTATAATACTCAAAGATGAAACGAAAGATTATTATTCGAATAAATATTGTTGACTACTTTATTTTTTTAAATGTTTGTTTAGTGTACTTTTGCTGGGTAATATTATATACATATATGCTGCTAAAAGTGTTTTTCCTTTAAGCAAAATTATCTTAATAAAAATTATTTGAAAAATATCTACATGCAAAATAATTTAATGTCAATTAATTAAATCTATTAATTTTTTTATCTAATCTATTAAATCTATTATTTTTTAATTTAATTAAATTTAATAATTTAATTCATTTAATTTAATTTAATAAATTTATTAAATTAAGTATACTTAATTATACTTTGTACTGGCGGATCCTAGGCGAGGGGGAGGAAGTTAAGATTAACTCCCCCTTCTAAATTAAAAGAAATAATTATAATCCGATTATTTGCGAAAATATTATCACTATTAAATCAAATAATTTTGTAGATAACCTCCCCCCCCCCCCGCTTAATTATCAATTTTAGTACCCAGTACCGATGAAACATTTTTAGATCCACCAGAGCTGTACGTATAAATAATCATATTAAGTTTTTTTAATGGAAAAAATAGTGCGCCACTGTTTTTTTTAAGTTTATTAATTTTTTTAAATTTCTAACTAAAACTCTACAAAAATTGCCTCTTGTATTTTTTGGAATAATGAACCATTTTCGAGTTAAATTAAAAAATTGAAATTAACAATTGTAAAAACTGTAATTTAAAAATTAAATATCGTGTATCAATAAACACCTGCTTTATTCTGTTTTCTTTATTATATTTCAAAATTCGATGTGCCTAGTCAGTCCATGCCCCATATTTTTCATATTTTTTTCATAACTTTAACATTTTGTATTTTGAAAAGGAAGCAGTTTAGGATATATGTTTATATAACCTTTTCTTCATAAAATAAACCAAGGAATATCTCCTTAAATTCTTTGTATTACTTAGGAAACACCCTGTATAATGAAAACGTTATCGCAGCGTCAAATGTAATCACATCATTTATAATTAAACGGCAATGTGTAGAAACAATTTTTACATTGACATGATTTGTAATTTAACGTAAACTGCAATAGTTTCTGCAAATAATATAAATTTTTGTTATGCGATAAACTAACGTTACTGTAAGAAAAATATTTCTATAAAAATGTTCGTTTTTAATTACTATTATATTTTCTATTATATATTTTTCATTTAATAAATTTATCCACAGAAAAGGGTATTCGAGTATAATATTAGGCATTTTCCTTCAAGAGATTTATCATGAGAGCTTTTTAAGTTATTTTTTGGATTTAACAGAAAAATAAAAATAATTTTTAAAAATGAAATATATTTGCTGCACTCAAAATAATTTTTTAAATAAAATTAATTTAGCGCAAAAGTTCTGATTTAATCGCGTAATTGAAGCGGTTTGATTAACCTAACCTACCTACTATCTTTCTTTAATACTATAATATATTGCATTATAATATTATAAAAGTATATTTTTAAAACATTTATAAATGTATATTACGTACGCACGAGTACTCTGCGTTGATACCACTGCTT